>NC_090444.1:462565889-462873977 GCF_031143425.1 Pleurodeles waltl
GCATGCCTCATTCGCTCCCCTCCCCACCATCTTTCATCCACCCGACTCAACACAGGCATTGCCCCCAAAGCATGCTCCCAGTGTATTTACCTGTTGGTCTGGAGGACCGTAGAGTAGCGCATACTGGGGGAGGAACCCATCCACGAGTTTCTCCAATTCCTGAGCAGTGAAGGCAGGGCCCTTTCCCCAGTCGCATGAGCCATTGTCTCTTCCAGACCGAGGTCACAGCAGCACTTGCAGTGTAGGTCCTCTCCTGTCGAAGATCAGGTATCGAGTGATTAAGCAGATAAAAAATGGCGGTCACGCCCGAGGCGGTGCGTACCGCGGCGGTGCGTACCGCGACCACCGGCGCACATCGTCATTGGCTCCTGAGACCCATAGGGTTCAATTTTAACCAATGCTGTTTTGCGCCGCGGTCATTGACCGCCTACCGCCACGGTGTGCCACGCCAGCGCATTTACCTCACATCCCATTGTCACACTTCACAGGTCAGGCAGCCGCCATTTCAAGGGCCCACATGGCTTACTTTTAACTGCGTCACATACCTAGGCCTTGCATCAACACTCATACAAACCATTCAATGCATTGGGAATCGTGTTATGTGCAAGCTGTGGTTACGTACCTGTGGGTTGATTTACTCTTTGCTCGCTGTTGTCCTTCATAGGCACCGTCCGCTGGGACATGCGAGGAGATGGAGGAATCTTCCCGTGTACAGACCGCTGGTAGACCTGTCGACAATGGAGGAAAGACATGTCATACTGACATACAGGCTTGACCGAGCCACTATTCATGAACTGTGTGCCCAGCTGGAGCCAGACCTGATGTCACCCATCCGCCAACCCACAGCGATCCCACCTCTAGTGCAGGTGCTGTCAGTACTCCATTTCTTTGCAAGTGGGATATTTCAAACAACAGTGGCCATATCATCAGGGATGTCCCAGCCTATGTTTTCCAAGGTGTTGTCCAGAGTGTTGTCTGCCCTTCTGAAACACATGCAGAGCTACATTGTTTTCCCTGAGGTGGGGGATTTGCCTACAGTGAAAGGTGATTTCTATGCCCTTGGACATATCCCCAACATCATAGGTGCCATTGATGGGACACATGTGGCTTTAGTACCCCCAGCAGGAGTGAACAAGTGTACAGAAACAGAAAGAGTTATCATTCAATGAATGTACAGATGGTGTGTTTGGCAGACCAGTACATCTCCCATGTTAATGGCAAGTTCCCTGGCTCAGTGCATGACGCGTACATCATGCGGAATAGCAGCATCACTTACGTGATGGGTCAACTCCAGAGGCACCGTGTGTGGCTATTAGGTGACTCTGGTTACCCCAACCTGTCTTGGCTACTGACCCCAGTGAGGAATCCCCGGACAAGGGCAGAGGAACAGTACAATGAGGCCCATGGGCGAACTAGGAGGGTGATCGAGCGGACCTTCGGCCTCCTGAAGGCCAGGTTCCGCTGCCTCCATATGACAGGTGGATCCCTATTGTACTCACCAAGAAGGTGTGCCAGATCATCGTGGCCTGCTGTATGCTTCACAACCTGGCTTTGCGACGCCAGGTGCCTTTTCTGCAGGAGGATGGTCCAGATGGTGGTGTTGCAGCAGCTGCGGAGCCTGTGGAGAGTGAAGACAAGGAAGCCAAAGAGGACGACATAGACAACAAGAACACAGTAATACAGCAGTATTTTCAATGACACACAGGTAAGATTCCAACCCAGCATATTACATATACTTAACCCCTACTACCTCTCTACTGTCTGACCTTTTCCCCCAGTGTATGGTAACTGAGTTGTGACTTTCCCTTCCAATTTCAGAGATGTGGGACATACTGCGTGACATCTGCTTTGTTTCCACATGGACTACAGCTGTGTGACAGTGGTATGTTGGCATCACAATGTAAATATGCATTTTGGGACGGTAATGTCTAATACATTAGTACAAAATCACAGCCAGACTCCTGATTGTTTTGTGCAATAACTGTGTTTATTTCAGTGCTCTATATTGGTGGGTGATTGCAAATCGGTGAGGGGTGATGGTGGAGGATTGTCCATGGCAGAGTCCAGGCTATTAGTATCACAGGTGCATTGTCCAAATGGCTGTGGAAAGTGGAGCATGGGCAGTATAAGAATGGACAGGGTGTCAATGTGGGACAGTGGGATGACAATCAGGGAGGTATCCTTTCCTGGCGGGGGTCTTGGCATCTTACTCTGTCTTCTTCCTGGATCTCAGGGCCTGCTTGCGGGGTGGTTCTCCTTCTGCAGGGGGTGGGGTGCTTTTGGCCTGTTGGTCCTGTGGCGGGGCCTCCTGTCCACTAGCGCCGGCAGAGGTGGTAGGCAGTTCTTGGTCCACGCTAGTGTCAGGGGCCCTTTGTGGTGCCACAGTGTCCCGCAATGTGGTGACTACCTGATTCAGAGCCCCTACAATGGTGGCCAGGGCGGAACTGATGTTTCGTAGTTCCTCCCTGAACCCCAAATACTGTTCCTCCTGCAGAAGCTGGATCTCCTGAAACCTGGCCAGGACCATCGCCATCGTCTCCTGGGAGTGGTGGTAGGCTCCCATGATGGAGGAGAGGGCCTTGTGGAGAGTGGGTTCCCTGGGCCTGTCCCCCCCCCTGTCGCACAGCAGCCCTCCCAGTTCCCCTGTTTCCCTGGGCCTCTGTCCCCTGTACTGTGTGCCCACTACCACTGCCCCCAGGTCCCTGTGGTTGTTGGGGTGGTGGGTTAACCTGGGTTACCTGTAGTGGTGGACACACCACTGATTGACGTGTCCTGGGGACAGAGGGATGGGCCCGCTGGGTGGGTGC
Source organism: Pleurodeles waltl (assembly GCF_031143425.1). Lineage (NCBI taxonomy): Eukaryota > Metazoa > Chordata > Amphibia > Caudata > Salamandridae > Pleurodeles > Pleurodeles waltl. The sequence goes on from NC_090444.1 coordinate 462,568,697, forward strand.
TATGCTGGTGTTCCCAGAGGGGGGAAGGTCTGCTATGGGCTGTGGCTGTGTGAGGGGAACCGACTGTCCCGAGGTCCCCGATGGGCCTGGCTGGTCATCTAGATCCAGGTCGACAGAGGTGCTGTCCTCACTGTGGGCCTCTTCTGGGGGTGGAGTGGACATTTGTGGACCCTCTTGCGCGGTGACGTGTCGTTCGGGTCCTGCAGGGGTATAAAAGTATGGTTATTGCATTTGTGTGTGCCATAGCGTGTAATGGGTGGATGCCCTTGTACCCCAGTGCTGGCATTCCCGTGTGGGGACTTTTGCGATGGTGATTTGGTGGGGGATGGGTATGTGCAGTGGGCATGCTTTGGTGATGGGTGTCCATGCTTTGTGGTCGCATGCAGGGATTGGTGTTGGGATGGGTGGGCTGTGATGGTGAGACATTTGCAGGGAGCAGGATGTGATGGGGGTGAGGGTGAGGGTGGGGGTATGAGTTGGTATGCTGGTGGGGTGGGGGGGATGAAGTAGTGATGATTTGCCTTACCAGAGTCCATTCCTCCAGATACTCCTGCGAGGCCCTCAGGATGCAGGATCGCCAAGACTTGCTCCTCCAATGTTGTAAATTCTGGGGGAGGAGGTGGGGGCCCGCGCCAGTCCGCTGCACCGCGATGTTGTGCCTGGATACCATTGAATGCACCTTCCCCCATAGGTCGTTCCACCGCTTCCTGATGTCGTCCCTATTTCTTGGGTGCTGTCCCACAGCGTTGACCCGATCGACTATTCTGCTCCATAGCTCCATCTTCCTGGCAATGGTGGTGTGCTGCACCTGTGTCCCGAAGAGCTGTGGCTCTACCCGTACAATTTCCTCCACCATGACCCTGAGTTCATCCTCGGAGAACCTGGGGTGTCTTTGCGGTGCCATGGGGTGGTGTGGATGATGTGTGGGGTGGATTGTGTGGTGATGTGTATTGGTGTGTTGTGTGAAGTGCGTGGAAATATTGCTGGGTGAAAGTAAAATGCGCGTCTGGGTGCTCAGTTCTCTTTTTCTCAGTGCGTGGTCCCGATTCTGTAGCAGTGGGGATTTGTGGGTGATGTGGGTGTGTGTTTTATATTGTGTTGGGTGTGTGGGAGTGGTGTGTGTATGTGTATCAGGTGTGTGTATTTGTAATTGTCCAATGTGGCTGTGTTTTGTAAGTGTGTGTGTATATTGAGCGCGGCGGTGTGTACCGCCTATGGAATACCGCGGTTGAAAGACCGCTGCGTGGATTTGTGTGTCGTGATAGTGTGGGCGTATTTCTGTTGGCGTGACGGTGGAGGTTTGGTCATCGCCAGTTTCTCGCTGCCCTTTGGTGTGGCGGACTTTTGTGGATGTCTGTATTTTGGCGGATTGCCTGTTGTGGGTCAGAATGACCGTGGTGGTTTACCGCGGCCGCGGCGGTATGTTGGCGGTCTTCTGACAGCGGTAAGCGGCTTTTACCGCCAAGGTTGGAATGACCACCTCAGTCCCTCACATTCTGAAGTTTTCGTCCTAATACGGAGTCTGATTACTTAGTAGGAACCGTATAACCAGTATACCTTGAATAAATATTTAAGTTTGCTTCAATAGCGATGGAACAGAATTTTGTTCTTTCCTAGAGTAGATATATTTATTTACTACTTTTTCCATGAACAATTTAGGGCAATCCTATCATGTCAGGATTGGCAACTGACATATTCAAAGGGAAGAGATAAAGATGCACATGACTGTTTTTGCTTCCTCTCATCTCCTACCAAATGCCACATAGGTTATATCAGATCACTAATGGTAACTAATGGCCCAAAATATTCATGGCTCTAAAAACAACAAAGAAAGAAGAGAATAAGGAAGGACTTTACATGAGAACAGACTGAGCCCAAATATGCATGTCAAAATTATAAGAATACCTAGAGTAGAGAAACAGAAATGATGAGTCCCACTGTGCTTTGCAACAGTATAAGCCATCACATTATGCAGACTCATTAAGAAGGGTGATGGTGGTAGAAAAAAGATATCAGAATTCAAATGTATTCAAGGGTCTTTGAGGTACATCTGTTTTACAGCTTCACTATTCTATCTAAAGAAATCTAGACATAATTGTTAAAAATGTTAATTTGACTTGCATATCATTGTTATCTTCAGTAATAATAATCAGTACAGTTGTTTAATGAGACCTTAATTTGATCTTAATCATTGGTTCAAATAAAACAATGATATTCCATTTCAGTCTTGTGTTTCATGACCAATTTGTGTGTTTTACAATATACAACGGCTGAACTTTCTTAGACAGAAAAATAACAGAAAAGGAGCTCCAATCAACATCATTCAGTTCAGACAATAGTGATGTTTCACAGAGGAAGGCATTTTGAAAACAACCAAAAACAATAAGGGCAAAAAAAAATCTATGTTGAACTCTGTGATTCCTGACAACCGGTTGGGTCTCGATAAGTCAACATTCTCAACACTGTCACCCGATTCACCAATATCATGGAAAGTTCTGGATTAAATAAACTCCTTCACAAGGCAAAAATCTATAACTTGTTAACTAATTTATGAAACATCTATGCATATGTAAGGTTGTCTGGTTTGCATACATGTCTTATGTATACTTCTGTTTCCCAACACTGCGTTTGCAGAACTTGAAAGGATTAGGAACATAGGACCTGAGTTATGGTTTGATGGATGGAGCTTCATTCATTACGTTGCCAAAGGATATTACCACCCTCCACCATGGTGAATTAATGTCTGCCAAATTTGGAGATGGCCTCCAGTACACCAGTTATCGCTGTGGATTATAAGGAACCACCATCAAGGCAGTTCCTTTTAAAGTACACACAGTTTAGTGGACAGTCCTTGTCTGGTTTGACTGCCATTCACCTAAATTGACAAAGTATTTGTATTTCAGAAACAACTGTTGGACATAGAAAAAAGAAAATACATCATCACCCTAAATAGAGCGGGCAGTTTAGTATCCTTCGTCCAATGGCCATTAATTTCTTAGGCCATTGAAGGAAGCTTTCCATCAATGGAGCCACTGGGGTTCATGTGTGTGGCTAACTTGATGTCTGTCGACTCGAAATGAGGCATAAAGCCTCAAGGTTTGGCAGAGAGGGTAGTCTGTATCATTTGTTGCAGAGAACCCTGTCCACCAAACTCTGAATCAAGCCCCTAGTACCATTTCTGAAAAAAACATCTTCCTTCCTCTATGCTCTTTCCCTACAAAGTGTGAAAAAGAAATATTGGTGCTCTTTCACGCACTTTTAGTACCTACTACACATGCATCACATATGTGTAAGATAGATGTGCAGATAATTAGGGAAAATGTAGGTAAAATGTTTTGTCAATAACTGGAAAATTTTAACTTACAGCACTGCCACCTCATTTACATTGCTATTACCTTATCACTCTTTAGATACTATTCTTGAAATGCCCTATTTAATGCTCTAGGCGGCAAGTGTTCGTCTACACATGTAGTCAACATTGTAGAAGTGTTTTTAAAATTTTCAATTTAGGGTGACAAATTATTTGTGCCAATTAGTAATTTTAATGATGCATATGGTCAGAACTGATGAACTAATGATTTTGCACTTAAAACAATTGTGGGTTTTGTGGATTTTTTAAAAATGGATATAGCTTCTGGTGCTCTGCTCATCTTGCTCCTGCCCATTCCCCCTCCTGATCAGTGATCTGCTGCAAGTCTTCTGTCCTGACAATTTCTGCAGAAATTAGAGCTCCATGACTCAAAAAGGCTGTTATATTAAAATTCAGGTCTTGTGAAGGAAACTTTCCATCATTCACCTGATGTATCATGTTGAATGATTTCTGCTGTAAGTTTGGATGCAAGAATGCAAAGGAACATAATTCTAAGAGCTATTGTTTGATGAGTGTTTCATAATCTCCGGAGGGCAGTTGCTGTGGGAGCAAGTAGAAGATTTTTCTTATCCTAAGAAATGGGTTAGTGTTAAGAACTTTTATAGCTGCAAAGTTGCCTTTGATTTGCTACTGTGTCCTAACCATGATGACACCATGCTCAATTTACAGTTTTGTTAATTGGTATGCATGGTTTGTATAAAAAACCCAGGTTTTGAACAAACTGAGGTGACTTCTTAGTTTGATCCTGAGACTCTATCCAATTCTTTTGAGACTTTCTTTTCTCCCTTAGGATACTGTCAGTACACTTTACGAGTTTGACATTTAGGGGCATATTTATAATCCCCGAGCCCCACCTTGCCCTACATTTGTGCCATTTATTTTAATGCAAATGTGGCGTTAAGGTGGCATTTCCATGTGCCATATTTACAAAGTAGTGCAATGCTTGCATTGCGCCACTTAGTAAACCCTTGAATCACATAATGTATGCAAGGGGGGAGTTCCCCTGTTAGGGGGGGCTGAAAAAATGCAGCAGGGAAATCTAAGATATTTCTGTGAGTCATTTTTTTCAGCACATTTAACGCCTGCTCAGAGCAGGTGTTAAAAGGTGGCATACCATTACTAATAATGGGCCCCTATGTACTCTACAGGAGTAGCACCAACATTTTGGCACTACTCTAGCATAGTAAATCAACAGCATCACATAAAATGACACTATTGCCCCCTACCCTGGACCAGGGTGCCCGGTATTTTAAATATGGCGCACACATGGTGGCAGTAGGGGGCTCTAAGTGGCGCAAGGAAAGTGGTGCTGCACTGGGTGCAGTGCCACTTTCCTTAAATCTGCCTCTGAGAATCTAGAGAGATATAAGTGCCTAAATAAGGATTTTGTCATGATTTATGACTCTGTGTTCTGTACTGGAGCCTTTATGGTGAATTATGCAGTTTTCTGTATTGCTTGTATTGGCAAATCTGTAATGAATCCTTTATAACTCAAATATTGAGAAGTCTCAATTCCTATTCTGACTTTATTCTGCTAAATCATTATCCTATTGATGGGGACGGTAGTCTCATACAGCTGCATCAGTATGAAGGACCTGGAGCCAAACTTCCTAAGGTAAAATTGGGGTTCATAAGATATTGGGTTCAGGACAGTATTGGGGGTTGGCCCCACAAATTTTGATAGCAGAGTGGATAACATAAGAACACCTTCTCCTTAATGGGTCCAGTGTATAATTTTTGTAGTTTTAAGATTGTAAAGCCCAGATTGAAAGAGAGACTGGTTTTGGGAAAGTTGCCTTTTTTCGAGGGTCAGATCCTCCTGGGAAGTGACTAGTTCTTTTGGTTGTCCATTCCTAAATGACAAATGGAGTGTAAGTATAACTAGGGAGAAATTGAGCTTGTGAATGTGTCTTGAAGTATGAGTTTGTGATGAAGGATTTCTGCTTCTGTGTTGAGTTACTTGAATATGTGATGATGATTGTGGGTTCAATTGGTGGATTGATTACTGTCGCATTGATGTATTATTCATGTTTGTAATCCCATTTGAAGTTTAGTCTGTTGTCAGGTTGAATTACATTGGTTATCGGGTTCATCATAAATCCAAGATCTCAAGATATTGATTATTTTCATTTGTATGTACTGTGGTGTGTAGAGCGAGGCACTCCATACACATCTACAGGGATTCTAAATTAACAATTTTCTTTTCAGATTTGAAAGTTAACTTGAGTTATTGTGCTTACCCTAAATTCATGTGGTGGGGCAGATAGATTTCTGCTGGTCAGAGTTTGCCTAGCAAGAACATTTGCAGGTTGTTGTGACTTGTTCTGTCATTCACTTTTGTTTCAGATTAGATTTTTTCAAATTGTTTGAATTTAAATTTCTGTGGTTTGGGATTTGGTTATTTTTCATAAAATACCTTCTTTGGTAGAATAAACAGACAAAGGGTTTATTGTTTTTAAAAGGTTTAAAGTGGTTCCCTAATTGTTCTCTTGCTCATGAAGAAGATGTGTGAAAGCTAGAGGGTTTGTTTCGGCTTTCGTAAATGTTTTGGGATCAGAGATTAGTAATCATAGTCAACAAAGCCAATTATGTTGGCAGATGAAGAGCATTGATGAGATGTTGATGTGTTTGAAAAATAGTAGAGACTATTTTGGGACGAGGCAGAAGAAGTTAAAGGAAATGCTGGTCAACTGTTTGAAAGAGGGTTGCGGGATGAAATGGATTCCTTCAAATATGAATTTTGTACAACATGGAATTAATGGAATGAATCAAGTAATGCAAGGAGGGAGGGGAAATTGAATGAATGCAAATGTTGACGTGTTGAACTAGAATACAGTATGTCATTGTTGTGGGAGGATTAGACACTGGAAAAAAGAATGTAGACGATATTCAGAAAAAGTTCAGCAAACACAGAAAGGAAATATAATGACAAACTTGCAGAATATAGAGCAGACTATACAGAGTCACAATTTGAATGTCCATGTCTGTTGCCCAGGTAATGCAACAAAACATGTGAAATGAAACGCCATATAATGCAAGGCACCATAAAAATACTATGATTATGATGAGATGCAGGGAGTAATTCATAATGACAGTGCCTGAGAGGAGAGGAGGATTGCTTGTTTGGTGCACTCCTCACGGTAGATCCTGGTCTACGTGTTCCACAGTTCATTCTGGAAAATACCTCTCTTGAGAACAGAAGTCCAAGTTGAAGGGATCAATAAGAAATACATTGTGAATCAGGTTAGAGCAGATGTCCCAGGTAAAATAGGACAGATGAAGAATAGACATGAGTTTATATTATGTGATTTGAGCTTCATGAATTTACTTGGAAGGGACCTTCCTTGTAGGATGAATTTATTAAATATTGCACACTGGACGGAGTTGCAGTTGAAACGCAGGATGATGATTTAGTTTTAAAACTTACTTCAGAAGATACAAGAGTTGAATTGTACCCAGTTTTTGCAAAAAAATGAGCTGCCTCTGGATTTAAAACATACTTTCAAAGAAGAGGTGTGGGAATATGCTGGCAAACAAATTAGATTGTTTAAAAGACCCAAGCCAGTGAAAATAAAGATTTAACCAGATCCAATATTTCCTAGAACTAGGCAATATAGACTTACAAAAGGCAAGGTAGTAATGAAACCAGTGATTGAGGAAATGACCTAGCAGGAAATTCTCTAAATGTGCTTGGTAGTCTGTGCAATTCTCTAGTGATGATATTTAAAAAACTAAGTGGCAATGGAGAGTGATACAGGAGCTGCAAAAAATAAATAAAATGGTTATCCCTTGTTGTCCAATTGTACAGAATCCAGCTGTAATATATTTTCAAATTCCATTAGAGGCCGAATGGTTTACAGTCATTGACTTATCCCAAGAGTTCTTCTCAATCCATTACATGAGGATTCGCCATTCCTCTTTGCTCTTCAATTTTTGAATAAAGTTCTCATGTGGTGCAGGGTCCCACAAGATTGTTCTGAAAGTCCTTCAATTTTCGCCCTAAAACTGAAGAAATATTTAGACATTTTACATTCCTGTGTAATTTAGTCCTAGTTCTATATATTGATGACTTGTTAATAGCATCTAAGACAAAAGAAGACTGTAAACTAGATACACTTGCCTGGTTAAACCATTGGGCTGAAAATGGACTTAAAGTCTCCCCAATGCAGTAGTGTGAAAAATAGTTAATTTATCTCAGACACTGTGAGAAATTGGATTGTTGGTCAGGCAACAGCCACAATTCCTTGCAAGGTGAACCACAAAAGTCACAAAAGTCACTGAATTAACCTGTGCTTAACCCAGGGTTGGTAGGCACATAAAACTTGAAGGCTTTCGTTAGAGGCAATATGTAAAGTGCAGCACACAAAAAGTAACAAAGTGAAAACACAACACAAGAAAAATCGCAAATTAATTTAGAAACATTTAGAAAATTCCAATATATTATTAATACCTCCAATGAGAAGAACTGAAGTTATTAATTTTTAAAGTTTTTATTAAAAAACTGGCACCTAAAAGATCAAAGCACTAACCACGGATATCTACTCGTGGAAGCCTAAGTCAAAGTCAAACGTTAAGGCCCACCACAATAAAGTCCAGTTGGTATATAAGAAGTGGATTGGGCCTGGTCAGCGCTTACCTTCGAACATAGAAAATTGGTGTCTGAGGAGGGAGCATTGTTGTTGGATGGCTGTGTTTTGAAGCCGTAATGAAGATGTTTACGTTTGGACATAGTCGCAAAAATGTAAGTTCAAAAACTCCAGCGAATGAAGCCAAGGGCTGTAGCTGAAGACAATTCTATGAGCTCCTAAACCCCTTTGATGAAAGACTGCTGAAACCGATTTGCTGTGGCAGAGAAGAACATAGAGGGAGAAGCCGCAAGGTCTATCTGAACGGCAATCTACCTCTGGCGGATAGGTGAGCAGGTTGTTCCTGATCTCCTACTGGTTCTCAGACTTCTTTTTGGCCAAATTTTGTTTAAATCCTCAGTTTTTGGAAATTGGTCATCTGGGCTTCTTTAGCACCACAATCAAGAGTCCAGGACTGATGGGACACCTCTTGGGGGGTTTAGAACTCATTCAGGCATGGCGTAGATACAGGTTCAAGATGGTGGGAACCTTTTAATGTCCCTGTGGCTCTGAACAGGATGCCAGCAAACTAGCCCTTTCTGTCACTTCTAGCAATCCTCGGTGGAGGTGAAGATGCAGGGCTTAACAGCAAGGCTGGCCTCTGAGGATTCAAGGCAAGCTCTAGGCAGCAAAGACAAAGTCCTTCCAGGTACGCCGGCAGTCTTTTAGAGTGCATACCAGGTCACAGCAGCAAGCAGTCATCTCAGAGTTCTCCCACAGTTCGAGTAGTAAACTAAAGAATGGGTCTAAAGGTCTTATTTTTATAACCTGGTGGCCTTCTTTAGGAAGATGGGAAAGCTTCTGGAAAGGTTCTTGGAAGTGCATAGAATTTCCTACTCACCTACCCTGTTTACATGCTGGCTGCAGTGACAATATAACGTCATTAGGCCCTTTGTATGAAGGCAGAGCACACGCTGACAGGTTTAACACATGTCACTCCACACCCTCCTGGGTGTTATCTCGTAGGTGGAAGAACCTGGAGAGACCATCAGTACTGGAGTGTAGGGAGATGGACCACCTTAGCAATTTTGGATTCCCCCCCTCACTTTCATTAGCCACTTGAGGGGCTTGTGATCTGTCTGAACTCGGAACTGAGTCACAAAAAAGAATGGTCTCAACTCCTTCAGTTCCCAGACCCCAACAAAGGCTTCCCTTTCAATGGCACTCCATCTCTGTTCCCTGGAAAATAACCTCCTAGAGATGAAAGCTACAGGTTGGTCTAGGCTCCCATCATTGAGCTGTCATAAAATAGCCTCTATGCCATGCTTTGGGGCATCTGTTTGAACTATAAATTAATTCAGTCAGAGGCCTTGAGGACAGGGGATGTGCACATATACTGCAAGGGTGTTAAAGTCTTTCTGATAAGCCTCTGTTCAGATCACTGTCCTTGGCTGTTCTTGGAGGTCAGCTCAGTCAAGGGGGAAACAATGGTTCAATACCTCTTGGCAGACCTCTTGTAATATCCTGTGTGGCCCAGGAATGCCCTTGCCTCAGTTTGCGTTTTTGGAGACTCCCAGGCCAGAATAGTCTATATTTTGGCCTAGAATGGCTACATCTTACCCCCACCCACGAGGGTGTTCCAAGTACACCAGCCCCCTGCCCTATCTGGCATTTACTGGCCTTATAGCTAGGTCTGCGTTTTGCAGGGCTTGAAGCTCTTCCTGCTGATGAAAGAGGTGGTCTTTCTAGCAGCTAATAAAGACAGTTATGTTATCCAGGTAAGCAGCACTGAAGGCCTCCATGCAAGCCAAGACCTGGTTCACCTGCTTTTGAAAGGTAAAGGGGCTTTTTGCAGACCAAAGGTCATCACCTTAACAGGAAAGTGGCTCTCTGGTATGGAAAAAGCTCACCTTCCTTAAGACTCTTCAGCTAGGGCACTCTGCCAACACTCTGAAGTTAGATCAAAGGTATTCAGGAACTTGCCAACCCCTAACTTATCGATGAGCTCTGGCGATGGGGTGAGCTTTGCGACTGAGTTGAGCCCCATGTTGTCCACACAGAACTGGAGCCCTGGAATGGCACTCAGAGGGGCAGCTTTTGGTACCAGCTCTACTGACTGCGCTAGGGGCTACAGGAATGATCAGTCACCCCTATCAGCAACATCTTAGAGATTTGCTCTTTGGTGCTGGCCCTCACTTTATCGGATGGCCTGAAAATGTTGTTAGTGCCAGAAGGCTGTCTCCTGTCATGGGTGCACAAGTGTGCATGCCAAGGAGTCAAGAAAAACAGAGAGGCAAGCTGCCACAATAACTGGTGACAGTCTCTTTGCTGTTCTGGGATCGAGGTATGGGAGAAGATGACACCCTCCACTGACCACCTTTCTCTTTTAATGACAGGAGGTTATAGCAGGGTGCACCCTCCTCCTTCCCATCATCTGTCCCCAAAAGCATGGTGACCGCAGACCTTTCGTACTGTGGCTTGAAGCGGTTGATATGGAGTACCCTTAAAGGGCGTCTGGGGGTCTTGAGGTCCACCAGGTAGTTTGCCTCCCCCTTCCTCTCGGCTATCTCCTAAGGCTCAGTCCAGTGGTTTTGGAGGGCTATACACTCCACAGGCTCTATAACCCACACTTTCTGGCCTGGCTGGAACTCCACAGGGGTAGTTGTCTGGTCATACCACTGCTTCATAACCTCCTGGCTAGCCTACAGGTTCTCTGAAGCCTGTTTCTTAAACTTGGCCATCTGGTTGCTGAGAGATAGCATGTAGCTAACCACATCCTGGGGGTGGGATTGTGGGATCTTGCTCCAGAAGTTTAAATGAGCAAAAGCCAACCCCCTTCTGTGGTACTTCCCTGTGCACAAAGAGCAGGAATGATAAGATGATATCCTCCTTCTGACTCATAGGCTCAGGTAGTCCCATAATCATGCCCTTCATGGTTTTGTTGAACCTACCAACAAACCCATTTGTTTGTGGGTGGTTGGGTATGGAGAACCTTCTACATTGCCTTTGTGTACACAGCTATGAAGTTGGTGTCTCTGTCAGACACTACTTATTTGGGAAAAAACACTCTGGTAAAAACCCCTATCAGGGCCCTAGCCATTGCAGGTGCAGTTACAGTCCTCAGAGGTATGACCTCTGCGTATCTAGTGGCATGGTCAGGATAAACCTGTTGCCTGAGGCTGTCTTCGGGTCCAAGGGCTCTACCATGATGATGCCCATCCATTCAAAGGGGTTTCCAATTACTGGTAAGGAATTCAAGTGAACTTTCAACTTTTTCCCTGTCTTCCCACTGGCCTGGCAGGTTAAGCAGATCCCACAGAATATATGTGCAGAAATCTTAACTGGGGCCAGTAAAACTGGGGAACAATCCTTGCAAAGGTTTTGTCCTGCTCCACATGTCCTGTCAGGGGTATCTCGTGAGTAGGCCCAGGTGGAAAACTCCATTCCACATGCAGATTCTTTGTAATTCAGGCACTTTGTGCTGCACAGAGTAGTGTGGAGTTCCCAAATTCCACCATCCAGTTTGAAGCGGAGGTGGTTTTTTTTTCATTTTGAGAGCGCAAGATTTGTTTTTGGTGCTTGCTCGAGAGTGCCACGATATTCTCAGACTGCTAGCGAGTGAGCATGAGATTTTGCACCCACTTGCGCGTCTTCTGGATGCGACTGCGCCAATATAGTGCTGCTCCCTAACACGCCTTGAGTAAATTATTTTCTCAAGAAACAGCTAAATCTACTCAAAAAGATGTTTTTGAGTGGATTTTCTTCTCCAACAGACTGTTCAGGTTGTTTTTAGTTTGAGGCGTCTAGACTTCCAAAGGGCTCTCTTGACAGTAGGCCCATTAATAGTCATTAGTGCATGAAAAAAATGTCTGTGTTTTTAAAACTTCATTTAGGGTATGGACGGCAATGGGTTAAATTACAAATGTTGGCTATTGCTTGCATTTCAATTTTTTGCTGCAAAAAGTGCATGTATGTTTTGGAGTGCTGAAGTAATTGTAATGTTTTGTTCAGTGATACTATTATGCCTCCTTTTTTCTGGCCACTGTGTGTGTCTTTGTTTGTGTGTGGTTTTGTCATCGGCCACCATTTGCCTTTGTTCTCCATGCCATATGGCTAGGGGCCATTTTGTGTCATCTTTTTCCATAGATCTTATTATGTTCTTTGTTCCCCACGCTTCCCTGCTCGCTGCTGTTGTTTGACCAAGTGGCTGGCAGCAATTTTGTGCATCCAGCCAGTGTGTTTTTTACTTAGGCTTGCATGTGTCCTTTGTTCCTCATGCCTCTTTGCTTGCTGTTGTTGTTTGACCATGAGGCTGGTAACCAGTTTGTGCTTCCAGGCAATGTGTCTTTGCCAGAGGCTTGCATGTATGAATGTGATATCAGTTTATTAACCCCTTCGATGCCAGGCCTTTCCTCCATGAGGTCCCACGCCTTTTGTTGGCTACTTGGGGCAGTTCGTGCTTAGGCCCTCATAACCTTTTGCCCTCATAAGCTCCCCACGCCAAATTTGCGTCCTTTTTTCCAACATCCTAGGGATTCTAGAAGTACCCAGAGTTCCCTTGGAGGAGACCAAGAAATTAGACAAAATACAGCGCAAATGTTGTTGTTGTTTTTTTTAAAAAGGGGAAAAAAGGGCTGCAGAAGAAAGCTTGTGATTTTTTCCATGAAAATGGAATCAACAAATGGGTTGGGATGCTAAAATCACCATCTTCCCAGCTTTGAAGAACAGGCAGACTTGAAACCCACAATTTTCAAGACACTTTTGGCATTTTACTGGGACATACCCCATTTTTACAATTTTTTGTGTTTTCAGCCTCCTTCCAGTTAGTGACGGAAATGGGAATTAAACCAATGTTGGATCCCGGACAGCTAAACATTTCTGAAAAGTAGACAAAATCCTGAATTCACCAAGGGGTCATCTGTGTAGACCCTTCAAGGTTTTCCTACAGAAAGTAAGAGCTGGAAAACAATATTGAAATTTAAGTGAACAAAAGAGCCATTTCTGTCCACATTTTCTTCTACGACTTTTTCCAGCTGTGGCAGAATTTTGAAAGCAATATACCATTACGTCAGCTGGACTCTTCTGGTTGATGGGATATAATGGCTTTTAAGTTCATCAAGAACCCTACGTACCCAGAGCCAATAAATGAGCTGCACCTTGCAATGGGTTTCGATTGTATACTGGATATACAGCAATTCATTTAGGGAAATATAAAGAGTAAAAAATAGGTATCAAGGAAACCTTTGTATTTCCAAAATGGGCACGAGATAAGGGGTTGAGAAGCAGTGGTTATTTGCACATCTCTGAATTCTGGTTCCTCATACTAGCATGTGAATTATAGGGCATTTCTCAAATAGATTATTTTTTTACACACTGTCTTACATTTGAAAGGAAAAACTATAGAGAAAGACAAGGGGTAATAACACTTGTTCTTCTATTCTGTGTTCCCCTAAGTCTCTCAGTAACAAAGGTACCTCACTTGTGTGGGTAGACCTAATGCCGCAGCCGGAAATGCAACATGGATACATCACATTTTTACATTGAAATCTGACGTTCTTTTTTGAAAGTGCCTAGCTGTGGTTTTTGGCCTCTAGCTCAGCTGGTACCTTGGGAAATCTACCAAACGTGTGCATTTTTTAAATCTAGACACCCAGGGGAATCCAGGATGGGGTGACGTATGGGGCTCTCACCAAGTTCTGTTACCCAGAATCATTTGTGAACCTCAAAATTTGGCAAAAAAAAAACAATTTTTCTGCACATTTTGGTGTTGCAAAGTTCTGGAATCTGAGAGGAACCACAAAATTCCTTCCACTCAGCATTTCCCTCAGTCTCCCGATAGAAGTGGTGCCTCACTGGTGTGGGTAGGCCTAGTGCCTGCAACAGGAAATGCACCAAAACACTACATGGACACATCCAAATGATCAAATACAAGACTACCAGTTTTTGCCGGGGGCACCTGCGTTTTTGGTCCTGGGCTCAGCAGTCATCTAGGGAAACCTAGCAAACAAAGACATTTCTGAAAACTTGACACCTGAGGGAGTTCAGGGAGGTATGACTTGCAAGTATCCCCCATTGTTTTCTTACCCAGAATCCTCAGCAAGCCTCAAATGTAGCAAGAAAAATCTAATTTTTCCCACATTTCTGTGTGGGCTCACCGCACCGGCACAAAGTTCCTATCACCCAACGTTCCCCTCAGTCTCCTAATAAAAATGATATCTCATTTGTGTATGTGGGCCAAGTGCCTGTGACAGGGAAGAGCCAAAAACATGTTGAAATTGAGGGGTTACCAAAGCGGGTCCAAAAAGGCAGTTTGAAAAAAGAAGTCTTTAGGCTGACAAGTGGGGCAGAAGTTTTATCAGTATGGATGCGCCAATGCTGGGTGGTAGGAATTTTGTGGATTCCTGCAGATTCTGGAAGGTTCCATCACAAAAATTTGGAAAAATGTGTGATTTCAAGCAAAGTTGGAGGTTTGCACTGTTGCCATCAGACCTCACTGGGGGGAAAGGGGGTGGAGGTGCAAGGATGAAGCGATTCCACTTCCATCCCAGCCCCAGGCCATGGGCCTGGTGCACGAAGTAACGGTTACGTCCTTGACACCCGAGTGGTGCTTCCGAGGATGTAACTGTTATGTCCAAAACACCCAAGGGGTTAATATGCTTGAGGATCATTCTAGTAGACATATCGTATAACTATGATTTTGACGAACAGTACTTATAATACATGCATTTGTTAGCATTTTTTATTTTGCACCTCCTTGCCTTATGATAGGTTTCTTCTCATCCTCCTAACAAACATCAGGAAATATTTATAATTTTTTTACTTTTCATTTTTAATCTTATAATTTTTATTGTTATTTTTATTTATTTTTATTTTCATCTTCGATTTTTAATTTGTTTAATTTTTATTTTTTTATTTGTTCAATATTTTTTGCATTTTGCCTCGATCGATCCATCCATCCATCATAGGCCACAGCCCCGCAACAGCATTCAGTTTTTTCAGGTATAATTCCATTTCCTCCTGGACAACCTGCCTGTGGTGCATTGCAGACACATAATCATCATTCTTTTTGAATGGCTTTTTCATTTCACCCTGGGCCACATTGCCTGCCATAGGTGCACACTAAACTTCATTTTTTTTAAAGATTATTCCATTTACCCATACACTTCCCTGACTGCTACAGGTGTCTCCTTTAGAAAACGCAAAGAGCTATATCTATATGTTCTGCGGAGTTCGGGAGACACCATGAGAGGCAAGGGAAAAGAAAAGTTCCTGAAAGCCTTAGAATTATTGAAGGGGGTAATGAGGAGGATAATGGCGATGAGCCAGTCATTGTGGAAGCTGGCACAGTGGAGTCAGATATTACTATTCAGCCAGCTCTGAGGGATGTTGCACAGGTAGCACCACCAGCTCCCATATTTTTAAAGCCCCAGCTGAGACATGAAGAAACCCATACCTCAGTAGAAGTATGTACTGCAGAGAGGCAAACAACGACACACCCACCTACCTCCAGTTTTTCTCCAAGCTTTGTCAGTGGCCCAATAAGAGAGTACTTCTCCTAATTTTGGGAGTTTTTTATGATTAGCAAACAGGAGGAGAACATTGCAATATGCTCAATTTGGCATGCAAGTGGTCATCGAAGTAAACCTGGTTCACATTATGGCCTGTATAAAAAAATCATGCAATCTGATGGGAGGAGTTCCTTTAAAAAGTTGTTGTGCGTGGTCATGGTAGTGAAGTTGAGATGAGCCAGTAAACATCAAATACAAGTCCAATCATGGTGAGAGGTGATGATGAAGAAGAAGAGGATGACATCCTCATGCAAAGCAGCCCTGTCCCTAGCAGTGTGCCAGAATCACCCACCTCAGCCACCTCACAATGGCACAAGAAGACTCCAATTCAGATGGAGACACCAAAGCATACAGTGGCTGGCCCATGACCCACATTAAGGCCCTCATTATGACCCTGGTGGTCCGAAGACTGCCAGGGTCACGGTGGCAGTCTCACTGCCGACGGACCGGTGGTGAAGACCGCCACATTATGAGTGTGGCAGTTTGTCCTCTGCCAAACCGCCAAATCCCCACTTGTACCGCCAGCGTGGTTGGACAGCCGGGCTGGAGATCAGCATCTCCTAACTGGTGGTCCACTGCACACTGCAGGCGGTATCACGAGTTGGCTTTCCGCCAGGGTTTGCATGGTGGTAACACTGCCATGAAAACCCTGGCAGAAAGGATACCGGTGACAGGAAACTTCTTTCCTGTCACCGGTAGACAACTCCCAACGCCCCCTATAAATTTCAATAACTCACCCCGCCGCCTCCTTCCACCCCACTCCCCTGTCGGACGATCAACTTACTTTGTCTGGCGAGGAGGTCATCCGTCAGGAAACGGTAACATGCGCTTCCAGTGCCGACAGCACCCCGCCATCAGGACACTGCCAGGCCATATTACAGGTCATAATATGGCTGGCAGAGTCCTTTTGGCAGGGCGGGCCGGTTCTGGAACTGCCCCTGTGCCTCCGACTGCCAGCACGACTACTGGAGGATTCCTGCCCAAATTGTGGTGGAAATCCTTCAGTACTCATAATATGGTGGTCCTCTGGCACCCGTGGCTTCGGTGGTCTTAAGAAAAGACCGCCAAAGTCATAATGAGGGCCTAAGTCTATCACCACCTCCTTTTTTAAAGTTGTCTGCGTCAGTGGCCCCAGAAAAGAAGAAAATCCAGGCTACTATTACCAGCAGGAGAGGCCTGCCGGTAATAGTAGCCTGGAGAGGCCCTATGACCCCCAACCACCCAATGGCATGTTTGTACAGTGGGAAGCTGACAAAAATGTTAGCACTGCACCTCCTCCTTTTTTCTTTTGTGGAAGGAGTGGGATTCTTAGAATGTGTCCCAGCATCTTCCCAAAATAAAATATTCCAAGTTGGACCTTTGCCACTGTTGCTGTTCCAGTGCTGCATCATAATGTGCTGAAATTAGTTGGACAAGCTTTGTAGCAAAGTGTTGTCCACACGATCCACCTGATGATAGACATGTGGACCAATTGTCAGGCGACTAATTACATGTGCAACATTGCACACTGGATCTTTTTTGCAGAAATAAAGCAAAAGCTGTCTGCAAATCTTGGTCCTGAAGACAGTTTTAAGAGTGCTCGGTGGCATGAAACAGTATCCATGCTCGCAATGGAGAAATCATATACAGCTGTAGATCTTGGACAAATTTAACAGCAAGCTGTCTGAATGTCTGTGACTGAGAGGTCTCTGAATTGGATTTCTTGACAAGGACAATAGCAGTAATATAATCAGGGCCATGGCAGGTGGTGGATATTTCAAGGTCCTGTGTTTGGTGCACTGCACCAACCTGTTTGGGCAAGACTTTATAAAAAAAAAAAAAAACACAGTTAGCAACATAATGACCACTACAGATTAATCTGCACTCATTTCATCCATTCTTATAAAGCCCAGAAGCAGCTGTGGATTATTCAGTGTGATACAGAGTGCCAGTTAAATCCCAGTTGCAGGAGGTGCCAACAGATAAGAACTCAACCTATTACATGTTGCAACGTCTAATTGAGCTTTAAAGACAGACCAATGACTACGTAATTCAAAGAGGAAGTAATGAAAGTGGGAGAGCTATGACCATGGATGCAGACAAATGGAGCTGAGTAAAGTACCTGACAGAGATGCTACTCCCTTTTGAGGTTTTCACACAGAAAGTTAGCAAGGAGGACTCTACAATGGGCCAAGCTATCCCACTGTTGCATCTACTACAGGACCACCTAAAGAAGGAGTCTGAAAGGTTTGCACTCACAGGTGAATGAAAACCCAGAAGCGCATGCCTTAGTTGAGAGCTCAATCTTTCTCTTGGCTTGTAATGCAAGACTGCAAAATGACATAATCTCATCTGTGCCACCCTCCTTGATCCACGGTACAAAACAAATCGGCACACTTTATTTCCTTTTTCTGAAGGGGATGTTTCAAAATACAAGAGGTGGATTTTTGAGCAAGCCGGACACCAGGAAGAAGAACAGCTAGAACTTAGAGTCTACTCTGCAGTTCTGGGGGGCTACCTTCAACTTCCAGATAGTACAGTCTTGTCTTATCACAGCAGCCAGCCAGTAACAACAGCAGCAGAAGAATCAGACCCAACCTCTGCATTGGCTTGGTTTTAAGTGGCAGGGCTTAAGTCCAGTGCAGAGGTGATGGCAAAAGAGGTCGATCAAGTGGCGGCCCCAATGACCATTCAGAGGATATTCCAGGAATATCTGAATGACCCAAAAGTAGTCTATATGTATCAAAACCCATTGGTGTATTGGTATGGTAAGATCCACCAATCCCAGAGCTCAGCATGTTGGCAATAAAGTATTTGGCGTGTCGTGTAGTCAGGGTGCCTGCTCAGTGTGTGTTCAGTGCAGCTGGTGCAGTTGTTACAATGAGAAGGACCAGTCTCTCACCTCAAAATGTAGAGAGATTGACCATGATCAAAATGAACTAACATTTCATACCAAACAATTACACTGTTCCTAAAATAGCACAGGAGGAGAGGCGGATAATTGGTCAGAATCAAGGGCCAGATGTAGCAAGGCATTAGCGCCTCGCAAACGCCGAAAAACGCCGTTTGCGAGGCGTTAATGCCCGCACGCGATGCAGAAACACATTTTGCGAGTCAGAACCGACTCGCAAAATGTGTTTCCGACTCGCAAATAGGAAGGGGTGTTCCCTTCCTATTTGCGACTCGCACCGTGATGTAAGTTAATTTGCGACCGCAAAAGCGGTCGCAAATCAACTCGCAGTTACCATCCACTTGAAGTGGATGGTAACTCATTCGCAAATGGGAAGGGGTCCCCATGGGACCCCTTCCCCTTTGTGAATGATCACAAAATTATTTTTTCCGAGCAGGCAGACAGGTTTCGGTATTTTTTTCTATGTGCAGCTCGTTTTCCTTTAAGGAAAACGGGCTGCAGATAGAGAAAAAAAATACCGCTTTATTTAAAAGCAGTCACGGACATGGTGGTCTGCTGTCTCCAGCAGAACACCATCCCCGTGAGTGCCTAGACTCGCTATGGGGTCGCAAACTGCGACCCACCTCATTAATATTCATGAGGTGGTCTGTGCGACCCAATAGCAAGTCACAGAAGGTGTCTGAGACACCTTTCTGCATAGCAAATTGCGAGTTGCAAATTGCGAGTCGGAAGCTCTCGCAATTTGCAACTCGCAATTTGCTGTCTACCTACATCTTGCCCCAAGTGTGGTAGCTGACCAACTTCTAGGTGAACCACCTGAGTTTGAAGACAAACTCTACTGCCCGGACTGAGTATGCCAGTGACACTATAGAACTTTTTAATTATTGTGTGTGTTGCACTGATGGCAAAAGTGAAACTCTGAGTACTCCTGTTTTTTCTTCTTTCTTTGAGACTCTTTGATACACTCCTCATGAAGCTTACCTTCCTTCTGTCCTCCTCCTGGATTCTACAATACAGTTTCTGTTTTACAATCCACGGGCCTTCTCCTGAAGGAAAGAAAGACAAAAGCCATGCTCAACACTCCTGCTTACATACTAGACTGGTTCAGACAGGCATTCCAGAGGAGGATGCAGATGCACTGCCCAATTTGCTAATACAGTATCACTTTTCTTTTAATAATCATATTTTTAGAACTCGGTGGGTTCAATTCACTCATCCATGATTTGATTTTTTCAAACCTAGAAGACAGAACATTTAGGGGCTCATTCCGACCCCGGCGGTCAAGGACCGCCGGGGCCGGGGATGCGGGAGCACCGCCAACAGGCTGGCGGTGCCCCGCAGGGCATTCTGACCGCGGCGGTTTGGCCGCGGTCAGACCAGGAAAACCGGCGGTCTCCCACCGGTTTTCCGCTGCCCTGGGAATCCCCCATGGCGGCGCAGCTTGCTGCGCCGCCATGGGGGATTCCGACCCCCTCACCGCCATCCTGTTCCTGGCGGTTCCGAACGCCAGGAACAGGATGGCGGTGAGGGGTGTCGTGGGGCCCCTGGAGGCCCCTGCAGTGCCCATGCCTTTGGGCACTGCAGGGGCCCCCGTAAGAGGGCCCCACTTTGAATTCCAGTGTCTGCTTAGCAGACACTGGAATTCGCGACGGGTGCAACTGCACCCGTCGCACCTTCCCACTCCGCCGGCTCCATTCGGAGCCGGCTTCCTCGTGGGAAGGGGTTTCCCGCTGGGCTGGCGGGCGGCCTGCTGGCGGTCGCCCGCCAGCCCAGCGGGAAAGCCAGAATGGCCATGGCGGTTCCCTCCAGGCGGGCGGCTCCCGCCGCCCGCCGGGGTCTGAATGACCCCCTTAGGTGTCTAATACTTGGGTCGTTGAGGCAGAAGGACTGTTTGCAATGCATTTAACTGAACTATGTAAGAGATTGATGATGGTGATGAAGTGCTGCTCATCTTCCTAATGAATGTTGTTCTTGTGCTCTCTTTGTCATAACTATGTCCAAATTCCCTTTCTCATCCATTCATCAAACCCCTAACCCTCTTCTCCCGGGCTGTGTGATTATTTGGAGGTATATCTTAATCTACACCAAATAGATCACACACTTGTTGGGGTAGATGTAGTTAAATGCGGTACCAAATCAATGCAGTATCTTCTATTACCTGAACAGAAGCCCATTCCCAGTCCTACTTAGCCAACCACATATAAGTAAGAACATCATTTCTCAATGTCAACATCACTAGTAAGTGTACAAACTTTGGGTACATTTTTCCTGACAAGAGGAATTCATAACTTTGATTTTCAAATTCTATGCTCACCATTGCTCAGAATAATTTACTATTGCTAGTTTATTTTATAATATGTGGTATTCTTTGATGTACCAGAGTGGTAGTGGTCTGTTCTCAATCTTCTAAAGCTATAATATAAATGTATATGTATAACCTATTAACTGTCAGTTTTTCTTTCAATTTAGTTGTCTGTGATCCTTTTGATTAATCCTACAGTTGGAGATCCCCTAGGTGGGAGTGGGACCTTGCTGTGATGCCTTTCCTGTTTGTGCACTACCACTACCATAACAAAGGCACGTTGGGAAACCCTCCACTAAGGTGATGGAAGATTGACAGAGGGAGCAGCTGCCAGCCATCGCCTCATCTATTCAGGCAAGAGAACTATGGTATGAAGTGAACTGCTTTACTTAGTATGTGGCTAATTTCTACTGGTAGGCAATATAGGGAACGGCAACATACCCTCCTAACTGGAATACACTTTGAGAAATAGTTTAAAAAGACAGACTGCACAAAAAGGCATTAGTGCAAAGTTAAAATAAAACGCAAAAAAGAACTTCAGACATAAAGTGGATTATAAAGATTTTCCCTTTCCTAACATATAAATAATAAAATATAAAGCCAACCCTCTCCACCCATAACAGGCCTACACCTCCCCCATATCTTTTCACATCCTCAGCCAATGTAAAAAAAGATATATAAATGTCTCTTTCCAAATTGTCCATAAGGAAGCAAAATGCCCCCCCAAATTCCCACCCACTCAACCCAAAACAACTCCCTTCCACCATAACAAAAAATGTAAAAAGTACTACTAGAGGGCATTCTCTATGAGGGTCTCCGGGTGTTGAATCCAAGCCTCAAGGCATACCATCATATGGCCAAAGTGTGTCAGCCTGTTCAGCATGTGATAATGGTGGAGCCAATCTGAAAGTAGGGTGGCACAGGGACGGACAGCTTCTAAGCTGAAAGTGGCACTGATGTGGCCTGGAGACGCAGGTAGTTGGCTGGTAGAACTGGGCCCAAGGGCATGTGCACGCCCTACTTGTCTAGCAGTCCCTGGTAGTGTGCCCTACTGGCCTCCAGTCTCTGTCGCCGGAGCTGGGCTGCAATCTCCAGCAGGGTGGTGGTAGACCAGTAGCAGTACCTATATCAAGAAAGAAAATAAAGTAAAATTGTGAAGAATTCTCTGTGGAAACATTTGTTTTCTTAAATACATGGTGGCATAGCATAATTATATTGCTGGTCTCATAAAGGCTTTGGAATTTTTCATGTGATTAGGAAAGTCAGCCGCAGGGAGGGGGCTTGAATTTAACAACACATGCCTCACGGAAAACAGTGATTATTTTTCTGGTAAAGGATTAAACCACACAGACAGGTTGGGCCTGATTTAGATCTTGACAGTGTTACTACCAAGCCGCAGTAGATCCGAGAAGATCATCAAGTCGACGGTGTTCCAACCGCTGTCTTTAGATGTTACAGCTCTGCAAGCGAAGGACTGGTGACGGATTGCGGATGAAGGGAGATTCCAGCTGAACCCAAAGAACTTTGTATAGTGGCAGGGGTCATGGAACAGAGGTAAGTGACACAGACACTTAGCCAATTGTGTTCCCCGGCACTACACACTACACAACACACCACATACATACCATCATCCATTTCAAGTCCAACACAACACGTACATGCTGAAAACACATATTGACATACATCCATGACATAGCACACACACCTTTGACACTGCCCCCACACATCACTTAACCACAACAACCAACACAACTACACACATCATGACAATGTTCACCACACAACAAAAACAACCACCTAAAAGTCCACTCATGAACAGTTGTAGACAGAGGTGAAATGGGGAAAAAAGGTGAGATTTTACTCCCTTTTCTGTCAATCCGCCAACTGAGAAATGGAGGTCTGACCGCTACTTTTTGTTTGGCATTAAGGCACATTCAAATCTTCACAACTGAAAGGGTGGCTGGGGTCCCACTGGTATCTGCTTTTCTCTCCCCCGGTATTTATGTGGGTGGTATTTATTGATGGAGATGGAGGTTCGAATGGGGGGTTTCGGCTATGGGACTGCCAACATCTAAATTCAGCGGACGGGCACACTATCACGTCGGCAGGCGAGTCTTCAGTCAAAAAGTCGACAGCTGGACCATTACCACTAACATTTAAAACAGGCCCTCAAAAACAAATTATTTAAATTCAAAACATTCGCTTGGCAGTAAGGATAGGAAACATGACTTAGGGACTGATTTAGACTAGAGTTTGGAAAAGGGGTTACTCCGTCACAAAATGACATATGCCCTGTCTGCCGTATTATGATTCATAATACGGCGGATACGGCAGACAGGGCATATGTAATTTTGTGACGGAGTAACCCCCTCTGCCAAACTCTGGTCTAAATCAGTCCCTAAGTCATGTTTCCTTCCCTTACTGCCAAACAAATGTATTTGATTTAAATAATTTGTGTTTGAGGGTGAGGCCCAGAAGTCAAGTGTAACTAAGTGTCTGTAAAACTGTAAATCAAGCCCTTTGTCTGCTGCAGCAGGGTAAGCTACAGGGAAAAAGTTGGGTAGGAACAGTGGAGGTTTTGCCATAGAATAGTGGAGTTGATTAAGATTAGGCTTAGTCACTGTTGTTTAAACTGAAGTTTGATAAATGTCAAATTTGAACAGGTGTAAATACATTATGTAAGTCATATGAACCACTTGTCAGGGCTGTAACATGTGGCACATATCAAAAAATGTTTTTTATCAATGTGGACAGAACTTAGGAACGAATACAGGACTGTGGTAATAGGAGGTGACTGAGTGGGCACTGGCAGGGAAGAGAAAGACACCTTGTTTTCTTTTTGGTTTGCATTCCATTGAAAGATTTGTAAATGCTACATTAATAGAAGCAGAAACACATTGCACAGCCAACACTGCAGTGCCAGATTGAACATTGCTGAAGTTGGGTGGAGTCATGGCCCATGGGCCTCAACATGTGAAGTGCCAGGGACAGGGAGGTCAGGGATGATGATGAGTGGGATCTGCCTGACTTAACAAATACAGTGTGTATACTAGTGATTGTCAATAACCAAGCAATGTGACTTTCCATCACCCGGCCCTCCTGCCTCAGAAACACCCCCTTCAGCTTCTGCATTATCTGGCACACTGGTGCTCGCCCCAGCACTGGTGGTCTGTATAGCTAGAAAAAAAACATTACAAATTTTAGATGCCAGATACACCTCTTCCTTTTTTTTTTTAACAAAATACAACCGCAACACATGATTACAGTTCAGTTTGCAGTATTTTCCTTGGCAGACGTATGATGATGACTGAGTAATTTGAAGCACATTGAAGTGGTACAATAAATTGGTCAAGGAAGGATATATTGTTTTGAATGGCAAATCCAATGGGACCGTCCTGATACTAGTCTCCTGTAATGCTGCACTGTAATCAAAACTGTTGAGATACTGAATATAATACATACAACACAGCATTGGTGGGTCACCATAACCATGGCCACTCTCATCATTATAGCATGAGCAAGAAATAGAAAGCCTTCTAAACAAACAAGCGTAGAAGAGCTTGCTTGGGTCTCCAAATTCTGCAATCCTCACAGTAGCAGACTACCTAATATAGGCCCTCATTACAACCTTGGCGGTAAATCCCGCTTACCGTCGTGCAGAAGACAGCCAACATACCGCTGCGGCCGCGGAATTCTGCCACAGGTATTATGACCCACAGCTTGGAATCTGCCACAATACAGACACCCACACAAGTCCGCCACACCAAAGGTCAGTGATAAACTGGCATTAGCAAAACCAACTCCTTCATGCCAACAAGAATACGCCCACACTATCATGACCCACGAATCAACGCAGCGGTCTTTCAACCGCGGTAAACCATTGGCGGTACACAACGCTGCGCTCAAAATACACACACATATACAAAACACCACCACATTGGACAATTCGAAATACACACACCTGATACACATACACACAGCACACCCACACACCCAATCCAATATAAAGCACACACCCACATCACCCACAAACCCTTACTACCAGAAATTTGAAAGCAGGCCAGAGAGAGACACTACCTTAAACAACACCAGCATCCACAGGCACACAACACCACCACTTACACAACATCCACACACCTCAAACAACACACACCAACACATCCCCTCACACATCACAACACACACCACCTCACACATCACCCACACCACATCATGGCACCTCAACGACACCCCAGGTTCTCTGAGAAGGAGGACATGGTCATGGTGAAGGAAATCGTCCAGGTAGAGCCACAGCTATTCGGAGCACAGGTGCAGCACACCTCCATTGCAAGGAAGATAGAGCTATGGCGGAGAATTGTCGACAGGGTCAACACAGTGGGACAGCATCCAAGAACACAGAATGACATCAGGAAGAGGTGGTACGACCTACGGGGGAAGGTGCGTTCAGTTGTCTCCAGACACCAGATTGCTGTACAGAGGACTGGCGGTAGACCCCCACCTCCTCCCCCACAACTAACAACATGGAAGGAGCAAGTCTTGGCAATACTGCATCCTGAGGGCCTCGCAGGAGTAGCAGGAGGACTGGACTCTGGTAAGGCAAATCTTTACTACTTTATCCCCCACCCTACCTGCATGCCATCACATACCCCACCCGTACCCTCACACCCATCACCCCAACAACCCACAGATACACCACCAACACAACCCACACATCCCAAAACCAAGCCCTGCTTGTAACACCAATGCATGGACACCCATCACCAAAGCATGTCCACTACAGAGACTCAGTCATGCCCCAAAATCACCAATCACACAAGGGACAAGCCAATAATGCAAGCACAGGAGTAGAGGGTAACTCACCCATTGCACACGATGGCACACACAGATGCAATAATTATGTTTTTACACCCCTACAGGACCCCTACCCAATGTCACCAGACAGGAGGTTCCAGACCTATCCAGTCCCCCCACAGAAGAGACCCACAGTGATGACAGCAGCTCTGCACAACTGGATCAAGATGACCGGCCCGGCCCATCAGGGACCTCGGGACAGTCGGTTCCCCTGACGCTGTCACAAGCCACCACAGAGCCACCCCCCTCAGGAAACACCAGCACAGCACCCACCCAGGGGGCCCATCCCTCTGTTCCCAGGACACGTCAATCAGCAGTGTGTCCACCACTACAGGGACCCAGGCAAACCCACCAACCCAAGAAAATCAGGGACCTGGGGGCAGTGGCAGTGGGCACACGGTTCAGGGGACAGAGGCACAGGATAACAGGGAAGCTGGGAGGACTGCTGTGCGACAGGGGGAGGACAGGCCCAGGGAACCCACTCTCCATGAGGCACTCTCCAACATCATGGGAGCTTACCATCATTCCCAGGAGACAATGGCAACGGTACTGGCCAAGTTTCAGGAGACACAGTAGTTGCAGGAGTAACACTACCTTGGGATCAGGGAGGACTTGAAGTCCATTAACAACACCCTGGTCACCATTGCAGGGGTGCGGGCAGACCTTGTCAATACCAGGAGGGACACAGTGGCACAACAAGGGGCCCCTGACACTAACCTGGACGATGAACAGCCCTCCGCCTGCGCTAGTGGACAGGAGGCACCGCCACAGGAACACAACACCAGCACCCCACCCACTGCAGATGGAGAACCACCCCACAAACAGTCCCTGAGATCCAGGAACAAGACAGAGAACATTGCCAAGACCCCCGCCAGGAAGTGAGACCCCCTGAATGTCACCCTTCTGTCCCACTATGTCACCCTGTCCATCTTAAACTGTCATTGCTCCACTTCATATGCCCCTTTGGACAATGCACCTGTGAAACAAATAGACTGGACCCTGCCATGGACATTCCTCCACCATCCACCCAGCCCACTTTACAACCCCCTCCACTTATTAGCACAGAAATAAACACACTTCAATCACAAAACAACCTGGAGTCAGTTTGTGCTTTCACAAATGTGTAATTGCAATAACCATGGAATATAGCAATGTCAATTTACTTGTGCACATTCCAATGTAACACAGCTGTAGGCCAGGAGGAAACATAGCAGAGGGCACAAAGTGGGTCCCACATCTGTGAAATGGAAAGGCAAAGTAACAAGTCACGGTCCATACACTGAGTGAAAATGACAGACTTATGCTAGCTCCAACAATAGTATGAGATGTGTGAGACAGTGACATCTTCTTACCTGTGTCTCACTGGAAGTATTGCATGATTATGTTGTTTCGGTTGTCGATATCCTCTTCTTCTGCCTCCTATTCTTCACTGTCCACAGGCTCCACAGTTGCCACAAGACCGCCATCTGGCCCATCCTGCTGCAGAAAAGGCACCTGCAGTCGCAAAGCCAGGTTGTGCAGCATACAGCAGGACACGATGATCTGGCACACCTTCTTTGGTGAGTAGTAGAGGGAACCACCTGTCATATGGAGGCACTGGAATCTGGCCTTCAGGAGGCCGAAGGTGCATTCGATCACCTTCCTAGTTGCCCCATGTGCCTCATTGTAGCATTCCTCTGCCCTTGTCCTGGGATTCCTCACTGGGGTCAGTAGCCATGACAGGTTGGGGTAACCAGAGTCACCTGCAAATATCGAGGGACAACTGTTAGGCACACACTAACCCTTAGGTACAACCCCATACCCAGACACCTATTCACACTGTATCGGGTCCTTGGCCTCACCTATTAACCACACACGGTGCCTCTGGAGTTGCCCCATCACATAAGGAATGCTGCTATTCCTCAAAATGTAAGCAGCATGCACTGAGCCAGGAAACTTGGCATTCACATGGGAGATGTACTGGTCTGCAAAACACAGCATCTGCACATTCATCGAATGGTAACTCTTCCGGTTTCTGTATACCTGTTCACTCCTGCGTGGGAGTACTAATGCAACATGTGTCCCATCAATGGCACCAATGATGTTGGGGGTATGTCCCAGGGCATAGAAGTCACCTTTCACTGTGGGTAAATCCTCCACCTGAGGGAACACGATGTAGCTGCGCATGTGTTTCACCAGGGCAGACAACACTCTGGACAACACGTTAGAGAACATTGGCTGGGACATCCCTGATGCAATGGCCACTGTTGTTTGAAAGGAACCACTTGCCAGGAAATGGAGTACTGACAGGACCTGCACCAGAGGGGGTATCCCTGTGGGATGGTGGATAGCTGACATCAGGTCTGGCTCCAACTGGGCACACAGTTCCTGGATAGTTGCGCAATCAAGTCTGTATGTGACTATGATGTGTCTCTCTTCCATTGTCAACAGGTCCACCAGGGGTCTGTACACCGGAGGATGCCGCCATCTCATCACCTGCCCCAGCAGATGTGCCCTATGGAGGAGAACAGCGAGAAGAGAGTCAGTCAACACTGAGGTATCACAAAATGTAATTTGCAGAATATTTATTATTACGCAATGTGATTGTAACTGTGTGTATATTCCAGGCCTAGATAGGTGTGATGCAGTTATTATTAATGCCATGTGGCCCCCTGAAATGGCGGCTGCCTGACCTGTAAGGTGGGACAAGTGGATATGAGGTAACTGCGCTGGCGTTGTACACCGTTGCGGTGGGCGGTCGAAGACCACGGCGCAATTCAGCATTGGTTAACATTGGGCCCTATGGGTCCCAGGAGCCAATGTCGATGTACGCCGGTGGTGACGGTATGCACCGCCACGGACGTGACCGCCATTATCTGTCTGTTCCCTCACTTGATACCTGACCTTCAACAGGAGAGGATCTACACTGCAAGTGCTGCTGTGACCTGTGTCTGGAAGCAACAATGGCTACAGTGTCTGGGGAAAGGGCCCCTGCCCTCACTTCGGAGGCATTGGACGGGTCCTCCCCCAGTACACGCAACTGTACGGTCTTCCAGACAAACAGGTGAGTACACTATGAGCATGCTGAATGGGCAATGCCTGCTTTGAGTCGTGTGGCTGGAAGAAACGGGGGGGGGCAGAGGCCTACATGTGCGGATGGTGAGTGTATGTGCGTCATGGCATGGGTGGGAACTGGTGGACAATGAGTATGACGGTCCGGCTGGGTGAGTAATGTCCTTTCCCCCTGTACCATTTCTCTAGGTCAACACCCACCAGAAGAATGCTATTTGGCATGCCATCGCCAAGGACATCTGGACCCTGGGGGTCTACCACAGACGGAGCACCCACTGCCGTAAAAGATGGGAGGACCTGCGCCGCTGGAGCAAGAAGACGGCAGAGCCCCTGCTGGGGATGGCCTCCCAATGTGGGGGGGGTGCCCGTCGCACCATGACCCCCCTGATGTTCCGGATCTTGGAGGTGGCCTATCCGGAGTTGGATAGGCGCTTGAGGGCATCACAGCAGCCACAAGGGGGTGAGTACACTCTCATTCAGCTGACTCTGTGCGCATTACAAGGTGTCTGGGCGGGGGAGGTGGGCAGTGGGTTCCCCTAGGCCAGGGCGATCTTGGTAGGCAAGGTCCCTTGTGAGGCAGGCTATGTGGCACCCCAACCCCACTAGTGGTAAGAGCCATCTACACCTAGTCAGGCTCCTGTGACTTTCAGGTGTGCAGCAATTGGGCTTAGGCCTCGCACCCCATGGACATGTGAAAAATCTAGGACCTATAAGTGCATGGCGTAGTGCAGAGGGCTGCTCCCTGTGTGTTGTGTGCACCAGCGGTAGTAGTGTTGCATGCACTGAACATGTCTTTCTTCTGTCTTTCCCCTCCTTTTTGTGGTCTCCCTGTTCTTGTGTGCAATAGCATCATCAGGCGGAGGAGCATTGGCACCGGAGCAGGAGGGAGCTGCATCCCACTTGGAAGCTACGGAGTCTGAATCCACCAGTGGGACGGAGGACGAGGGGAGCTCCAGGGCGGGGACAGGAGCAGAGACCAGCGACAGCGACACCTCCTCTGATGGGAGCTCCCTTGCGGTGGCGGGCCCCTCTGTGCCCACCGTATCAACAGGTACAGCCGCCACTCCCATACCAGCACCACCCTCCCAGAAGCCCCTCAGCGTGTTTCCCATGCCCGCTCACCCAGGAGGGTGGGCATCTCCTTTGCCCCAGGCACCTCAGGCCCTGCCCCAGTCAGCCCTGCAACCCTCAGTGAGGAGGCTATTGACCTCCTGAGATCCCTCACTGTTGGGCAATCTACCATTTTGAATGCCATCCAGGGTGTTGAGAGGCATTTGTAACAAGCAAATGCATACCTGGATGGCATTCATTCTTGCCAGGCAGCTCAACAGAGAGAATTTCAGGCTCAGGCCTCAGCAGTGATGGCAGCCATTGTCCCTGTGTCCAGACTCCCCCTTCCAACCTCCTCGCCCCAGACCCTCAGCCTATCCCAAGCACACCATCTGACCAGCATGCACACACATCAACACACAAGAGTGCCTCAGGCAAAAATAAGCACCACACATCCAACAGGCACTCACACAAGCAACATACCCATGCACACATACCAACATCCACTTCCTCCACTGTGTCCACCTCCTCCACGTCTCCCTCCTCCCTCCCTGCCTCGTCTCCACTCACACCTGCATGCACTACATCCTCATCCACTACCTCCATCACCAGCACACCCATCACCACACACCGCTCACGTGCATCACCCCCCCACTACCATTCACACATCCCCAGTGTCCTCTCCCAGTGTGACTGTGAGCTCTCTTCCCAAAGTACACAAACGCAGGCACACACCCACCCAACAGCCATCCACCTCACAACAGCTTCCAGCCCATGCACCTTCACCCAAATTCGGCAGACATACACCTCCTACAACCACTACCTATTCCTCCACTCCCAAACCCCCTCCATCTACCTATCCCAGTGTGTCTAAAAACCTTTTCCTGACTAACATTGACCTCTTCCCTACACCTCCGCCCCCTGTCTTTCCCCTAGGGCCAGGCTTTCCAGGTCCCAGCCCAGCACCTCAGCCACCACATCCCCAGGCACAGTGGTGGCAGCAATTGCGGGGTCATGGAGTGCGCCAACCATCAGGGCTGCCAGTGTTCCACTGTCACACCTTCTGTCCACGTCCACACCAACCTGTATGGTGGCGAACACCGCCACCTGCACAGCCACATGCATCGCCTCCGGCATGTCTACAGCCGCTGCGACAGTCCCCAGCCTCTTCCCTGGTGGGCAGCCGTCCGAGGCTGCAGGAGACATACTGGTTTCTCCCTCAGCAGGTGTTGACACATGCACCGCCGCCAGCCCCGCCGCCAGAGACCCCGCTGCCAGCACCACAGACACCGCCGCTAGCACCGCCACCACAGACACCGCCACAAGCCCCACCAGTGGCCCGCGACATCCTCGGACAGGCTCAGACCTGCAGGTGGAAGGCGAAGCCGCAGCAGTGTGGGGTATGTCGTTGCCTCCATGGCATATGATGCTACCTGTACCTCGCCAATGTCATGCCACGCACACCCAGGTGGGTGAATTGTACCAGCCACACTGCACGTGGAGCACACTGGGCACCAGGCCCCCTGCAGAAACAGTGGAGAGATACATCCACTACCTCTGTCCTTGGCAGGATGAAGCACTCTGGGTACCAGGCCCCCTCCAGAACCAGTGGAGACTGTTATCCACTTGAGAGATTGTTGCTTTGCACTCCCCAGGATAAACCAGTGGGCAACCCACCCACTGGAGAGACTTGAGAGACTGTGGCTTTGCACTCCCCGGGATAAAGCAGTGGGCAACCCACCCACTGGAGAGACTTGAGAGACTGTGGCTTTACACTCCCCAGGATAAAGCAGTGGGCAACTCACCCTCTGGAGAGACTTGAGAGACTGTGGCTTTGCACTCCCCAGGATACAGCAATGGGCATGGAGCCCCTTGTTTCATTTCGATCTGATGCCCCTGCAGTGTTCTCTCCATTTCCATTCAGGTATCATGTGTGGGCTTCGCCCATGCATTTTGGGCCCAGTGGTCCACGGACAATGATTGGTGCACTATCCGGACTTGTGTAGTTGGTGTACATAATTGTATATACAGGATTTTGAATTTTGATAATGATATTTCACATGATTACATTTGTTCAACTAATTTCCTTTTGTCCTTGCGTTCTTCCAGGGGGTGGGGGGAGTGTATACGTATTGTTGCTGCATGTATTTGTGTGTATGGTGTTGTGGGTGAGTGTGGGGGTGGGGGTGTTGAGTGTGTGTGTCACTCTCTTTTCCCTCCTCCCTCCCCTGTGTTGTAGGTGCAGTACTCACTGTGGTCGTCGCCGTCGTCTTTGGTGCTCCTGATAGAAGAGAAGGAAGACCAGCATCAACATCAGCAGCATCTGCAATTCAGGCTCCATGGCGTCCTGGTTCCTCGCGGGGTCTGGAGAGGTGAGTATTTTCCCTTCTGTGTATTGTTTCCGCTGTGTTTTTGTTTGCGTTGTTTCCGTCCCGGAAAAGGTGGCGGATATGCCTCTTGTGATAGGGTGGGCGGTACATTGTCTTCCGCCTGTCTGTTGGCAGTTACCGCCGTGGTGTTTGTACCGCCCGTGGCAGTCGGAGTGTTAAAGTGGCTGTCTATGTTGGCGGTTTCCGCAATGGTCATGATTCAATTTTTTTTTCCACCGGCCTGTTTGAGGTATTACCGCAGCTTTAACACTGACTGCCAGGGTCGTAATGAGGGCCATAGTGTCTTAGTTTTACAGTACCAGCCCATAGGGGATAAAGTTAGGGGAGAGTGAAGACATAACCAAGCAGAAGAAAGCATAAACTCCAGATTAGTACAAACAGAAGAGGAATTAAGCTAAAGAAACAAGAAATATAGAAAAAAGTATAATGCATAGAAGGATAACAAGAATAAACATTAAATAGAATGAAGAACATTCGGAAAATAACTCACTGCATAAGAGAAAGGAGAAAAACTGTATCTAATGGGGACAGGTAAAAGTTAGAGAAATAAATAATATTTGATGGTAGAACTTCCACCCTCTGCATCACTGGTGGTGGCACCCTCCTCGACACAACCCTCTAATTCCCTCTTCTTGCCCTTTGGTGCTGATGTAAGAAATAAAGAAAATAACAAAAATAGATTAGTGGTACAGTTAATCTCCAAGAACATATTTTGACAGGCAAACGCAGTAGCATATTCACAGTGTACTACTCTAAATCACATTGCCTATATTATCAAGTTGACCAATTCCTAATTTCCGAAATCCTATCCAAGCCCTATTCCAAATTTCCTTGCAACAAATGATCTTTGCTTCAAAAATCTTTACCCCTTTTGATGGGCGAACTCAGTCAGTTTTCCTTTTCAACACATAGCTGCATACTACGCACCACTCGAAGATTGCTTGGGGTTATACAAGCTACATGAAAAGAAAGAGAGAGAACGCTAACTCACTGATATTACTACTACGACAGTACCACTATCTTAGTGACAGAAAAACAGAGGAGTCAGCATAACTTCTTAAGTAATCAGCCCAAGCGAGCACCTTCAGCAATGAGCAGAACTATGTACCACGAGCACCTGGCTCGCTCAAATTGGATCAAATAAGATTTGTAACATTATCGTACGTGAACTTAATTTACCTCTGAGTGTGAACAGCATAATCTTTGAAATAAAATAGCATTATAGGATAGGACACAACAAAATTAGTAATAATTAATTACTATTACTCACTAAGCCCTGCAACCTGGATGCCCATCAGGTCGAGCAGGTCCCCCACCTAGTTCAGGATATCATCCCAGTGGTGCATCAGCTGCTGCTGGCTGCGTCAAACCTCAGTATGCCAGCAGACGCAACAGCGTACCCTCCCCCACAGCAGCTGACACTCTTGCAGGCCGTACCTACTCCTGGGTCTGCTACCAGCATGTAAGGGAGCTGGTACTGCACAAATAAAAAGGTGCGCCCACATCCTACTCACTAGGGGCCAGATGTAGGAAGGTAAAAATTTGAGAGTTGAAAATTGCGAGTCATTGCAACTCGCAATTTCCGACTCGCAAAATGGGAAATGATGTCGCACCGCAGATTGCGAGTCCGCTGTTAGCGAGGTTGCTTTTTGCGACCTCGCTAAAAGCGAACTCGCAAATTGCGAGTCGGGTGTCGCAAATTGCGACTGTGCTGCAAATTGCATGCAGGTGCAGCAAAACAGTTGGAAAAATACTTCCTGGCTCTTGCTGATGACATCAGAGCCAGGAAGACATCAAATACACCTGGGAGGAGGGAGGACCACCCTTTTCAAACTGCTGAGCAACTACCTGGAGGAACAGCTGCTACCATGGAAGACACAGGCAGTGCAGGAAGGAAGAGGAAATTAAAATTCTCTGAGAAGGAACTTGAGGTGCTGACAGAGGAATGCTGCCAGCACCATGACCAGCTTTTTAGAAAGGCATCCCTGAGTGTCCCAGACACTGAAAAGAGGAGGATCTGGCAGGAAATCCAGGAGATGATCAATGCCATAGGGGGGAGCCACAGAAGCATTGAAGAAATTAAAAAACAGTGGCATGACCTGCGCTCCAGGACAAAGGAGAGGGTGGCAGAGCGCCTCAGGGAGATGAGGGGCACAGGAGGAGGCCCATCCACCACCCCACCACCCACAGCCATGGAGGAATTGGTGGAGCAGACCCTGGAGCCTGAGGCAGTGTCAGGAATGAGAACACTGGACACGTCAGCGCAAGGGACATCCAAAAGTGAGTACCATGAAACATGCATGTACACCTATAAATGCTATACCCGCACTCACCCAGTACACAGCAGCATGCACAACCAGACTAGCTCCATTCCAGACTAGCAACCACCAGAAAGGTGCATTATGGGCAATGTAGTACAGTAGGCAGCATATAGGCAAATGTTTATTATGAGGCATACAACAGATGTCATAGACTGACAGTGTGTTCCCTATGTCCCACAGGTCTCCCACAAGACACCCCCACCAGCCAAACCATCCAGGGTGAAGACAGCAGGCCTCAGTCAGGGTAGGAGGCTGCAGCAGCCAATACAGGGCCCAGCACAACACCACCACAGTTCCCTCCAGATGAAGAAGTGGCCATGGAGGAAAGAGACACGACACCTGGTCCCAGCCACACTGTGCGACAGCAAGAGCCAGAAGCACCACCACGTCGCAGACGCAAAGTCCAGGTCCAGGCAGTGGTCCAGGAGGACATAGAGGAGGCTTCCATGTCTTCAGTTGAGGCATCCCTCCTATCTGGTCAGCGCCTGCAAAAAAGGCAATTGCGGATTATTTCTGGGGCAATGCAGAGGATGGAACACAATTTCACTCATGGCCTGGCAGAAGTGAACACACAGTTCACAAGACTGAATGACAATGTCAGTGACCTAGCACTATCAATACGCCAACTGGTGACGGAACTGGTGGCTGAGAGACAAAGTGCAAGGCGCCGTGAGTGCCAACTAGTGCAGAGATTTGACCGCATGGCAGCGTCCATTGTCTGTCTTGCAGTGAACACCACAGGCCTGTCACGACAGACCGTGAGCCTGCAGGTGGACCTGGGCCACTTTGCAGGGGATGTGGTGTGGGGACTGGGCCGCATTAGCTACGCTGTGGACATGTTGGAGGCCAGGCAGGTGGCAAGGGGCACGGCTGATACCCCTGAGGACAGTGAGGAGGGGTCCACTATCAGCAGTGCATCTGCCACAGATACACGTGTACTGCGGAGTGGCAGTGCACGTCAGGGGTCGGCTGACCCACCTGGCACGAGCCATGCTGGGCGTACCAGGTGGAGGTGTTAGGCACAAACACTGCAGGACTCATGAGGCACATGCAGTTAATGTGTCCTCATTAAGGGTGGACATGTGCAGGCCCTTACCGACAGTTCTGTTCTTTAGTTAGTAGGTTCATTTATTAAATTGTTTTGTTTGATCCACTTCACAACTGTGCCCTTTGTGTGTGACATTAGTGAGTGTGGTGACAGTTGCCACGTACCTTCCACAGTATTGGTTTGCAATGTGGTCCCGTCTCTGTCTGCCTTGATTTGCAATGCTTCTATCTCCAGGCTGACGATGTGGTAGCTCTTGCTCGTCATTCTCTGAATCTGGGTCTTCAGGGGTGAGATGTAGCCCACGTCTGGTGGCAATGTTGTGCAGTATAGCGCATGCGCCAACTATCTTGAATGCTGTTATTGGGGCATACTGGAGCGCACCTCCACTTCTGTGGAGGCATCTGAATCTTGCCTTTAACAGTCCAAAGGTCCTCTCTATGACATTTCTGGTCCGCCTATGTGCACTCTTATATCGCCTCTCATTCTCATTGCTGGGTGTTAGGTACGTGGTAAGCATCCATGGTCGTAGTGCATATGCACTATCACCTGTTTGGCAAAAATTAGCAATGTTAGCAGGGCATGGATGGTTTCTACAGTGACCTGTGTGTATGGCTTCAGGGTGTATTCAGCAATACCTAACAGATATCAGTTTTTTCAAACTCCCCACGTTCTAGGCATTGGTGTATCCCACTGTGCCTGAAAATGTAAGAGTCATGTGTACTTCCTGGAAATTTGGCTACCATGTCAGTGATGACATAATGGGCATCACATACCACCTGGATGTTCAGTGAGTGTGTACACTTCCGATTGCGGAACAGATATTCCAGATTTTCAGGAGTGCATATTTGTATATGTGTCCCGTCTACACACCCTATTACATGTGGGAAGTTGGCAATTCTGTAGAATTCCAACTTGGTGCTGTTAATTTCTGCCTCATTCCTGGGTAGGTATATGTATTTGGACTTGTGTGAGAGTATGGCATCTAGGAAACATCTGAAGAATCGTGAGACTGCACTTTGGGATACCCCACCTGCCACATCAATCACCCCCTGATAGCTACCCGAGGCCAAGAGGTGCAGTGAGCATAGCACTTGCACATGTGTGGGGATGGCGCTGCCGCGCACAGTCTGGCGTTGAAGCTGCGGATTGAGTAGTTCAATTAATTCTAATATTGCTGCACTGCTGAGTCTGTATTTGTCATAAATCTCCTCCTCAGTTTGTTGGAAAAGTGTCTGCCTGGTTCTGTATATCCTCTCCTGTCTCTGGCTCCTCCTACTCCTCTGCTGGGCGGCGTGGACTCTCCTCCTCCTTGCTATCACATATATTTCAGACATTTTGAGCAACCCAGATGCATTCTGGGTTTCCTTTTATACTTTTGTTCTGGTTACCACTTGCTCTGACTTAGTGGTAATTTGGGTATGCAAAATGGGCTTTTTGCCACTAGTCGCAATTTGCGAGTGGCTTTTTCATATGGTTTGCGACTCGCAAATTGCGACTTCCTATTTGCGGGTCACAAAATCAGGTCGCAAATTTTGCGAGTCGGTAATGGCTCGCATCGCAATTTGCGCTGCGGAAATGAGATTTTTGCATCCCATTTTCGATTTTGCGGGGTCGCAAATGGCGATTCTGGCCATTTGCGACTCACAAATTTTTGCTACATCTGGCCCTAAATATGGTGCAAGGCTGCACCTCAGGTGACTCCACCCCCCACAAGGTGTATGGTTTGCTACACTAGTGCCTCCTCATCTAACACATTGTGCGATGGTGCTCGTGGAATATAAAAAAAGACAGGAGGAAGAGAAGGAATAGAGAGGGAAAAATTAGGAAGTTAGTGGCAGTTAGAGGAAAACTAATAAAGACGCAAAAAAGTCAGTGAAAATTACAAAAATACGCAAAACTGTAAAATATACTAACACAAATACACTGGGGAAATAAATTTAAAACAGGGGAGGATAAAGTAAGGATGGCTAAGATATAGTAAGGATTGAAAAGTAGGCCCTGCATCATGCACTGAATAGGAAAAACGAGATGGCTGTGCACACGGGTGACCATGGGGTGTCATTTGCGCTCATGTTGCAAAGCAGAGCACACTACTTGCACCAATCAGCGGGAATGGGCGGCTTGCACAACTCCACCCATTTGTGTGGAGTTAAGCAGAGTTCGCAGAGGTTTTTTTCACTCCACAGAATTCTGTGTATCGTTATTGTGGGCCAGCCATATTAAAGGAGCACTGTCAGTCAATAGAATGAAGGTGCGACCAAAAAAGTAGTAACGCAGGGCTTCCATTGCCCACTTGATGGCAACACATTCTTTTTCAATGTTGGAATAATTTGTCTCCCTTGGAAATAAGATATGGCTTAGATATGATGTAGAATTGAGATTTCCAGGAATATAAGGGTGAGAGAAAACAGCCAATTGAAGCATCAGTTTGTTAAACAAAGATTTTATTAAATTCAGGACATTGCAAAATGGAAGAGCTTTTTTTGATAGTTTTTAGCCTTTGTAAACTTCTTTCATGGATTTCCAGCCACTGTTTCTTTCTGGGGGGGTTCTTGTTGGTTAATGAGTCTGTAAGGGGACTGGGGGTATGAGTCTCTGATAATAGCCCACCTATCCCAAAAAAAAACTGATCTCTCATTTGTTAGAGGGGCTGGGAATGTTGCGGATAACGTATCTCTTTGTGGTTGAATTGTCTGGCTTTAGTGGAGAACCCTAAGTAATGGATTTGGTCCTTTCCTTTGGATTTATCATCAGACCGGCTAGATGGAGGGAGTGTAATACCCAGGACAGGTGTACTAAGTGAGTGTCCCAGTCCTTACTATATATACCTATGTTGTCTAAATAAGCAGCAATGTTCCACTGGTGAGGCATCAGTAAAGAATCCAATAATCTTTGGAATGAAACTGGGGCCCTGTGAAGACTAAAGAGTAATACCTTAAAATGGTAGAGACCAGTAGGTGTAAAAGAATCTACCTTCTCTTTTACTTCAGGTTTTAGAGATATTTGCCAATATCCCTTTGTGAAGTCTGATGTAGTCATTATGTGGATCCCACCAAACTGTTCTACTAGCTCATCAGTACAAGGCATAGGATAGATGTCAAGTTATGGGACGCTATTTAGCTGTCTAAAATCAGTGCAAAAGTGGAGACTTCCATCTCCTTTTGGTACTAGTACTATATGAGGACATCAGTCACTATAGGATGGCTCTATTATATCTGCTTCCAGCATGGACAAGAACTCCAGTTTGATAGCTTCATGTCTAGCTGTTGGGATGTGACATGGTTTTTGTTTCATTACTTAGCCTTCCCTGTTCACTATATCATGTTCCTTGAGAGTAGTCCATCCTGCAACCACAGAAAATCATCTAGGGTATTTCCCAATGAGTTGATACAGCTGTCGCTGTTGATGTTCCCTCTGGAAGGATCAAATGTTAAGGCATTCATCTCTGTGTGTGTTGGAGTTAAGGTATTTCTGCTAGTCGCGTATCAGTGGCATACATTAGGCCTGCTACAAGATGAGGCTCAGTATTCGGTTCCTTCCATTTTCAAACCGGATTAACATGAAAAATCTGTTCCTCCTCATTCCTATGTGGTACAACTATCTTTTAGGTAACCGTTGTTACTCTTTTGAGGACCTAATGTGGTTCTACCCATGTCACCAAGAGCTTCTTGTCCTTGGTGGGGAGTAGAACCAGTACTTTATCCCCTTTAGAAAATTCTCTTACTTTAGTTCCTTTATCATAAGCTTTTTTCAACCTTACTGTGCCTTTTCTAAATTGTTGTGTAACTCATTCTACAGTGTTATTACAGCTTCTTTCAATTTCACAATATATATGGGAATAGTTTTTCCTTCCTCTTTTTCTTCCACCCATTAGTAATGTACAGGGTTTCCTCCCGAACAGCAACTCAACAGGAGAGTAGCTGGTGGATGACTGCTCATAGCAAAAAGAACTAGGGGTAGGTTATTATCCCAGTTCCTCCCTGTTTCACTAATGATCATCGGTAGCACATCCTTTATTGTTTTATTATACCTTTCGACGAGGCCATCTGACTGAGGATGATATACCAAGGTACAAACCTGCTTTTAATCCAGGGCCATGCATATCTGGGCCCTTAGTCAGGGTATAAAAAGGGAACCTTGATTGGTCAGTATTTCCTATGGAAAACCCACCCTTCAAAAGAAAGCAATCATAATCTGAGCCACTGCTATGGTTCTTATGCTAGTTAAGGGCATGAAGGCTGGTTAAGGGTATTAAGCAGCATAATCCGCCAATACCAATATATATATATATATATATATATATTGGTGTTCACAGGCGGATAGGGTCAGTGGCCCAACCAAATCCATTCCCACTGTTTCAATGATTGGAAGAGGACAAGGGGGGCTTAGATAAACCTGAGGAGTTGGTTAACCGGTATCTTGCTACATCTTTATATACACCTGGCCAATAAAATTGCTCAAGAAGATTTTCTATAATGCCCATCCCCCATGTGATTATGGGCCAACTGTAATACCTGCTTCCTGAAAATGTTGGGGACTAATACCTGTTCTAAGTTCTTTTCTCCATTCCTGGTCACTATATACAGTAATCTTTTCTTAACATTAAACATTGATACTACCTGGTTAGGGTTTTCTCCACCAGCTTGTCCCCAAACGGGGAACAGGGTATCGTCTTCCCTCTGAGCAGTCCAAAAAGTAGGCTGGAAGGATTCCCCCATTTCTGGTGAAAAAAGTACAGAGTTGTAATTGGCTTTATTATTCTGTCTATACCTGCACTTCTGTATCCTCTTTTCTTGCCTAGTATTATGTTCTTTCAGAGGGACATCCTCTATCTCCACCTGGCTACAAGGAGCCTCCCTGAACGAGGCCTCTTTTGGGTATGGCCTCTACAGATACCAGGCAGTGCTGGAATTTAGGGTGATCGGTACCAATGATCACTTATTCCGGCAAGGTGGATAACACTCTCACCTTTCTAAGCTGTAGGTTCCCTAGTACAGTTAACAATACCTCTGCTGTGGGAAAGAGCCTCTTTTGACATGGTAGCCCCCCCCCCTTTTGCCTGGAAAATGATGTGGTTTCAACTGTGAGAGCCCTGCTAAACAGGTTCCCAGGGCTAGATCTCTTTTCCCAAAACTGTACTATGCTTTGCACTTCAGCCACCCTGGCAAGCCCCTCAAAATGGTACCCCTGGTACCTAGGGCATGGCTACTGTAGAGGGCCTCCAGAGTTGCAGCACCAATTGTGCCACTCTAAGATGTCTCATCAAGAGTGCCATGTTCACTAACACTGCATACAATATATGTAAACCACCCCTCTGGAAGGCATCACAGCCCTAAGGCAGGGTGCTTTATAACGAATCTGAGGGTATATGTGTGCTTGAGCCCTGTGTCTTTGCAAAACCTTAAGACATAGGGGGTTATTAAAACTTTGGAGGAGGTGGTAATCCGTCCCAAATGTGACGGATTTACCACCAGCCGTATTACGAGTTCCATAGGATATAATGGACTCGTAATACGGCTGGTGGTATATCCGTCACTTTACCGTCAGTTTTGGGACGGATTACCACTTCCTCCAAAGTTGTAATAACCCCCATAGTAAGTGTACAGGGAAGCCATAGAAAATACATGTGCTGGACACTGGTCATTACGAGTTTCTCAGCTACATGATGGCCTTTCTGAATACTGGGTTGTTTGGTATCAGACAACTCAGAATAATAAACCCACACTGATGCCAGTGTTGGATTTATTATAAAAAGTACCCAGAGGGCACCTTAGAGGTTCCCCCTTGAAAACCCTAATAGCCCTGGAATGGTTGCTGGCTGGTCTTAGCCAGCCTGCCCCACCAGACAGAAGTCTAGACTCCTGGGGTGAGCGCCTCTGCTCTCAAGAACCAGAACACAAAGCCTTTCCTGGGTGGAGGGGTTACACTTCCTCCCCGAGGTAGGCACCCTGCACCAGAGATCAGCTTAAACGGCAAACTGACCCCCACCTCTGCTGCTAGCATCATATGGCTGCCCAATGGTTTTTCCCCCACTTTGTGTGGGAAAACCAGCAGGAAAACATAGCCAGAGTAGGAGGAATAACCCCCTCAGCCTACACCACCCCTCAGGTGTGACAGGTGATGTGACCACTCTATTTCATTTTCCTCCATCTTGCATGGTAGGAAAATAGCCAATCAGGGTTAGGGATGTGACCCCTTTCCACAAGAAGTGATCACTTAGTGGGTGTAGCCACCCTAAGGTAGGTGATCCATTAGCCACTACTAAGTACTTCCTCTGGCACCCACTAAATGCAGTATTTAGTGGGCATCCCTAGACCTATAGAACAGATTAGTTGGACACAAGAAGACCAGGAACAAAGAAGAACCAAGGCACGAGAACTGAAGTCCTATTGCACAAAGAAAAAGGCACCACACCCTGACTGCTCCTCCTAGGACTCAACATTCACTGCTAAGGTGTCACCTGGAAACCTGAAGGACTCTAAGAGAACTCAGAGTACCTCCAGCCTTCGAGAAATCACTAAGAACCTCCCTCAGAGTGAAGGTATCCCTCTTCTCCAACCTGCAAGCAAGAAACCAGTGAAGTCCTGTTCCCTGACTGGCTGCTGACCAATGAACTGGAACCAACAGCCTGACAAAAATGTACCCAACAGAACCAAAGGACAAAACCTACCAGTGTGCTAAGTTTGGTGGTATTGCAACTATCAGGGCCTGAGACGTACCATTACCTGGGTTACTCGACCACCAACTTCTGATACCAAGAAGAAAAGTCCATTCCAGACTCTTGAAAGCCCAGAAGCAAGTACCAGGCAAGAAACTTTAGGATACTCAACAACCACTTCCCAAAATGGCCCTGCTGACCTGTAATCTACCCTCGAATTGACCTGCTCCTGGCTCCAAGGATTCCATGATGCACAATTCTTGGTTGACATATCTGCACTGCACCCGGCCCCCCGGCCCCTGCATTGGAAAACCAGCTGTGCTCTAGGGGTCCCTAACCATTTGAAACCTCTAGACTCCAAGGGGACCCACCGGACTTATCTTTAAGTCCATCTGTGCAGTGTGTTTCCAAGTGGTCCCCTTCTACGTTATACACTAGCTCCAAGACTTTCAGCTGCTATTTCCACTTTAACATGGAACTGCCCAAACTTTTCTGGCTGGTCCACAAGACATTTCAAGAACCTCAACCTAAAAATAGAAGGTGACACTTGTGAGAGCGTTGCCTGATTTTATATGCATTTTTTAAGATTTACCATGTTCTTAAAGCTATTCGGTTCATTCCCCATGGCTAGAACCCATCCCCTGGTATATCCAAATTCTGTTGGTTCCACAGTTGGTCGTCTTTGTGGATTGTTAAGGGCTATATGCCCCCATTCTGCACAGTAGAAGCACTGCGGCCTTTGGTCTGTCTATTCCCCTGTGATGGGATTTTCTCCAAGGTTTTGCTAATCTGGTTCTGTCTTGGATCTATCCCTCTCTGTTCCGGATGTAGTGTTCCCCCTCAAAGGTCCTGGCACAGGTGACAGGCTTGAGGATCCAAATTCTGGGGAGCAATGGGATGTGCAAGCTAATTCTACTGATCCATTGGCTGAGTGATTTGGGAGTTGTTTAAGCCAGTTCCAGGTACTCAAGGGGATTGTGTCCAATTATTGCTCTAGGTATACCTTCTCTGTGACCTCCACCATACTGGCCAAATTAATTTGGATTCACCGGTTTCCCAAATCATGGATTTAGTAGTAAAAGGCTATGGCGTTATCTCCTGTGGTCCACTTCTCTTTACAAAACCTCACTCTATAGTATTCAGAGTTACATCCCAACCACTCTAAAATGGCTTTTTTAATGTCCCCATAGGAGGTTGTCCCATCCTGATTAGCCACTTGATGTGCCAAAATTCCTCCTCGCCGTGGACTTGGGCTCTTCCTCATCAATGCACATCTGGAGGCCTGCACTGCATTCATCAGGATTGCCCAATGGCTCACCGGTATGAACCCTCGGTCAAACCATACAGTGAAAATATTATCAGTAGGGCAGGAACTACTTATAAGTGATTTGTACACCATGAAGTAATACCCACAGGCTCCCTGCACCTGTGTGTATGTGTTTCTTAGTTCTCTATACTGTAGTATCCCACCACCACCAGCTCATGGATTTCAGAAAAGACACTTGCCTGTGCCCACAACCCTTGTCTAGGGTCTAGGCATTGGGTTCCCCTGAGCTGATCTGCCTCTCTGTGCTGTCTTGTGAATCACTGTTGTTTTGGGAACTATGTGGGTCACTCCCTAAAGTGCCTGGCTCGCTGCTGCTAGGTTCCTGCTACTCCTGGGCTGGACCAATGCCTGTGCTGACCTATGCACAGGTACCCGAGGCTCCCTTGACAGGTAGTCATTCTCCCAATAGATGCAGGGATCTCCAGAGGTATCACCAGCTGCCAGGGCTTCAACCTGCTGCCTCATGCCCTCCAGGGTTTGCCATTCCTTCTGTGCCTTACAGAACTACTCCACATGGGTCCTCCCCTGCCTGCCATCCAGCAAGCTCAGGCAGGTTACCAAGGGAGGAAGTGTTGTCCCCAGTAGACTCTAAGATGGCCTTCTCTGGTGCCCCATACACCTCTACTGTGGGGCATTCAGGAGCAGGCTTCGAAAACCCCT
The DNA here is from genome assembly GCF_031143425.1 of Pleurodeles waltl. NCBI lineage: Eukaryota > Metazoa > Chordata > Amphibia > Caudata > Salamandridae > Pleurodeles > Pleurodeles waltl. The sequence goes on from NC_090444.1 coordinate 462,612,748, forward strand.
TGTCCTTCCCTCTCTTTCCAGGTGTCTGACCCACTTTGCAGGCTCCAAACCACCTTGACTGTCCTCCTCGGCAGCCATTGACCTGGTGGTCACACAAACCCACTCAGGCAACCCCAACTTTTCCAGGTGTACGTGAGCTCCACTTCCTTCCAGGCAAGGTGCCCATGAACATACCTTAACAAGCAGTCCACAGGCATGGCAGGGCGCACAGCAACTTTCAGAAGACCTGGGACCCCACCCCTATTCAAAGGGAACTAAAACCACATGGTAATGGTTTCCTGGTTGTCTGCTACTACAACCTGGTAGAATGTATTAAGAATCAACTACTCTGAGGACACCTGATGACACCTTACAGTAGTCATACTAGCTCTTTTGCCCCTCAGAGCCTCCACCATCTGCCCATTGATGGTGACTCACTGCCTATATCTGGAAGTATTAGAAGTCATGTGGGCTTTGGGCACCATCGCCTTGTCACCATAGAACACTGAACCTCACTGGATTCCCCACCACTAACTGGGGCCATTTCCTCCCCAAGAACCACTCTATCCAGCCCCAGGGGTTTTCCTCCAGTGGGTGCTGTGCACTTTTGGGGCACTAAGATCACCGTTGCAGTGCCCATACTCATAACACTCATAGCACCTGGGGGCAGACTTGTTATGATGCTTATCGGAGAAGTTTTTCTTCTGTTGGCCAGATTTGGATTGGAACCCTTTCCCTTGAGAATTATTTTGAGGGCCTTGAGAGAATGCCTTCTTTTTGTCTTACCTCCCTTTGTTCTGGTGGGAAAACTGACCACCGTTTTTGTAGTCTCTCCAGATGCCTTCCTGAGCACTCTGGTGCTGAACCAGAGGTCTACCTCCTCAGCAAGCTTCCTGGGGGTCAGTCAGCTTGCTATCTATCATGTGTTGGAGTAGCTCTGTAAAGCAGGCATTGAATAGGTCCCTGTAGAAATATAATTCTGCTAGCGGAGTTGGTGCAATTCGGTTAACTCTGTGCTACCTGTGTAACGCAGAGTTGCTGTTAAATTCTGGCTCCGTTAATTAGTGCTTGTGGGCGTGACTGTGATTTGCCACCCGCTAGCATGATATCAGGTTATCACAGGGCCTTCTAACGCCATTTTGTGATGCCGGTGATCTGGAGCAGTTGCCTCTCTGCTTTTCAAGTAGATTTTCAACTAGCAAAGTAGGAAAATCAACTTGAAAGTACCTTTTGGAGTTGCAATTGTACTTGAAGTGATGGTTCAGGTTGTGTTTTGCTATGAAAAGCATGTTTTTTTTAATTTTACTTTTTTCAACAATAAGGAAGTGCCCCAGAGACTCCCACTCCATTTTCCTTCCCCGTAGGCTTTTCCCAGTGCTTTTTCCATACCCTGGTCAGTTTTCATTTGGATTCTAAGGTGAAAAGATCACTCTCTATCTGCAATTCCCACTGCATGTATACTACTGGATTTCAAGGACGTTGTTTTTGTGACATCATAATATGTAAGTTCATAATCCTCTGAATAAAGGAGTTGTTTGATAAAGGGCATGCACCAATATTTCTATTTGTACTCTTATTCAATTTTTAAATTTTATTGTGATGGGTGTCCTGGAGTTGCAGTAGGGGGCTAGTATTGTTATGCATTTAAGGACTTTTTAAGGAAAAAGGATGCACAGTTAAGTACATTTTCTCCATGCTTGTTAAATTTGCACTATTCATTTATTTTACCATGTGGCCTAGTCTGCCCTTGGGCCATCCATAAAGTAGTAATTATTTGATATATGAAACAACTGTTTCTATGGTATATGTTGTTTTACAATATACATAATTTAGGCCAGGGATGACACTTGATTAAATGAAAAATGTTTTGTTTTTGTATTTCACTTAGTTTTTCTGGGAAAAGTGTATTTTGGTGGGGTAATACCATCCTCTGACAGGCTGTGTCTTGTTGTAAATATTTTTCTAGCTGACTTAATTTTTGTTTTTGCCATTGCTGAATTAATGGTATGTTTTTTTCATTGTTTACCATACCTTCTTTGACTGGCTAGTGTATGCCTGTGTGTGTTTGCTGTAGGCCACCATTTTGTCTTTGCTCTCCATGCCATGTGTGCCCGGTTCCATTTTGTGTAGCCAGTCAATGTGCTTTTGCTATCAGCCTACATGTTTTCTTTGTTCCCCATGCCTCCTTGCTTGCTGCTGTTGTTTGACCATGTGGCCGGCAGTCATTTTGTGTAGGCAGTCAGTCAGTGTGTTTTGCAATTGGCCTTCAGGTGTTCTTTGTTCTCCACGCCTCCTTACTTGCTGTTGTTGTTTGACCATGTGGCCAGCGGCCATTTTATGTAGCCAGTCAGTGTGCTTTTGCCATAAGCCTGCATGTGTTCTTTGTTTCCATGCCTCCTTGCTTGCTATTGTTGTTTGACCATGTGGCCGGCAGTCATTTTGTGTAGGCAGTCAGGCACTCAGTGTGCTTTTGCCAGAGGCCTGCATGTGTTCTTTGTTCTTCATGCCTCCTTACTTGTTTGCAGTTGTTGTTTGACCATGTGGCCTGTGGCCATTTTATGTAGGCAGTCATTGTGCCTTTGCCATAAGCCTGCATGTGTTCTTTGTTCTCCATACCTCCTTACTTGCTGTTTTTGTTTTATCATGTGGACAGTGGCTATTTTGTGTAGGGAATTGGTGTGCTTTTTCCATAGGCTTGCATGCATTATTTGTTCTCCATGCCTCATTGACTGCTTGCTGTTGTAGTTTGACCATGTGGTCACCGGCCCTTTTTGGCCAGCAACCTACTTTATTAATCCTTTTTATCCAGTTTTCAAAGCCATTTTCTACGGACATTCAAAGAAGACAACTATGCCATTTTCTGTTCACTTTTTTAGATTTTTCCCAGATATCAGTGCAATGGGCTTGAGGATCATTGAAGTATTATGTTTATAATTTTAGATTATATGCATTTTTTCCATTTTCCATACACGTCCTTGCCTCCCATTGGATCTCTCTTAGTACCTTGTGTTGCACCAGCAATTTTTCTTTTTTTTTTTACATTTCCCCTCCATCCCCTGCCTGCCATAGGTCGTCTTCTCTTGGGCCATAGATGAACATCAGAAAAAAGAACAGATGACGGACAGAATGGTGAACAATGTAAACATTCACCCGAGTCACAAGAATCTGGGTTTAATCAATTGCTTTTTTACACATAACTCCACCCCAGTTTGGACCACCTGATGCAAATCAGCCTTCGCCCTGTTTCCCATGAGAACAGTTAAGCCCAAACTGCCAGGCCAGGTCTTCCTTGGACCGGAATCAAGCATCCTAGGACTGTTTTCACAGTATCACCTTGAATCAGCCAGGCTAGCTTGAATCCAGTTGTGTGGTGAGCACATGACCCATATCTGGGCGTATCCTTCCCACCTGGGCGACAAAAACAAAAAGAACAGATGATGTATGGAATTCACCCCTAGTCATAAGGATCTGGGTTTAATCCATATTTTTCTGCCCACAACCCTACCCCAGTTTGGACCCAGCCATATGCAAATCAGACTTGACCCTGTCCCGATGGCAACAGTACAGCCCTAACTGCCAGGCCAGGTCCTTCCTGGACCAGAATCAAGCATCCTCAGACCGGTGATACTCTGAAACTGGTCCCCCTCCCTGTTGTAGGTGCACACCAGCATTAGTTTTTAAGCATTATCCCTTAACCCCTGCAACCCCTGCCAGACATAGGTGCACACCTTCTTAATTGCAAGGATTATTCAATTTTTCCCTGCAAACAGTTACATCATTCTTTTATGTTGTTATCCTGATTTAATTATTATGTTATGGTGTGGTTTGGAATGGATTCACTAATGTTAATTATTTGGATAACCTCAATAAATGTTATTGTCTGTACTATGAATAATTCAAACTTCAAATATGCAATGTTTAGCTAAATGTTTTTCTTGTTTGTTTGCTTTTAGGTGCACAAGAGACAACACCCAAAGTACTGCAAGACAGAAGCCTGGCATAAGGTGACATGACCACAACATCTGACTCCTCTGCTTCTGCTCCTGCAGCTAAGTGTCAACTGATCGAGCTTGAAGATGGACCAAAGAAAAATGCTGGCAAGAAAGTGACCAACGAAGAGGACAAGAAGCAGATTGCCTCCACTGGCTTGCTGCCCTCTTCCTTTTTCAGGGATCTTTGTGTGCCTGCCACAACATCCTCAAGGCAGCTAGCTGGGAGCAGCACTCCTGCATTAACGACAGTACCACCGCACTTAAGCTCAAGGCAATTTCTCTCAGCGAGGCAGCCAATGCAATTGTGTGATGAGCAGTGAGTCTGAATTAGATTTGTCTCAGCTGCAAACTAGTACCCAATCATCGCAGGAAACTGAGCAAAGTGGGCAACAGGAACCACAGCCAGCAATAGTTCTTACTGAAGTAGGAGGAGAACAGGAGGTTGAGCTCCTGCTGAACAGGATGTATCTCTTCTTGATCCATTGGGTTCCCGATCTCCAGCGATAAAAAGAAAGAGTACGCCACCATCTTCTTCACGTCCCCCTTCTAATGATCTGGACATGGATGGGACACCCGCTGAGTCCAAGACACACCACGAGAGACAAGGGAAAAGGAAAGTTCCTAAAAGCCATAGAATTATGGGAGGGATGAAGAGGATGAGCCAGCCATTGTCAAGGAAGCTGGCTCAGAGGACACCACCATTACCACTCCTAGTCAACCTGCTCAGAGGAATGTAGCACTGCTTCCATATTTGTAAGGCCCACCTGAGACCTGCATCCACCACTACCTCAGTCGAAGTATGCACTGCAGAGAGGCAATCATCAACACACTCACTGGCCTCCAGTTCTTTGGGCAATGGCAGTGGCACCAGTGGCACACTAAAAATGCTCTTCTCCACAGTTTGGGACTTCTTTACAATTAGCAAGAAAGAAGTTGTCTACTTCAAAGGGAAACCAACATGATCATGACTTTAAGAGGCCTGCTCAAACCTGTGGACTGGAAAGAGGTGTGTTGATTTGGAAAATGCAGAAAAGTGTGCTGGCTCAAATGTCAAACTCCTCCATTATATGGCTTGGTTGGGGAGTCTGTAACTGGAAACAGACGTGTAAATGTCAGTCACATTGTCACATGATGGATGCACTCAGCTAATTGTTATGACAGTTGTGAGACTGATCAGAAAGGTACATTCAGCTAACTGCCTGGGATTGGTTGTAAAATTACTCTCAGTTATTTGCACATGAGTCATCATGAATGATTAAAGCAGCCTATGCTCTTGCTCCGCCTCTTAGTCCACTGCTCATGAAGCCAACCTTCTGTCCTGGCTTCTCCTTGGCTCTAAAATAGTGATTCAGTTTTACAATCCATAGGCCTTCTCTTCTTCCACTCGAAAGGTGACAGCTCCATAACATTCCTGCTTAGTGCTTACCTTACTGGACCAGTTCAGCCAGACATCTAAGACACACATCACGAGAGGAAAGCACATTAACTATCCATTTTGGTATTTATAAAACATCATTTTTCATTTGACAATCATAATTTTTAAAACTCTGTGGGTGACAGAAAAGTTAGAAACATAACTTGGGACTCTGAGGCAGAAGGACTGCTTCCAATGCATTTAATTGAATTGTGTCCTTCATTTCTTTCCACAACAGATTTGATGATGTGCTGCTCATTGACCTGATGAATATAGTTGCTGTGTGGTGTTTGTCTTTGTCTCACCTTTCCCCACTTCCCCGATCCCATCCATTCATCAAACCTCTAACCCTCTACCCTCAGGCTGTGTGATTTATCGAGGATCTTTTATTTGCCATAGAGTAACCCAGCCACCAAAAACTAAATCAGGCTGTTAGTACCACATTCCACCCAGGCTTCCAACACAGATTATTCTAAAAAAAAATACCTTCACTTTGCAGTGGGAAAATTAGTACACATGGAGGTAAGTTATTGGGATTGGGCTAGGTGCGGGATTAGCTATCGAATGCTTGGTTGGGGGTCAATAAATGAACATATACTATGGATTGACAATTCAATTAGCTTCCGTACCATCAATCAATGTGAAGAAAAACTTCAAAGTGGCATTGATTGAATGGAGAAAATATTGGAATTTTCAATCCGTAATGGAAGACAGATAATTTCACTTGGACATACAAATGTCACTCAGACATCACATGCTGAGATAAAATTTACTTTTTTAGGTAGGCTAGGACAGAAATACAGAATGATGAAGTGAAACACTAGCAGGCAACTGAGTGGGAACTGGGAAACACATCTTGTCTTCGGTTTGTGGTTTCTGCATTGCAGACTTAGGGCCTAATTCAGACAATAGTGGATGAGTTACTCCGGCTCAATGGTGACTGATATCTTGTCCGCCAATATCTAAATCCTGTAATATATCCTATGGAGTAACTTGTTCGCCAATATCTAGATCAGGACCTTTGTTCCATTGTGCCACTGTGCCGCAGCAGACACACATGAAGTAATTTACTTCATGCACTCACTGCAGGAGCAGCACCAGAGATTACACCACGCTGCAGTTTTTGGTGGTGAGATGCCAAGAGCAGGGACTGGAATCTGGAGGTGATGGACAGATATCTGTCTTGCTTAACCAATACAGAACATTGTCAATAAGAATGCAAGGTGACTTACCACTTGTCCCTAACACCACTGGTACAACATCTCCTGCGGTCGCCTGCACATCCACTCATGTCCCAGCTGTGGCGGCACTGCAGGTGGTGGTCTCTGCAGCTGGTGAAAAACATAATGCACCCATTTTAGATACCGGATAACCACCTAAGTATTTATTTTGCACAAGATACAACAGCAATCTCTAACTACAGTTATGTTATCTATCTATCAGTATCTTTTGTTTATCTAAAGTAATCAATTTGGGAGTGTTGTGTTATTTATTGCTTGGCAACATTTTAAAAACCAGGCAGCCATTTCATCAACCATAAAAAACTTTTCTCGTAATGGAGAAGAAGGGATCAGGAATAGGAAGATTCAGGAATAAGGGAAGGGTTTAAGGTAAGGCTAGGCTACGATTCTATGAATGGATAAGCGGTATAAGGAATGCAAAAGACATATGGTATTGGTGGCGGACATGGTATCTTCTTTCTGCCATGCTGCAGTGGCATAGAAACTGCTAATATAAGACAACATTAGGAGTCCAAAACCATGATGACCACTCTTTCTCTGCCCCTGTACTTTTCAACTGTTTGTTTGATCAAGAAAACATCCAACTTGTTTGGTGATTAGAGTACTAGTTGGGCCTGGCTGTGCGATCTTCTTTACGTTACCAAAAATATTTTTCCCACTTGGTACTACACAAGAGCAACAAGACATGTAATTATAACAGAGGGGCAAAGGGAAGATTAAGAAAAAAGAGCAGAAGAAAATTACAGACAGGAGAAAGACACCTGCAGAAATAGGAAATATAGCAAAACACAGGGAAATGCAGGGAAAAGAAACATCCAACATAAAATAATGGTAAACATGCAGAAGGCCATAATTTCAGTAGAGGAGGATAAAAATTACTTACGGGGGGCAGAAGAACTATCCACTGTGGTGCTGGTGGTGGGGATGGTGGTCACACCCACTGCGGCACTGGTGGTACCTGTACCTGAAGCTGCCCTCTTGTCTTTGGATACTTAAGAAAGAAGATAAAAAAACTATGATTAGTGTTACTCTGAGTAAACACATTTTGTGATACACAAAGCTGTGTTCTTTTTTAATCAGAAAGCATATCCCTTGTTTCATAATCCTAAACCTCAAACCATAACATTTTGATCTGATAATGCATTCCAAACAATAATCTTTATTTCTTCGCCCCTTTTTGATGAGTCATATCGGCCCCCCTCTGTGTACTGCACATCCAGGACATTGGGATTATGAGCTACATAAAGAGATAAAGTCACAGAAAAGAATATAAGTTAATTATGCAACAGCCCCGATATACTACCATTATAAGAGTGAGTGACATACCTTAAATCAGCCCAAGCAAGTACCTGGCTAGCTCACACTGGAACAGAATCTTGGCTGTATCATTGACTTGACTTCCACAACCTCCGTATGTACCCAGCTTCCTATATCCTCCCTGTCAGTACACAACCATGCACCACTACAGTACTCTATGAAGGGTTTGTGTTGCTAGCATCTATCTATGTCTCTCTCTCTCTCTCTATATATATATATATATATATATATATATATATATATATATACGTATATATATATATATATATATATATATATATATATACCTCACAAGTTATAGTTACTTGAAATAACACTAACTATAGCAGGTGCACCTCAATGGTTTTGTATGTATAAAATTTGTGCCTAACTATGATGTTCCTGTAACCCTAATTTGTTTAAGAGAATGTCCATGTTATTTAAATTCTATTTCCTAACTATAATGTCCCTATAACCTTCGTTTTTTCTGTGAATTTCTATGGTTTTTTCAATAGAAATTCATTTTAATTACTATACATTAATCCAACCATTCGCGGTGGAGGTTAGCCAGAGGGCCTGGCCTGTGCCCAACCCCTATAACCACCCAATAGAGCCCCTAGCATGGCCTTTGGCTGTTTGCAGGGGTGTTGGCCACAGGGCCTGGTCTGCAGCCAGACCTTGTGGCCCACCCCCTATAACCACCCAACCCAAGCACAGCCTTTGGCCAAGCACGGCAGGGGTTGGCTGCAGGGTTTGGCCTGCGGCCAATCCTTTATAATCACCCAACCCCACACCATGCACAGCCTTCAGCCATGCAAGCACCTCTATCAAGGTTTACAGATAACTTTTCAAGTCCGAAATGAAGACAAAAATATTCGCTTTGCCTTCACTATGCACAAGAAATTTAGATGATTAATACTTTACAGGAAGTGGAGCTTCAATTTGAGCACCTGTTTTGTTCATATCCGGAAATGCTTACTGTGGAGGTTTTATTTCTATGAAATGAGCATCTTGCCACAATGAATGCTGTCCTGTGTATTTATCCAAGAAGAGGCCAGCATTATGTGCTGAATGCCTACCAAACTGGAGTACTTTCTACTGGCTAATTAGTAAGTGCTACCTCATTCGGTAAATGTATAGTGCATCTCATACACTACAACTCAGAAAAGGGAGCTGAGGTAATGACTCCAGTGATGTTGTGTGTCTGTAACTTTGCCACTGTGATTGTTCCTCGAGCGGGCCATCAGAAATGTTGACAAAAGCCATCCAGGTTCACAACAGAAACACTGGTGAACTGTCATTTTATGGTATTGACAGGGTCATCCTTAACAAACGAGGAGGCAACAGGAAGAAGAGACTCAGGATTTTGGAGTCAGTGTATATCATCCATTTGAACTGTTTCTTTCCTGGAGGATTAAACTCAGATGAGGAGTTTTTTGTTCATATTGGTTAATGAAATAGTAATTTTCCATAGTAATAACATGCACAGAAATTGTGAGGGAGCGTGTAATTTGATCCATTTTCTTTTTGGGGTAGGGCAGATGTTTTCCACTCCTTTCTGATGCATTTTTGCTTAGTTATTATATGTTTGTGTAAAACATCAAATGATTTGACAATGTTTTGTGGTTAAAAATAGATGTAAATGACGGTATGATAGGACAAGGCCACTTGGGTGTAATTTGCTTATTACTTCTTATAATTTTCCAAATAAACTGTGAAGGAGAATTTATGTGCCCTTTTTTGATAATTAATTCTGACTATGCTAAGAAAATTGATACTGGAAAATGCTGATATTGGATGTGTTATTTTAATTGTTCTTTTAATTTTTCAAGCAAATTGTTTTTTGTTTTTCGATTTGGGACTTAGGCCCTCATTCCGACCCTGGCGGTTTCAAACCGCCAGGGTGGAGGGCAGAGGAAGCACCGCCAACAGGCTGGCGGTGCTTCCCGGGCCATTCTGACCGCGGCGGTAAAGCCACGGTCAGAAAAGGGGAACCGGCGGTTTCCCGCCGGTTTTCCCCTGGCCCCCTTCCTGCCAGCCTGTTCCTGGCGGTTTACACCGCCAGGAAGAGGCTGGCGGGAACGGGTGTTGTGGGGCCCCTGGGGGCCCCTGCACTGCCCATGCCACTGGCATGGGCAATGCAGGGGCCCCCTAACAGGGCCCCACAAAGATTTTCAGTGTCTGCTTTGCAGACACTGAAAATCACGACGGGTGCCACTGCACCCGTCGCACCCCTGCAAATCCGCCGGCTCGATTCGGAGCCGGCTTCCTCTTTGCAGGGGCTTTCCCGCTGGGCCGGCGGGCGATCTTTTGGAGATCGCCCGCCCGCCCAGCGGGAAAGTTGTAATGACCCCGCGGTCATTTGACCGCGGTGCGGTCTTTTGGAGGCCGGGGTCGGAATGACCCCCTAAGTCTCTTTTCTTTAATCACTGTAGATGTGAAAGTCTGTTTTCTATTTCCGTTATTGTGGTTGTAAAAATTGTTTTAATGGGAGTGGGGCATGGTTTCCAAAATGACTGTGAAAAAGATTGCAACGATCAAAACACGTTGCCAATAAACATTTGCTTTCAAACATTCCCGGTCCTGTAGTGCACTTTGCCGTCCTTGAGAGAGAACAGAGCTGTTGGATGATATATATACATGTATATATATATAACATGTATACATTTATATACATGTTATATATATATTAAAACAAAGGTTACAGGGACGTTATAGTTAGACTCTAAATTTAGTCACACAAAACCATCGAAATTAGGCAGTTATAGCTATGGTCAGCTCAAGTAACTATAACTTGTGCCCTACGGTAAGTATAACTCGTGCTCGCTGTGCCCATGTTGCCTGCTTGTGCATAGATAGCGAGTAAAGAGAGTGCAAGAGTTGAGGAGAAAAGAAGGAAGGAGTGGGGCAAAAAGCAGAAGTAAGACAGACAGGGTATGCCAGGAAATGAATAAGGATTAAATAAAGTATAAAAAAGTTGACAGAATGTAAAATAAGCACAAAAATGAACAAAATGACAATGACATAATAAGAAAATAAGTATAAAAATGTTGGGACGAAGGAATAGGAAAGAGTAGATGGGGGTAGATGGATTTAGATATAGAAAGTAATACAGCCAGCAAGAAAAGACAGAAGAAAGCAAAACGAAATAGCCACACCCTTGTGGACTGTGTGGTGCCACTCGTACAGATTTTCCAGGACGAAGCATGCTACTAGCCTGAAAAATCAGTGCCAATGGGCAGACGAGCTTTCTTCCTCCCATTCGCTGTGTTCAATGGAATCCCACAGAGTTGTTTTGTAACTTAGAGGAATTCCACAAAGTAAAAGTTCAGCCCAGGCCTAATATTGATCATGTGCTCCTTCAAAATCATATTGTACAGCCCAGTGAAAACATCTATTTTGCTGCCCTTTGCTCAGCCCTTTAATACCCCCCTGGAATAGTCTACGAAGCCTACTCAGGACTGGTTTGGGAGTCTCTGGCTGTCCCCAAACCTCTATCTTAATGTCTCAGGGTTTCGCCCACATTTTGTAAGAAAAATGGCCTTCATCATTTGGTCCTCCACCTCAGATGTCAGAAGTATGACTCTCCCTACTGTGGGCATGTACCTCCACATGCTTCCCCAGCAGTATTTCTCTGGGACCTTGAGTACCTTCAGAGCTACCTTGTATGCTGAGAATTATTCATCTATATCACCTCCCACCACATAACTGGACACAAGGTCTTTGGGTAGGCAGACCCTCACCTCTGCATTGGGTACTGCTGTTATGCTGTCACCAATATGGCTGCACTCCATGTACTTTGCTCTTTAGTCCAGTTTCTTGAAACCGAGCTAATGGACCATTCTCCTCTCGTCCATGGCCATTGTCTCCCTTGCTAGCCTTTCCTCAGATTCCATTTTTAGTTTGGCTGGCTCCAGATCCAGTTTGAACTCCCCCATCCCCCCTGTCCTCCAACTCCTGTGGGGCCAGGCCTCTGGCAGACACACTATTGCCTGCTCCATCTTGGGCATCCAGAGCATCCTGGTCATCTGCTGGTGTCAAATTGGACTCTCCTGGCAGCTCCTTATCCTGGAATGTGCCATTTCTCTCCTCATCCTCTGTTTTTGCTCCCTCCTCCTTATTGACATCCATATTCTCCTCCCCTGGGGTGGGCTGCCTTCTTTGCACCTCCTCACAGGCCCTGAGAGCTGCCTGGATATCCAGTTTGGAAGTCCTCTTGTCTGATCTCAGCTCCTTTGCTTGCAGAGATCCAGCAGCTCAGCCCTGCTTAGGATATCAAAGTTGCAAAAAGTTGCTAAATTAACCTGTGCTTGGCCCCAGGGGGGCTTGACACAAAAACCAGCCAGGCTTAACTTAGAGTCAATGTGTAAAGTATTCATGCAGCACACAAACAGCATTAAAGTGAAATCACAACACACAAAAAATCCCAAACCAATTTAGAAACATAGGGCCATATGTTCGACTTTTTCATTTTGTGAGTCTCTAGTTTAGATTAATTGCAAATCACAATTAGGGACTCCCAAAATGAAATATACAAATGTGTCTCAGACACATTTAGTGATTCCCAATGGGTAGAAAATGACTTACCTCATTAATATTCATGAGGGACGCCCCTTTCTAGTTGTGATTCGCAATCCCTATGTTGCGAGTCAGTAATTGCGTACCGATTCACAAAATAGGGATGGAACATCGTGCCAGGCCTTTTTGCGGCCGCAAACATCAATTATCACCTTTTGCAACCACAAAAAGGTGTTGTACATCAGGCCCATAGAGAAAATTTAAATAAATTATTCGGCACCAAAACAACACAAATCCAAGCAGCAGCACTGAAGTCATGAGTTTTTAGTAAAAATTAGCACCTAAAAGATCAAAGCACCAACTGTGGACTTCTAGTTGTGCATGACCGAGTCGAAAATTCAAAAGTTAAGGCCGACTGCGATGGAGCGTGGTTCTGATACAAGAAGAAGAAGTGATTGGGCAAGAAGAAGTGCTTACCTTCAGACTTAGAAAACATTTAGAAGAAAAATGTCTAAGAAGGTAAAGTTGAGTGGGGCAAAGCAGCAGAAGGTGTCTGAGGAAGGAGTGTTGTCATTAGATGGCCATGGACTGAAGCCACAGTGACGTTTTCTATGTTTGGAATTAGTCACCAAAATGGAAGCCGAAAAGCTCCAGTGGCAAAGCAGAGTGCTGGAGCCAAAGACAGTTCCATGAGTTTGGATACCCTTTTGGCAAAAGACTGCTGAAATTGATTTTATTTTTGTGTGGCTCTGAACAAGAGGCCAGCAAACTAGCCCCTGGTGTAATTTCTGGCAATCCTGGATGTAGGTGAAGATGCAGGACTCAACAGCAGGGCTGGCCTAGGAGGGTTCAAGGCAGACTCCAGGCAGCAACACAATCCTTCTAGGTAGAGCAGCAATCTGGCAGAGTACACAGCAAGTCACAGCAGCAAGCAGACCTCTGAGAGTTCTTCTGTAGGTCCAATAGTGAACTGAAGAGTGGGTCTGAAGGTCCTATTTTTATGCACTGATGCCCTTTTTCTGGAAGGTTGGAGAAGCTACTAGAAAGGCTCCTAGAAGTGTATAGAATTTCCTGACTCCCCTGCCCTGGCTCCAAGCTCGCTGAGGTGACAATACAAGGTTGTTAGGCCCTGTGTGTAAAAGCAAAGCACGGGCTGACAGGTCTAATAAATACCATATTGAAAATGGTGTGTGAAAAGTCTCTAAAGAATGTGTCTTTTTGAAACTCTGAAACAAAGTATACAAACTACCCAGAGGGAGATTAGGATGTTTCTTGGACTTGTTGTGTACTGTATTCAGGGTATTCCAAACTTTTCCTTGATTGGGAAACCTTTTGTAAGGTTAACATGAAATTATGTACATGATCCAGTACCATTTCATGAAAAGTGCCTTGATGCAGTTAAGAAGTTGAAAGAGATTCTGTGTCATGCACTTGCACTCAGGATGCCTGATTACAATATGATGTTTTTCCTATTTTTTCATGAGGAGGATGGGTGGGCACTTTCAATTCTTACTCAGAAACATGGATGACTTATGTGCCCTGTTATTTATCTTACAGGCATACTGATCCAGTAGCTGTGAATGTTCCAGGTTGTTTGAAATGAGTTGCAGCAGTTTGTTTTGCAATTGAAGAAAGTGAAAGAATTGTGATGTGTCATACTTTAATTTTCTATGCCCCTCATTTATTTGAGATCCTTCTAACAAGGCCAAGAACACAGCACATAATGAGCAGTAGATTGCCGTGTTATGAGCAAACAATTCTTGCAGCAGAGAATATTTCCAGTCGAAGATCCAATGTCTTGAATCTAGCAACAGTGCTTCAGATTTCAGAGATGTGTTGTGAAGACAGGAAAGATGAAAATTATTGTGAGTTGGAGCATGGTTGCATAGAATTGACCGAATTGTGCACTAAACCAAGACAAGACATAAAAGGAGTTCCATTGTAATGAGCAGATCTGACATTATTTGTTGATGGTTTTTGTCTAAGAGACCCTAAAAGACCATTATAGAGGATTAAAGCTGCCTATGCAGTGTGCTCTACCAGAGACACTGGAAGCATCCTCCTTACAAATGTGACATAAGCACAAGTGGCAGAATTGATTGCCTTAATGAGAGTTAGCTGCTTGTCAGAAAATTTGAATGTGACAATTCATCCAGTTAGCCAATGTGGTTTTTGCAAAAAATAATGGTTGCAAATGGGATTCATGACATGGTCAGGAGCTCACATAAAAAAACAGTATGCATTTATTGGGTTTGTTGGGTACAATTCAGAAACCAAGGGCCAGATGTATGAAAGCTTTTTTCGTTCGCAAACGGTGCGAATGCCCATTTGCAAATGCAAAAAGCCATTTCAGAATGTATGAAAGGCATTCTGAGCGCAATTTTAAGGAATCGCTACAATAGCGATTCCTTAAAATTGCGACCCTGTTTAAAGAGTCGCAAATTGCGACTCCCTAAATAAGAAATCGCAAATAAGGATTCCTTATTTGCGATTTCTAAGCACATGTAAGAAGCAATTCCTAAATGCGATTTGGGCATTTAGGAATCGCTATTTACCATCAGGTTGAACCTGGTGGTAACCATGTGCAAATTTTCAAAATGCATTTAAAATGCATTTTTTTTATTTTCATGTAAAGCACACATGCCCTTTTTGGCATGTGTGCACCTTACATGTTGTAAAAAAATATTTTGGGGTGCAGCAGAGGGGGCCTTAGCCCCCCCAGCACCCTGGGGTTTTGCATTTCCAAAATTGCGATTTCTGGTTCAGAAATCGCAATTTTGGAAATGCAAAAGATTTGCTGATATGGGCCTACAGGCCCATGGGTGCAAATGGGGCTGGTATTGCAATTTGCGATTTGGTACTAGCATTTGCGATTTTTAAGAAATCGCTATTACCAAATCGCAAATGTGATACATTGCATTTTGAGAATCAGAAATAGCGATTTCTTAAAAATTGCTATTTCCGACTCGCAAAAGGCCTCCTTGATACATCTGGCCCCACAAGAAGTATCTATGGTTAAGTGCACAGCCTATAAGGCTGCCAAGAGCATAGGTACATTATGAAATAGACATGCAGATCAGATGGCAAGATAGTGTGCCTTACAAGCAGAGTCAATAGCCCAAATGATTGAAAATTATTATTTCATAATGCTACTGTACAGAGTTCAAATAATGTGAATTGTTTCTTTATGGATTTAATGCAAACATATTTGAGTGAAATTAGAGTATTGCAGGAGGATGGTCATGAAAACAAGAAAAATTGAGTTATGAAAAAATAATTATCACTGTTTGTATATAAATTCAGGTCAGAAATATGTCCTGCTAGAATCAGTCCTGCAGCACATGGGTACATATTTGCATAATAAAAATCATGAAGGAAGAGATAGTCTGGTTAGTGTTTTTAGAAAGTATGGAAAGTATTGGTAATACACAGGATTTCAACATGTTGCTGAAAATGTATGTATCTGTTATTTTATATTCCATTTAAATAATCAACAAGAAAACTGATAAAATTATGAATCACATTCCAAATCAGAAGGCCCCTTAACGAGACTGCAGGCAGAATTTATTGAGATGCCACATTGCAATGGCTTGAAAAATGTCTTGGTAAGTCTGCCTGTTCTCCAAAAAGGTGCCAGCATTTTCCACAAGGAGAGTGGATGGCTTTATAGTTGCCAAGTTAATGGTGAGGAAGTTGATTTCAAGATTTGGCCTCCTGACTGATCATAGTGTATACATCAATAATGAAGTGCTTGAAATAATCTGCACAGCTTTTGAGATCAAGCAGAGATTTAATTGTATTTATTAACTACAATCTTCAGGTTTAGTGGAACGTACAAATGGCTTTCGAAGTATGTGCTTCAGCTAGTCTGAAGTGTCCTGAGCCCTTCTCCTTGTTTTGATGAATATGAAAAGCACTCCTTCCAGGAAGATATGCGTATCTCCCCATGAAGTAGTAATGGTCAGGGTAATGAGACTTGCATATGTACCTTCAACTGCACTAGCTTCAATAACCGTTGGCATTATCTGGATTATTGCAAAGGCCTAGCTGATATGGTAAAATCTATCTCTCATCAGGTGAAAGTGTCAACAGAAGACTACAAGGATACTCCCTGCCATGAACTAAGTGTGGATAATTCGATGGTAATCCATAAATATGCGCTTAAAGGCTGTCACGAAGAAAAATGAAGAGGGCTTTCTAGGTCATGTTCACAACAAATAGTGCTGTCAAGTATGCAACTGTGCCTCACTGGATCCACGCTGCTCAAACAAACAGAGTAACAGTAGCTGAAGCAGTGGATGAGGTGAATGATCAAAATGCGTAGGGTCTGATTACGATCTTTGTGGTTGGAGTACTCTGTCCCAAATATGATAGATATTCCATCCGGCGCATTGCGATTCCATAGATATCCATCATGTTTGAATTGGAGTAACCCCTTCCGCCAAGATTGCAATCAGACCCATAGTATGCTCCTCAAGCTCAGAGCAGAGTCTGGTTTGCAGCCTGAAATCAGAAGAGGTAGGGGAGATTTATCTGGAACTGATGAAGGGAAAGTGCAAAAACATGAGTGAAAATTTCAGGTGATTGACAGTTCAGATGAAGAACCTGAAATTCCTGAAGTCCAGGTACAGACTGATCAGAGTGATGAGCTACGAACATGCAAAACAACAAAGCATGGGTGGTAGCTAGAAGAAGTTGCCTCTGATCAAAGCAGTGACAAGTTGCAGTTGTAAAAAAAAGTGAAAAAGACCCCTTTTAGAAGAAAGAGATTCACTGTGTAGAAACCAGGCAGAGACAATTTTGATCAAAGTACAAGCTCAAGATTAAGTCAAAGCTTCGGATTGGGCTCAAGTTGAAGACAACAATTGAAAGATTTCTGTTTAAAAAGAGAAAGTTGAATCACCTGTTGATAAAGAATAAACCAGAAGGAGAGTTCCAAGTTGCAAATGTGCCTCGTCAGAGTAAGTGTACTTCGTTACAGTATCGAAAGAAGAAGAAACAGATCAATTGAGGAATATTATTTCCAAATGAACAAAAGTCAAAACAGTTTTGAGAGTGGTTCAAACACAGAGACTGAAACTGAAGAAGAGCCACTGTGAAAAGAGTAATACAGACTTTAAATACTCAGTTATGATGAAGAAACATGAAAAGATTTAAAAAGAGTTTAGCCTACGAAACCGAAAAGACACCTGAAGTCTAGTCAATCTATGACAGAATTTTTTATGTGAGATATGAACTTTTACAAAGACTGAAAAGCTATTGCTGATTTACTATCTTTGTTTTTATAACTGTTTTAAAGAAATAAGAAAGAAAGAAAAACATTGCTGTTTTAAATAAAATGTTGGTTAATTTTTATTTTTGCCACAAAATGATGTTTGGTCTAAAACACTAAGGTGGGAAACAGCAGATGCTGTAAATTTGTAGAAATTATGCTGGTAATTATAAAATCATTAGTATTGGTTGGCTTGTTGGTATGCTTTCTGATTCCTGTGGGAAATGGTTCAATTTATATGAATACTAATGTTGAAATTCAAACGAAACACGAGGAGTCTGAACAAATTATACCAATGCATGAAGAGCATTTAGTTAGTGGTTTTAAGGATAAGGTGTATACTAAAACGATTAGGGAGTATATAGACATAATGAAGATTAGTCAATGCTACCTATGTGCTCACCTTCCCACATCAGCTAGGGAGGGTTTGACATATGTACAATTAGAAATGTCATATTCGCTTACTTGTAATGTATTCCTTGCTATTTTTAATCATTAAGAATTTCTTTCTTTCTTCTTACCCCACTGATTTCAATGTGTCTGTAGAGAATGTATATATTAATGAGAATTCTAGATAAATTAAATAGGATGGGTATTTGCACAAAACAGACATAATACTAATTTGAATAGAGATTATTCAAGCTTATTGAGTAATGAAGAGTGTGATTTTATTAGAGAATATAACAAGAGAAGAGAGAAATAATTGAGGAGTAGGTTGCTTTGGAAGAAATAAAATAAGAGGAATAATTAGGTTTTCAGGTTCACAACCGAGGCTGATAGTAGGCCAAGAAAGAAAAAGTAAAATGTGCATGGTAAGGCATAGCCCTATGGATCAGAAGAAAGCTGATTTTAAGTGAAAGTATGTGTAAAACATCTTAAGAGGTTAGTGAAGATCTTTTGACTAGAGGGGAACCTATTATGAAGGGAGTTTATTATGTTTGTGTAAATATTGCCTTTTAGGCTACCTGGAAGTTGGGTGTGTTCAAGTTATTTGGCTTTGGTCTTCTCTTAACTTTACCAAATTTATCATGAGCTGGATGAAGAATATAGCTTAAGAAGCATGAACAGAAGTTTCGACAATTGGTTTTAAACATTTGTGGAGCAATTATTCCTCCAATGGGTGTAGCAATGAAAGAAGTGAAGAGTAAACAATTGTCTACAGGAGTAGATAGACCTGCTGTAGATACAGCAGGGTCTTTTAAATTAGTAAATGTAGAGATGTTAGCAATAAAGCAATGGTTGTGCAGAACTGCGTTGCCTTAAATATTATTTTGACAAAAGAAGGAGGAGTGTAAAGTAATTAGGGTGAAGAGGTGTGGTACTTCTATATCAGATTATAGTGGAGCAATCGACTCTTTAATCACTTTCATAACTAATTTAAGTAATATTAGTGGTGGTGTCCTTCAATCAGATGAAACACCTATAATAATTATGATGATTTGTGCAGTTATTCTATTTATTTTACTAAAACGGTTAGAGTGTACATTTAGCAGACATAGTAGTAGAAATTAGAGCATTAATAACACATTGAGAAAAAGAAAACGATCAATGGATATGGAGATGTACGACTATAAGGATCGACTATATCAGCAATCAGAGCAAATGAAAGAGAATGTTCTATTATCTAAGAAGATTAACTTTTCTACAAACTAATGGCTGATTAATAACTTTTATTAATGAGGTTACTGTACTTATTAAAATTAATCACAAGAGAGAGGTTGTAGAAGTTTGTTTTTAAATGTGCACTTTAGGTAGAAAATTATTTGTGCAAATTAATAATTTCAATGGTGTGTATGGTCGTAAAAGATGAATTTAATATTTTGCACTTAAAATGATTAAGTTATTTTGTGTATAAGTGTGATTAATAATGAAGTATATTTATGCCACATTTTCGGGAGAGACACTATATTTTAAAATGGATGCAATTTCTGGTGTTCTGCTCATCTTGCTCCTGCTTAATCCATCTTCCAACCAGAGACCTGCTGCAAGTCTTCTCTCCTCACGGTTTTCTTCAAAACACAGAGAACAATGGTGCAAAAAGGCTATTTTATTTAAATGCTTGTATTGTGAATTAAACTTTCCATTGTGTACCTGCGGTATACATTTGAAGGGTTTCTGCTAGAAGTTCTAATGCAGGTGTGCAGATGAACATCATTCTATGAGCTATTGTTTGAGAAACGTTTCATATTGAGTTGTACATGTCTGGAGTGGTGTTGCTGTGGAAGCAAGCAGAAGGTTTCTCTTACCTAAAGAAATGGTTTGCCAATGTGACCTAAACATGATCATACCATGCTGATTTTTGGTTTTGTTAATTGATATGCATTCACTGCAAGTAAAACCCTTGGTTTTGAATCAACGGGTTTGACTTCTTATTTTTTGACCTAGACTTAGTACGATTATTTTGAAACCTTCTTTTCTCCCTTAGGATGCTGTCAGTAGTCTTTATGTGTTTGATACTTAAACTCTAGAGATAATTAATTGCCTAAATAAGGATTTTATTATGATTTATGATTCTGTGTCTGAGCCTTTACGGAGAATTATGCATTTCTCTTATCGTTTTTATTAACAAATCGGTAATAAATCTTTTACATTTTATTTTGATATAAAACTCAAATACTGGAAGCCTCAATTCATATTCTGACTTTACTCTGCTAAGTTATTGTGCTATTTATACTGGACCGCATTGAGCTATGATGGGATCCTCCAGGTAATTTTGGTCTGTCCGTGGCTCTGTGGGGCCTACCCGACACATCCCTATTAATGGTTCTTTGGATATGTCATTTGGATCCATTTATGTCATTGATTGCCCATGAGCTTGTTTATAATATTCTGTAGGTTTAGTCATGTTTGTGGTGACGAGAAAGTTTGTATTGGAATGTAGTTCAAGTGTGAGACAACACAGGTAAGTTTTTCTATTGTTGAATCGCCCATGAAACAGCATCAGCGTGTTTATGCTTGTTGGTAGAAACGCGTGAAAAGGAAACTGAACGCCTTCATCATTCAAATAGTATGTCTTTGGTTTGTCTTTGAACTGTGCGTGCTTTGTTACTTTCAGCATAAAGCAGGTCTGAAAACTTCATCTGACTCAAGGATAGTTTTCAAATCAGCAGTGCCTCTTTGTGGTGTTAATTTGCTACCACTTCACACAAAGCTTTACATCAATTGTAGTCCAACGTTTAGCTTTTGGAATTAGGACTAATGCTTTCACAGAAAGGCTGAATCTCCCTATATCGAGGTCACCAATACCGATCTACAGCAATATTGTATCCTTGACCTACCTTTATACTGTAAGGTACTAGCCTTAACTTCACCTATACTTACCTCTAATAAATATGAGTGGATTAAGAATCGTAATTATACATGCACTCCACAAGGGGATGCAGTTGAGTAAAGATTATTGCCATGCGCTATTTATTGCATGTAGCATAGTGACACACCCACCCCACATAAACTGAGTGGTGCAGTTTCGAAGGAGATTTTATACGAAAACAGAGCCCAGCTGACATTTAAAAACACTAAAACGCGAACCTTCCCACTGTATCATTCTGACTATGCGTATGAGCTCTGACCTTTCAAGTGACATTGGTTTGGTCTGCCGTGTTTGCGCTATTAGCAACTCCTGATTGAAAGTGGGTGGCAAAGCTCGCGTTGTCCATTTACGTGCTGGCTTCATCAAACAATCGACTCACAACATCACTCGATTGGAAAGTTGCTCTTTTATGAAATGAGTTCCAAAATAATCCCCCTGGGCTTGTCTTGCCGTCGCCTGGCTTTTGTCCCCGGAGGGCTGCTTTATGTGAGTTTTGCCTTCTAAAGGTTATTTTATGGGTTATTGGCCGCTGAACTTAATGTGTAATATGACCCCGCCGCTGGCCCCCCTGAGTCCAAGAGCATGGACGTTGCTTAGTAACTGGTCTGACACTGTTATGTTGATCAAAACCAGCCCTTTCTATTTTAAATAGGCCCTGCTTACCTAATTTTGTGAGTGTGACAAGGAGAACATTCGCCATGGAATGTAGAGCAATCGATCACTGAAAGCCTCGACACAGAAAATCAATCTGGCATCTCATAAAAACGATTTTGAACACTTGGTCTCCGAATTTTACCTGGCTGCCGTGAGGAAGAGGCAGAATTCTGCTCACAGTACTGTGTGCCTGTGACCGTGACCTGGTGTGAACTTGCTGGTAATGTGCTCGCTAGTGTAACTTCCATTAAGGCAATGAGGCAATTACCTCTGTCAAATCAATGCTGTCACTTTCACAAATAGGCCTGCACTCTCCGGCCGGGACGCACGGCTTTCTGGCTAATGTTTGATTGGAAACGTGTAAAGGGGTTGTTTTAGCTGGCACTCTGCTTCAGAGAGTATGCTGACCCCTCTTGACACAGCAACCTACGTGTGCAGAGACATCTCGCTATCTTCTGCAGTGTAACTGTTTGTGGACCCGTGGGTCAGTTTTCTGAATGAGTGAGCAAGCGAATTGATGAAGGTTTGTTGACTATGGACTATTTTACTGTCATGTTTGTACCACATTATGCAGTAAAAGCAAGTTTGAACAGTGCTCAGCTCGCATAATGTGTGATAATGTACTAGATTCATAAATACAGAGGTATCACTTGCAATAAAATATTCTTAGGAGCAGTGCTATCACAACAGGTGAATAACAATTTTGTAAAGCCAAGTGTTCTTCGTTCAGGGGAATGATTATTTCTGTCCTTTCTGGAAACAAATGTTCGCGAGGTTCTGAAAAAGTGGTACTATAAGAGGTAGAAGAAATGGCAATGTAAGGAGGTAATGGCGGAGTTGGAGGGTTGTGACAAGGTGGACGTGTAGACTGATTGAGGCCTCTTTACATATTGAAAGAAAGAAAAGATCACAAACACATAAACATTGAGGGTAAAAAAATCTCCCTAAAGTATGGCTAAAAAAATCACTCCAGATTTCCAAGATCCTAGACCAAGTTTAATATGCCATGAACTCTGAGTCACCTCAGGAGCAAATGTTAATATTTACCTAAAGATTCCAGGGCTCTACTATCACGTCAGGATTCCATGGTCCCACAATTGCTTAGGAAATTCCCAACATCAGAGTGCTCATTCTGCAGGGTCTTGCTCTGTGATGTCATAGAATGACTTCGCAAGTCTGTGGATGTGTTCAGCATCATTATGTGCGTGAACATGTCCAGTGTTGTTTGTTTCTATAACTGTGTGTCAGTATTACAGTTGTCTGTGTGCATGATGCAGTAACACAGAGCCCGCGCGTTGGTTGGATTTCCAACAAAGTCTACTGCTTTGCTCTCATTACCCACCCCCTGCTTTCCTACAACAGCAAATAATTGTGCTGTCCTCTTTCTATGTTTCCTCTGACATTGACTTCTCTGTTTTAGGGATCTGAATTTTTTATTAGTGTATACATGTTCAGGAAAATACCTGACCTGAAATAAAGGCCATTAAGAGACATCTGTAAGAAAACATTTTGAAGTCTTCTTCCTGTAGAGGGGAACAAACAGAGGGTCTCTGGTAATGCCTCAGCTGTGACGTGTTAACTACACACTGTATTGATAGTAGAAAAAAAAAAATGAATAGGACTGCAGGGTACTCAGTTAGACCTGCTTTAACTGCATTACCATATGATTGGTAACACACGCGTTCCCACTTGCTAGCTGGGTTATATTTGTACCGTGTGGACTTCAAACTAGAACATTTGTATCATCGCATCTGGCCAGTTGCCAGATTTCCACAGGGCATTAGTAACAAACTGGTGAAGCTCATTAAAAGGAGAGAGAGAGAAACCTATAACCATTAAAAGTCCATTAAGCAGCATGTCATTTTGTAGAGCTAAATAGCCCTCAGTAATCAAAAGCATATGAACCCCAGCTGGGTTACCCAGCGAATTGTTTCGATTTAGGGCAGAATCCATCAAGAAAGATTGTTCCTGGGCTCTGGTTGATTTTTCTCTTTCAGTCTCTGGCTCCATGTTCCATTATAATTAAAGTGATTGATGCACCTAGCAGACAGAGGTGAGGAGTGACCAAAATAGCCGCAACATCTGCTCCTTCCAGGGAGCAACTAATATGGAAGTGCAGCAGGAAGGCACATAAGGTTATACCACCACTGTCGATCCATCACAGAGAACGTCTCTCTCTTTTGCGTCTGTTTATGCACGGTGCACAAGTCCCTCTTCAAACTGCCGTCTTTTACTCTTTTACAAGCAGAGGTTGTTTTGTCAAGGTGGAAAGCACCTTTCGTATGTCCCCATAGCAGCACATCATAGTATAGCAGTTTAGGCCCATATTTATACTGTTTTAGCGCCGCATTTGCGTCGCTTTTTGAGGCAAAAGCAGTGCAAACTTACAGAATACAATTTTATTTGTAAGTTTGCGCCGCTTTTGCGTCAAAAAATGACACAAATGCGGCGCTTAAAACTATAAATATGGGCCTTAGTGTGACAGGGCATGCACAACAGAGTATTGACCCTCTATATAAATAGTGGTCATGTTCAGCTCTCCGAAAAAACTATTCTAGATTTTTTTTTTTAAATATCTGCTTGTTTATTTATTTGTTTGTTTATTTTATTGTTATGTCAGGCCTAGTAGAGCACCTGTCTGCCTGAATATTATTAACAATTCTAAAATATACATAGAGTGGTCTTTGGCTTCACCAGGAGGAGCCTTAGCCTCTTACCTCATGGTACTGTCTGCTTGCAACGCATGAGGGACTATTTTACATGTAAAAGTTCTCTGACTCCCTACAAATTGAATTATATATAGAAATCAATGTTTTGATTTTTGTTCTCACTGGAGTAATCTTGTTTCATTGTTTCAATCATGGCTCCAATGCAAACCAGGGCTGTTGTCTTTGGCAATGCCTTCTATATTGTGCCAAAATACCACTCTTGGGCCATTTCAGAGCACCATATTTAACCTAAAAGTTGTGCTGGGTAAAAATTGATGCTACATCGGTAGCTATTCATAACCAGTGTTGTTGATTCGCTATAATACATCAACTGCAAGTTCGGCATGAACCGTGTCAGGGTTCGGGGTAGAAAGTTGTTTTTTTCAATCCATTGGAATATTGGGAAACCCTTTGAAAACAATAAAGCTGCTGAGGACCAATAAAGGCTGGTTTAGACATCCGGACCCACCATCCCAAGGCTTATCTTAGTGTTTTTCTGATTACGTTGAAACACTTTACCCTCAGTGGTTGAATTGTTTTAATGTCGTTATCGCCCTTCTGTCCTGTTAAAGACCTTCATCCTTGTCATAGGCCGTTGTCAGCAGCTCGGTCCCATAGCTTGGGGAGATAGTCATCGTTAGCAGGCTGTAATGCTATAGCAGGGGGAGTGTGGCTGAACG
This sequence comes from Pleurodeles waltl, assembly GCF_031143425.1. NCBI lineage: Eukaryota > Metazoa > Chordata > Amphibia > Caudata > Salamandridae > Pleurodeles > Pleurodeles waltl. The sequence continues at coordinate 462,637,812 of NC_090444.1, forward strand.
AAATGTGTTATCAGTGGCTGTGGTTTGCGTTGGCCACCCCTTTGGGCTATCCAGAAAGACGTCATGACATGATTTTCAGCAGCTACATTTTACAGCACAGTCCTCCAAGCATGCTCTATGCTGCCCTGAGAGCCTGTGGTGTTCCTGCATATGGTAATCAAGGAAACTCATCAAAAAGAGAGAACAGAGCACATAAAACTACCTTGATTTGATGTTTCCCTTCTATATTTTTAGATGTCTCTGTTAGCGTGAGGTTTGATGACTCATTCCTTAGTCTTTTACGAAGAAATGCAATACCTGAGATGGGAGGGCAAAACGAAAAAAGCAGAATAATAGACATTATAACATATGTTCCCCTTGCAGATTAACTTTGGAGTAAAAATGGCTGCACATTAAAAATACTCGATTAATCTTCTAGCAAAGTCATTTTACATACATTTTCAGACATAATGCTACCCTGCATGTCCCTAAGTACAATTAATACCCCAAGCTTAAAAAAGAGTGGCTGATGTATTTTTTTTCCTTTACGTTTTTTTGTTCTGCTTTTTTTTAATTATCTTGGATCTGTCTGCCACTTGCTGTTTGATTAACGCTCCAGAGCAGACGAGGTAAACATTCGAACAGAGTGTTACGTTTGGCCACATGTAAAGCACATGAGGACATGCCCCTGTTACCAGGTTAATGTGGACCCTGACATGACCTGGACTCCTTTCCCACTGCTGATGTCATGCATGCCAGAGCTAAACATGGTGGAGCGGATTGTTTTACAAGAACATTACAGTCGTTTGTAGATTATTTATCGTCTCTTTAAGTGAAGCAAAGACATAGGGTTTTAATGGGGTTTAATTACAACAGTGCTTATTGAAGCCCCCTCAAAATGAAGCGTAACTAGGGCCGGTCTGGGCAACAAAGTCGGCCCTAGCACAAATGTCAAAATCATCCCTGCTCCCTCCTCTGCCCTCCCATCTCTCTCCTTCGCAGGAGAACGTGGCAGCGGCGCCAGCACGCGGCCTTCTGCCTTAAAAACCGGCCTCCAGTGGTTGCAGGCCCCCAGGGAAATGCCCGATAGAAACAATGGCCAGTCCGAGCCTGGGTGATCCTCAAATACAGAAGCAAACAAGCTCACAACAGATTAGACGGGTTTCTGTAGTCTGCCGGTTTCTCGAACTCTTTTGAATATTCAGTCCCTAGAGGGCAATTATGAGACTGGCCGTAAATTACTGCCACTGGGATGACAGGGGTGACTGGCAGGAGCACCCTTCCATCAGTGGTGTAATGAAACTTTAGTGCCTCCCTTGCAAGGTACAGAGAGAGCCGGGGCAATCATTCTACCATCTACCACCTGACGTGTTCAGGTTGCTCTCCACGCAATCCCAACAGCAGGCTTTCAGTGACACAATTAGCTTCAAAAATATTAACGCCTTGCTGTCATGTTGACCTGTGATACCAAACTTTGATTTGCAAAATGAAGGCTGTGTCTGTACCTGGTCTCGCAAAAACTTTAATCAACGGAGCTCCTAGAAAAAGGGTCTGTATGAGATTACTTTATGAGGAATATGCTAATGCAAATGACATTCATTTAAAAAAAGTAGATTTAACTGTCACCATCACTACTTGGACCTTCAATTAAAAACTCTTTAGTGTCCAGGTATGCATTTTAGTTTTTTTTATATAACGATAGTCTACCTGTTGTGGTGCAAGAGGAGGGATTCCTTAGATTACCTAGTAATTATAATGTGCAGGTGACCCCACTTCAATCCATGCACCTTCATTCATTAAACTGTTTGATTTTAAGTAGGTCACTTAAACTCCCTGAGACATATTTAAGAAAAGTGGTGCAGCACACAGTGCGCCCCTTAGCGCCCCCTAATGCCACGATGTGTGTGCTGTATTTAAAATACGGCACACCATGGCAGTAGTTAGGGGACTAGCATCTGAATTTTTGATGCTAGTCCTGTGCTTTGCAGGATTAGCATAACAAATTCTGATGCTAATCCGCAAAGCACCCAGAGGCCCACTTAAGCAATGGAAGCCTCCTTTTAATGCCTGCTCTGAGCAGGCGTTAAAAGGGTGAAAAAAATGGCAGAAGGAAATCTGTTTGATTTCCTTGCGCCATTTTTTTTGGCCCCCTTAAGGGGGAAAAACCCCTTTGCATACATTATGCCTGACGCAGGCATAATGTAGTGCAAAGGGTTACAAAGTGGCACAATGCATGCACAGCGGCACATTGTGAAAATGGCGCTGCATTTTTGGCCTTATAACCCCACATTAGCGTAAAAAAATGACACTAATGTGGTGTTGGAATGGTGCTAGGGGCTCTTAAATATGCCACCCTGTAACATGTTTTCCTCTTCTGCCATTACAGAAGGTGCCTCAAGGTGATTCAACTTGCAGTTGAGACATAAACACCACCCGTATATTGCAGTGACTGGCAAGTCAAACTCTTTTCAGTGCACGTGGAGGTAGATGTTGCTCCGCCTTCATGATAATTTGAGCAAAACTGTGCTATTTACAAAAAGATTTTTAGATGAAAGTAGCTAGTAATCAGGTTTTACAACTTCACTGAAGGGGAATCTGTGGAGCATCTCAGTACTTGAAGAATACCAGAAGGGGTAATTTCCTTCCAGGCTGCTTATGCTGCCTAGGTCTGCTCAGGATTCCATGGCTATAGACTGAAGTGTATTTACCCTTAAGATACAGATCCCACAAACCATTGACCATACTTGATCTCAACACTCAGACCCAGACCACATACTAATGACACTTTCTTGTCAGAATCTTATCCACATCCTACTCGCCAGCATACATACCTGATCAACACAACATACCCTCCTGCTTATGTTCATCGACAAACGTTACGCAGTTCTCCATGAAGGATCGGCCTTAGTGCTGGTGGCGACCCTGTGTGACAATATTTGCTTGGCGCCCATGAGGACCACTTCCGCCACAGATTCTCTCACTACCACCCTTTAACAGTGCCCCTCAAGTCTCCATAACCACTCTCTCTCAAGTACTTTTAATTAGTTTTATAGCGACACTCATATCAGTGTAGGGTGTCACAACCCTTTACATTTCACCCACATTACACAGGGAAAATCAATCATAGGTATGTAAATCAGTGTATAAGAAATGTCACATAAGACAGAGGACTACAAGGTATAAGAGTCACATGTCAACTTTACTGGTAGGCTGTATATTTTGAGTGCTTGGTCTGGAGAAGCCCAAACTCAGAATTTAAATGTAACATCATACGTGAGGGGTCTCCTTAATAATAAGAATTGATTTTTGCCAAATGAACCATTTTTGCAACATTAGGGTAAGGAAAGACTGAGGGGAAAATCATGACACTCTCGTATATACCTTGCAGTATACATGCAGTTCTTTGATGACAGTTAATAGCTTACTGTTCTACATTAGGATTTTAACTTACAAACTGCAAGTTACAAAAGGACCCTTCTCACAAAAGTAGTAACCCACTGACCTATTTGCATTATATGCACTTAATCTGCATGGTATGTGTTCTTTGCAGCAGGTGTATTAACACTCTGAGCAAACTTAAGACGTCTGCTAGCACAAACTCTGCTCTCACTCCAGGCAGAACATTAATCCCCAGAGTTATTTTGACATATTTATTGTTGCCTAAAAGTGCTGAAGGAAAGCAACGCCACAGCAGGTGCTTTTAAAATCACGAGATACCTGCAAACATAGCACTCCCACCCGAAGGCAGCACCCGGTGCGGTGTCACAGGCTGCACCACCCTAGAGCCGGCCCTGTCTCCATGCCTCCGACATCATCACACAATACAACCTAGATAATATTTTCTTAGCTCTGACATCATCACACATTACAACCTAGATAATATTTTCTTAGGTGGACATCACCTACTTTCACCACAGGCGCCACTTACTTCCACCATCAACACCGCCCACTGCCAGAAAGGACATTGTCCAAAGATTGGTGTAGTCTCCGATCTGAAGAGCCGCAGACAACTACTGTGATTCCAACTTTACCAAGAGAGGTTGAGAGGGGGGAATTCTAACCAAGGTATATTTTTGGAATACTGGAATCAAACAGTGCAAATCCATAGGGCTGAAAAAGCCTTCAAAAAATTGGTCACTTATTTAACATATGCTGAGCCAGCTCTACCCTCTCAATGAGAGTTGCAGAGTCACTCATCTTGAGATAATTTTGAGAAAATTGTGTACAGTGTACACCTTTCAGCACGATTTCCCTAAAAAATGTCTAAACAGCTATAGGTGATTAGAATCATTAATGTCATGTAATTTCACATGTCCGAAAATTTGCCATAACACATAAGATACACGGCTATATTTCACTATGCAGATGACACACAAATACTACTTAAATTAGAATGTCCCAAAAACATTGAAAACTCACAAATCTTCAGTTGCCTCAGAGCCGTTGATCAGTGGATGACCTGGAGCCATCTCAAACTAAATACCTCCAAAACAGAAATACTCATGTGGTGACTGGAAAGGTTATGACCCTCTGTGCGCCTGGACTGATGATCTCGGACCACCTCCTCAATTATCCAAGGAAGTTAAAAACCTTGAAATCACCATGGATTCCAAGTTAACTATGAATGCCCAAGTGGACAAATTAGCACAAACAAGCTTCATCACCTTGAAGACTTTACAACGCATCTTCCCCCACCTCGGATTGCCACACAAGGTGCAAGCTACTATTTCGCTTGTACTATCCAAACTGGATTATGCCAATGGCCTCTACCATGGATCATCTCTATCTATTATGAAAAAACTACAACGTATCCAGAATTCCGCAGCCAAGCTACTATTACAAGTAAAGCCGCAAGCCCACATCTCCCCTGCCTTGAGAGCACTACACTGGTTACCCATTGCCAGAAGATGCACTTTCAACCTGCTTTGTCTCACCCACAAAGCTATACATGGAACAGGACCGCTTTTTATCAGAAACAAAATAACCAAATACATCCAACAAAGAAACCTCCGCTCAAGATTGGCACACCGCCTTAGAACACCACCATACAAGAAAAAGACAATAGGTGGTACATCCTTCTCCGTTCAAGCAGCCAAACTATGGAATTCATTATCCCCAACTATAAGAGCCACAGACACCTTTCTTGTCTTCAGAAAACTACTCAAGTGTTGTCTCTTTCCTTCATAACCACCATATACAAACAACTATGGACTGCAAATGCCTATGCTGATAAATATTTTTTTTGATTATGTGTATATTTCTACTTATGTATAGTTCTTTAGAAAATATGTATCGCTACTATGTCATAAAAATAAAATACACACACAGTCTTTAAACCTGTTTGACTAAGTATATTTACCCATGGTTCTAATTATGTATTGTATGTGCATATGTGTGTTTATTCATGTGTGTGTGTATGTGTGTATGTATATATTATATATGTATGTATGTATGTGTATATGTTGTTTCTGTGCTTGGCATGTTTGTGGGTCATTGCATGGCTCCTGGGTGGGTTGTAATACTAGATATCTATGAATTCCTGCTCTCATCTTATCACACTTATCTACCCATCATCATATGTCATGTCTCTATCAAACTATCCTCCATTCTCACTCTGACTCATCCCAAATCCTTTCTACTACTTTCATCTCCTAAATAACTCTGCCTAAGCTCTTCCTTCCACTTCAACATCTAACTCAACAAACCTCACTCTACTACCATGACCTCCCAAACAACCCTACTAAATTCTCCCTCATTTATCTCACCCTGCTACCATGCTCTCCCTAACCCTTCCACAGACTCTTCCCACCTCCATCCCCCTTTACTCATCCCAAGCCTTTGGGTTGAGTAAATGAAGGATATACTCCCAATTAACACTTCTGGATTTCTTTCCTCCTCCACCCCTCCATTACTCCAGTCAATCTAACTAACAATCCCTCATATTCGCGGCTCAAGTTAACTCATAATAATACTAAAAGTGTACCCATATTTCCAGATACTAATCCATCACTAATTCTTGTTGGGTTCCAGAGTAGCGTGCTACTCACCGAAAAGCACTTCGACGCCTCATCAGGGGTAGTAAGCGCTATATAAATACTATTACAATACAATACAATAATTTCATTTTTCATTCTGTGCTGTCCAAGTAAATTCTCAAGAATGTTATGATTCAGAATTTCCTTCAAAGGGGCGGGGTGGAAAATTAAAAGGTTATACAGCAGGACAAATGAGCACGTTAATTTTAACCCCAATTTTACAGATTAGGTTTTTTTCCTGACAGTAGTGACTATCACTCAAATTTCTTTGTTAAACGTACATTGACAATGCAGTCTTTTTTCCACCAACATCAGTTGGTCACCTCAAGAAAATAAACATTTTGTTATCAAATACACATTTTCATTTTGGAAAAATAAACTTATTTCCTTCATAGAAAATCGTATCATTTTAATTAAAGAAACAAAATTTTTGCCTAAAATACCAGTTTTTCATTTTAGTAAATACATTTTAGTGCCCTCATATAAATTTCTCATGTACATCGAATGCTCCATTTTATGGAAGGGCCTTTGACATTAGGGTGCCTAAACTGTCAAGCAGGCTTGGCGGCAGAAAGTGCTCATACAGTAAAACAGTAAGTGGGCAGACCTCTCAAACAAGTTGTACATTTTATTATAACTTCTAAATTGCTTACAAAATTAAGCTGCTTGTGTGCCTGCCTTAATAATGGCAGACTAGCACCCAGTTCTGCTATCCATCGAAGACTGAAACGACAGCTCTCTTCATCTGCTAAGAAAATGGCTATAAATGGGTGGACATCAGTATATGATAATGAGGAGAAACATGAGGGATATGTGTCGGGAAACAGCAGGAGAAGGGGGAGAAGGGAACCAGAGAGGAAAAAAAAGGACGGGGGCCTGAAAGACTGGACGGAAAAGAAGAAGCAACCAGAAGAAGGAAGGAACAAATTGAGGACTTTGAGAATGAAGATTAAAGTCAGAGAAATACCTGGGGAGCAAATGTGGGGAATGTAAGTAAGAGAAGAAGAAAGTGTGCAAAAAGAGGGATTAATAAGCTAGAAGGGATGGAAAGTCTAGGAAAAAACAAGCAATAAAAACAGAATGTAGAGATAGGGATTTGGAAGGATTAAAGAGTAAAGCAGAAGTAAGTGAAATATGAATGTGTGAAATAATTATAGCAAAGGATTTTGATTGGAGAATGATGAAAGGGATAAGATGGGTGGTGAAAGATGCAAGAGATTAGAGAACAGAAAGGGAATGAGGTGAAATAAATGATAAATGTGGAAAATATCAAATGCATGACTGTTGAAACCGGGGAGATAACTAGGGTGAGGGCATAGGGTACAGGGATATGAAGAACAAAAGGAGCTGAGAAGGAGTAGTGAAGAGGAAACTAATGGCATATGCAAAGAAGAGAAAGGGAATGCAAGATGAAAAATATGAAAAAGGAAGGAGTAAATGAGTGGAAGAGGTAACGGGAAAAAGGGTTACTGTAAGTAGAGCAAATCGAAAACGTGATATTGTCTTTCTAACTCTTTATCTTTTCTGCATGTCTACACTGCTTTCCCTGAGTTTTCTCTCTTTGTCAGCTGGTGCACGCTTCCTGTCAGCTGTGCCTTTCCACAGCGCGCCACCATTTCTCTTTACCAACTCAGTTCTCTACTCTTATCCTATGGCGATATCCCTTTCAAATCTGTGTCTTTTTTTCCATGGCCCTTAACATCCCTTTCTTCGCAGTAATTTGGTGAATGGAGTGACTTACTCCAGATCATACAACCTGTGACAAGAGCTCTGGATCCGAGTACATAAGCATAGAAGATGCTCTGAATAGGTAAACGCACCTGAGCTGAATTCGTGGACTGCACACACCCTGCGCACAACCATGCCTGAGTCATGAAACCCATGCATTTACAAAGTGAGGGAGGAATGAGAAATATGTCGCCAAAAATATCATGCACGGGAAGCCATCTGCATTCCTTAATAGTGATGGTTTCTGTAACTCGAAATCATTTCAGTCAATTTAAGTATTCCTGAAATTTTGAATAATATTTTAGTACTAGCACAATTTACATACGAAACCTACCAGCGCATGTGAGTCCTATGTGTGTCCTAACTGAAGAAGCTCCTCACACTCTTGTTAACAGTGAAGGTTGTGAGTGCCTCGTCAGTGCATGTAGTCGGAACAGAAATGCGCCGCCAGAGCCAAGAGGCATGCCGTGGACTGTGGAGTCCATGCTCTCTAAAGCTTCAACAGGGTTAAAAGACGACACGGCTCAGCAAAGTTGAGGAAAGTTTATTTCATCCAGCAGCACCGATGGTGAGCCAGCAACGGCCAACTACTGAGTCTCCTCACACCAAACCCTCCCACCTCGATCCCAACATTCTGCAATGCATTACACTACGCATTCCTTACCAGAACACCGTCACTCAAACCCCACAAAGGGGTTGGGAGCAAAGGTGGGCCGGTGGCTCCCTGTGGCTCCGGAGCAGACGAGGTCTGCTGGGCTGGAGGCAGCACAGAGGCATTGAGGGTACAGTCGTGGTGAAGTACATATATATGGCCTATCAGCGCTAAATTTATCACCTAACAGCAGGTGGGTATGAGCAGGCCTCGGAATGGATTTCACAGACGGCCCTCGGGTCCTGGGAAGAGTCTATGTGAGAGTGCCATGTTGTGTCCATAGAACCACATTCTGGCTTTACTGTCTGCAACATGCTTTGAAATAGAAAATGATTTGAACGCTGCCTCCCATGCTGACACAACCCACCCATCCACCACACACAGTAATGGACACTGAAAATAAGTACTGAGCCAACCTAAGAGATGCATAGCATGAGAAGTCCTACAGGGCAGAAATACCTGGTAGCAGTGCCAATCTGCAACCATCTACATAAATTATTGCACAGGTTTTCACCTGCTGTGCACTGTGCCGACTTCCCCCTTAGAGAGGGGGACCTCCAAGATGCTAAAGCTTGGAGGTCCCGCCCCACTGCAGTGGCTGCAGGGGCCAGCTCTTAGGGAGCCTCCGGTTGCATGCAAGAGATTTTAAAGTGTCTCTTGCCAGAGGCAGAATACAATCTTTTTATAGCACCTATATGGGCAGTAACCTTAATTCCATTGTTGGAGAAATAAGAGCTATGTTCTAAATACTCCCTAACTAGATATCTGTTTATACAACTTCAACTGGCCTTCCTCCCAGTCTCCAGTTGTAGGGACAATACAGTTTCCTCCCTCTAAACGTTACCTCCTTAGTCTTAGATATATTTACTTTCAAGAAATTTTCTTTCCTCCGAATACTTAAATAACACGTCAATATTACGCTGAAGATCAATGGGAGTAAGGTCAAGAATGGCCACGCCATCAGCGTTCATAAAAACATATATATTTTTAGAAGCTATTTTTGGTGGAAAATTCCTTGTTTTTGAAAGAACCAAACCAGTAAATCGCTAAGAAACGTGGAGAAAAGAAGTGGGGCTATAATGCATCCCTGCTTCAGACCATTTTGTGTGGGTATCCTTGGTGAGAACCCTTTATCTCCCCCATTAGACCTCCACACCATGTAGATGTGTGCAGTGCAGCTATTAACTGAAGTAAAGCACAGGGGATTCCCAGGCTCTCTAATTTCTTCCAAAGCATAGGTCTAGATTGTTTTTATGATCAGATAACAGCTTAGTCCCAATACAAACATTGGCATAATTGAGTACGCTTTCACTATACCATACACTACATCTAGACACTATCTCCAAAACATGTTCAGTCAGGTTGCATGATGGAATTACGTATGCCTAAACCTCGCATGCCTTAACAACGAGCTCTCATCAGCAACCGCGTATTTACCATGCATGCCCTTACTACGAATTTCTTGTAAAAACATGTTTCGTAAAAGAAAATAGGTGGTAAATTCCCCCGCCCTGCCCCCAACACCTGATACTCTACCCTGCAATCCAACCCACCCCAGCCCTTAAAACTGCCCCTTCCACTCCCTGTCCTGAGCCCTAAGCCCCTGCCGAAAAAGTAACCCCACCCTACCCTTAAATTAAAACTACTCCGACTCACCTGCCCTGAACCCTCAAACCAACCCCATCGTGTCCTAAAAACTCTGCCAACTACCCCTTCACCATAAACCCCAATCACTGCCCTTAAAACTAACCCGACCCCCTGCCTTGAAACCCTAAAACCAACCCCACTCTGTCCTAAAAACTACCCAGACTCCCCCAAGGCCTAAAACCCAGTCACTGTCCTTAAAACTACCCTGACCCCCCGGCCTGAACCCTAAAACAGACTCTACTTTGCCCTTAAAACTACCCATACCCCCACCCACCCTGAGCCCTAAAACAGCATCCCATCCCTAAAAATTACTCCCCCAAACCCAGCCCCACTTACCTCTTGTGTTCCTTCCAGCTAGCGAGTAACAACGGCCTGCCCTCAAAATTACCCCTCACCACTTACTCTGAACCCTAAAACTGACCCACGCTGTCCTAAAAACTACCCAACCCCCTGCCCTGAAGCCTAAAACTCGGTTACTGCCCTTAAAACAACCCTGACCCCCCTGAACCCTAAAACTGACCCCGCCCTGTCCTAAAAACTACCCTGACCCCACTCTGCCCTGAGGCCTAAAACCTGATCACTACCCTTAAAACTACCCCATCACCCCTGACCCCCACACCCTAAACCCTAAAACCAATCCTACCCTTAAAACCACCCCGATCCCCCCTCACCTGGCTCAATCCCTAAAATGGCCTCCAAAAACTATACCCCCACCCACCCCAGCCCCACTTACCTATCCTGTTCCATCCAGCTAGACCACTCTCTGCTAATTCCTGCTCTGCCTGGACAACTAGACCACTGTTTCTGCCTTAACCATGCATATGTGTGATTCAGACACATGCGTTGTTGAGCAAGCGTTGTTGTGTTGTGGGGAAACGGAACGCCGGGCTCTGCCCACTTTCTTAAGGCCATTTCCTGTTCAGGAAGCCCTCCGTCCTTTGTAAAAAAGGAAACAAGGGACAGAAAAGAAAAGAAAAAAGGCAACAGTGGGAACATCCTGGAATTGAGGCAAAAAGAAGCTCAGAGGTGGCATGGTAGATTGAAATACTTGGAAAGGCAAAGCAAGAAATGGGTGAGATTGCCTAAATAGATGGAATTGGAGAAATAGAAGAAGTTAAACTGGGTGAGAGGTGGATTATAGGAAGTGCCAAGAGGAACGGCAGGAATAGAGAGCATAGAACATCAATTAGTCAAGAAAGAGGACGAGGAAGACATGAGAAAAATAAGAGATGTAGATCTCAAAAATAAGATGTCGTTAGTGTCCAAATACAGGTACGTTTTCAGCTTTTTAAAATATTGCAAGATCTCTGACCACTTCTTGTCATCCAGAAGTAAGACCCATGTATTTGGATCTACACATTTCTGAAGAAGAAAAGATTCACCTAAAAAACACCTGAACAAATATAGAATGCATTCATACAACATTCATGATCACTGAACTCCTTCCATCTCTTTTTGGCAATAAGAAGGGAGAAGAGTACAGATGACATGGCCATTAATCAGGCAATGATAACAAACTATGGTCCACTTCCACTGACCCTTGTGGAAATGAAAGTAGAATAATGTTACATCAATGCAGATCTGGAAGGGAACGATTTTCTCTTGTAAATGTATAGAGGAAGCAAACTAAAGGTCACATTCAGGGTAAGATTTGGCCTGTTTGAATACCACATATGATTACTCTGTGTAATATATCCGTGGCTTTCCAGTAGTTCACTGGCAATGACCTGGGTGATAACTTTGACAAGATCAAGATAGGGTGCCTTGACAATATTCAGAGTTCGTACCTACATGCATTCAACCTGAACTGGCCAAGCTATAAGAAAACAGGCATATGTTAAGGCTGAGAACATTTAATTCTCCACTCAACATGTTGAATTTTTGGGGTTAGTGATTATGCCCCAAAACCTGTCCATGGGTGGTAGCAAAGATAAGCCTTTGGTTGTGAAGGAAGCTGGCCTGCTGTGTGGTGGGTGCCTATGGTGCCTACACCTTATTCCAGGTATCTCCTCTCAGTGAAGTGTAGGCAGTATCTACAAGCCATGCTATCTAGAGGTAGCTGTGGATGAGCAGCCAAAGGCTTATCTAGGAGACATCCAAATCTCATGCAATACCACTGTAGTCACGCAGCACTTACACACATGAACGAAAACACTCAGTTGCACAATAAAGGTACTTTATTTTTGGCACAGTTTATCACAACTCACTAGACAGATGACCCACCCTTAGGAGGTAAGTAATACACTAAATATATACACTAGCAATCAGAAATAAGCATAGAAAAGGTTAGAAAGTGCAACAGTGCAAACAGTAGTAACCAATAGTGACCCTAGGGGGAGCACAAACCATATACTAAAAAAATGGAATGCGAACTAGGTACCCCCACCTAGGTAGGTAAAATGTGTAGAGGGGACCTTGGGGTATTAGAAAACCACAAACGTAAGTAACACAGTAACCCCCAGCGACCAGGAATGCAGGAGTAAAACACTGGATTTTTCCCAAACTACCCAAAAGGAGGAAAAGAAGAAAAAGAAGACACCCAGAGAAGACTGTAAGAAAATTAGCAGTGGATTCCTGAAGAAAGAAGGCCTGTGGAGAGATGGGACCAAGTCCAAGAGTCACAGTGGAGTCCAGGAGGAGTAGGAGGTACTACCCACCCAGCTGTGGATGCAGGAGTTTGTCGATGGTTCTGAAGAACAGCTCAGTACTGCAGCCCAGGAGCCAGTGAAGAGTTCCAAATGGATGCAGAAGATGTCCCATGCTGGAAGGAAGATTGCAGATGGGTGTCGTTGCAGGATTTCCACCAACAAGCCTTGGCAAAGGCAAACTCGCGGTTAGTGGAAAAGAGGTGGTGCCAGGACCCAGCAAGGCCCAGGAGGACTCAACCCAGGAGGGGGAGTCACAGGGGACCCTCAGCATTGCAGATACTCCACAGGAGCAGAGGCAGCACCCGTAGGAGTCCCACAGGACGGGGACACAGAAGCCACAGAAGAAGCCCACGCAGCACTACAAAAGTGGATCCCACGCCGCAGAAGAACCATGCAGGAGGCTGGGATTTACAGGAAGGAGTGCTGGGGACTGGTGCTGCACGTTGCTTGAAGATCCCTTGGAGGAGATGCAAACAAGCCTTGGCAGCTGCAAGAGATGCAGTGCACGGGGGTACTGTCCTGCGTGGGAAGGTGAAGTCTTACCTCCACCAAAGTTGGACAGCTGGCAGAGAGGACCAAGAGGACTACTCCAGACTACCACCTGTGATGCAGGATCCACACAGCTCAGCAGGAGAGGGAATCACTTCAGCCGGTTGTCGCTTGTTGTAGGTGCCTGCGGTTGCAGGGAAGTGACTCCTTCACTCCAAGGGAGATTCCTTCTTCTTGTGCAGGATGAAGAGCTGCAGTCTTCTGAGGATGCATGGTGAGGAAACTGCTGCAAAGCTGGCAGTAACTCTGGATACAATGTTGCAGAAGAGTCTAGCTTGTGGATTTACAGCTTGTAGGTTCCTGGAGGGTCCAGTCATGGTTCCAGAAGTCGAAGTAAAGGTTGCAGAGGAGTCCTGCTGGAATCTTGCACGCTGAATCTGAGGACACACACAAGAGAGAGACCCTAAATAGCCCTGAAAGGGGGACTGGTCACTTAACAAGGTATGCACTTATCAGGAGGGGGCTCTGACGTCACCTGTTTGGCCTGGCCACTCAGATGCTCCCAGAGTTCCCTGCCAACCTCAGAATCAAGATGGCAAAACCCAGGGACCCTCTGGAGGAGCTCTGGGCACCACCCCTGGAGTGGTGATTAACAGGAGAGTGGTCACTCCCCTTTCCATTTTTCATTTTCGTGCGAGAGCAGGGACTGGCAGTCCCTGAACCGGTGTGCACTGGTTTATGCATGGTGTGCCCTTCAGAGCAAACCAGTGGCTTGCGGAGGCTACCCCTACCAAGCCAGTCACACCTATTTCCAAAAAGAGAGGGTGTTACCTCTCTCTCCCAAAGGAAATACTTTGTTCTGCCTTTCTGGGCTTGATCAGATCAAGCAGCAGGAGGGCAGAAACCTGTCTGAGGGTTGGCAGCAGCTGGGCTGCCCGAGAAACTCTGTAAGAATGGTAGTAGCAATGCTGGGGGTCCTCTAAGGAGCCCCCAGAGTGCAGGTAATCATACTTCCAAATCTTGCAAAAGTATTGGGGTATGATTCTGTCATGTTTGATACCAAACATGCCCAGGTTCAGCTTTACCATTATGTAGCTGGACATAGGTAGTGACCTATGCCCAGTACATATATAAAATGATATCTCTGCACTCACGAATACCAGTAAAATGGTCTAGTGCAGGGGTGCCCTCACACACAGGTACCTGCACCCTGCCCTCTGGGCTACGAGGACCTACCATAGGGGTGACTTACAGTGACCTGGTGCAGTGATCTGTAGTGGAACCAGGTGTGTGCACCCGGTTCATGCAGACTGCAATGGCAGGCCTGCTGAACCCTTTGCATGGGCTCCCTATGGGTGTCAGAATAACTGCTGCAGCCAATAGGGATGCCCTGAAACCCCAATGCCCTGGGTACCTAGGTACCATATACTAGGGACTTACATGGGAGGATCAGTATGCCAATTGTGGGAAGAAAAAGGTACAATTTAGAGGAGAGAGCCAAACTACAGGGGTCCTGGTTAGCAGGAACCCAGTACACATAATCAAACACAGTCAAACATACTGACAACAGGCAGGAAAAGGGGGGGTAACTATGCCAAGAAAGGGGTCACTTTCCTAAAGGTTGCAAGAAAGATATCGAAAGGTTTTCGTGTTTCACACACTTTTATCGTCATTTCAGTCACGGTTTCTGAAATGTCATGGCTATGAAGAGTCAGTGGCAATAAAAAGAAGTCGGAGTGCCTTGGACTATTGCTGAAGAAATACCCAAAAACCTGTTTACTACAGCATCGGTTTTATTGCACAATGAGACTACCAAGCTTTTTTCTTTTTTTTTTAAGGCAGATGCCTCAGATGGTATCATCAGGGCAGTTCTGCCTAAATATTTCCAAACAAATTGATATATGCAACCAAAGGCATCCCCAGAAGAAAGAAAACACAGAACAACTGTTAAACAACTACTAACAACTGAGGTAGGTTGTCTCAAATGGTGCCTTTATCTCCTGAGATCCAGACACATATTCGCAGTACCAATTGAACCTGCACACTGGCTTTAACTGTCTGCCAGGTTAGAAGGTCATCATTCCTTTCAGAGTTCGATTCTGGGATCTCATATCAACTTAGTACAAAGAACAGGAAAGCATTTCAATTGACTAGTTTGCTCAAAGCACAAAACTTAATATAGGACATGCCTGAAACACAAGCAGATATCTTTCCCCTGACAGCAATCTCTAACATAATATTTATTTATTTATATGTAGCTACTCATTTGCAGTTATACGTAGTGCATAACAAGAGGAGTGAATGCCGGAGGAAAACATTTCGACTTTCCCGCTGGGCCGGCGGGCGACCGCCAAAAGGGCACCCGCCGGCCCAGCGGGAAAGACCCTGCAACAATGAAGCCGGCTCCGAATGGAGCCGGCGGAGTTGCAGGGGTGCGACGGCTGCAGTTGCACCCGTTGCGATTTTCACTGTCTGCAAAGCAGACAGTGAAAATCTTTATGGGGCCTCCAGGGGCCCCACGACACCCGTTCCCGCCATCCTGTTTCTGGCGGTGTAAACCGCCAGAAACAGGCTGGTGGGAAGGGGGTCGGAATCTCCGGGCCAGGGGAAATCCAGCGGGAAACCCTGGAAGCACCGCCAGCCTGTTGGCGGTGCTTCCGTGTCCCTCCATGAGGGCCATAATTTTAAATATGACACATTTCTTCCCTTTCACGCAACGCAGCAAGGTGACTTGCTGTGTTGCATGAAATATTGATAAATCTGCCTCATGATATATAATTTTATCTGTACTGACTGACAGCTGTCAGAAGATCAAATGTTTGCATTGTTCAGCATTCCGTCTGTCATCTGTTCTTTTTACTTTTGTCGCCCTAAGTTGGAAGGGTATGTCCAGACATGGGTCCCGTGCTCACTGCACAACTGGATTCAAGCTAGCCTGACTGATGAAGGGTGATGCCCTGAAACCGGTTCCAGGATGCTTGTTTCCAGTCCAGGGAGGATCTGGCTTGTTAGTTCGGGCTGGACTGTTAGCATGGGGAACAGGGTCAAGATTCATTTGCATATGGCTGGGTCCAAACTGCTGTGGTGCAGTAGGCAAAAAAACAATGGATTAAACCCGGATCTTTTTGACTGGGGGTGATTGTTTGCATTGTTCAGCATTCTTTCCATAATCTGTTCTTTTTGCTTTTGTTGCCCTAAGTGGGAAGGGTATGCCCAGATGTAGTACCTGTGTTCACTGTGCCACTGGATTCAAGCTAGCCTGGCTGTTGAAGGGTGATACCCCACAACCGGTCCCACAAAGCTTGTTTCTTGTTCAGGGAGGATCTGGCTAGGCAGGACTGGACTGTTCCCATGGGGAACAGGGTCAAGAATGATTTGCATATGGTTGGGTCCAAACTGTAGTGGTGTGGTGGGCAACAACATGATGGATTATACCCAGATCTTTGTGACTGGGGTGAATGTTTGCATTATTCAGAATTCCGTCCATCATTTGTTTTTTTTTGCTTCATGTTCTGTATAAGGCACACTGTATGTGATGGATGGGCTGGGCCTAACAATTAACCCAATGTTTTAAAAGTTCTTGTCTGATGCTGACATTGATCTCAAAACTCACCATAATTTCTCCATTTGAGCCATTTCTGATTGTAGATGAATCCTTGATGGAGAAGATTTATGACAGTTACAAGCTTCTCTGGGAAGCCCAGATCTGATATATTATACCACAGCAGTGGCCTAGCCACTGATTCAGATGCTGTTTTGAGGCTGGGAGTGACATGTGTAGCCTTGAGTTCTTTATGTGTGTATATTTTAGGGGAATAGTGTACAGTCCTATGGCTTGGTCAATTGTTCCTTGGGTTTTCCTGAAGCAGGATTGTGACGGTGAAATAATCTAATTAGCTTCTACATAGTCTCCTAGCATAGCAGCTGGAGTAACAATTTGCCACAACTGCTTCATTCACCAGTGAAATCGAGTGATAGCAAGATCTTTGCGTGACCATTTTTATGATAACCACTGATCTACAAGATGCGGGATCTCCTCTTTGCCACACACTATGTTGTAAACTGCTGTTAGAATGGGAACTCAGGCAGACAGATTGGCACAATAAGTATCAGTTGATACTCAATCCAGGCCAGATGCCTTCAACTGTTTTTGACTGAGAATGATGGCACGTATCTCCCCCTCACAGAACTCTATAAAAGGCTCTCTTTTGGTTACATTATTAACTGCTTGCTTTGTTATGCTATCTTGGAGCTCTCTTGTGCTGGTAATGTTGATAACTATTATACAAGTAGAGTAATCCAGATGGATTGAATCAGTGATGCCCACAACTAACACAAAGAACTAACATATATAAACAGAAAAAGTTCAAATATACATGATATATTCCTTATAGACAGAAACACCTACAATGGACAGGTACACATTGAAAGAATGTACTTTTCTGTCACTTTTTGAAAACCTCAAATTAAGGATTAATGTGTATTGTAGAGGAGATCAAGCTTCAATTTATGGGGGCACTCTATGAAAACAATTGGGAAAAGATTCTTTCTTTCTTGAACTTTCTTGAGGGGTGTGGCTCAGAAACATTATTATTTCTCCTTGTTTTTTGCTATTTCTATGTGTGCTGCATTATGTAGCACACGTTGAAGGAGCAAATCATCATTGAAGATCCTTATTGTGCAGGAAGGTGTCCCTTGCTGCACAAAAACAATCTTCCCGGGAATGCAGCCATCCTTGCACTATGGTGCAAGGGTGGCTGCGTTCATGCTAGGCAGTTAATTTAGCACAGGGGAAAACATATGGATGCACCCTATTTTTGAAAATGACGCAGTTCAGCACAGCTAGATTGCTTGCGGCGCCATGCTGCACCATTTCCTTGTAGATGAGGCTCTTAGTGTTTCATAATGGTGAAAAGTGTAGGTTGAAACTTTTCAAGTTACAGACAGGAGCAATGAGAGATTTTTGTAATGCCCTCTCTATGCAAAGAGTTGCAGAAGAGTTCTGACCAGCAAGACAAGTTGTTAGTGAAAACTGATTCTTTTTCGGGCACCCTTTTCTCACACAGTTACAGTAGTCAGTGATCAGGGTCTCAAGGAATTCTGTAAGCAGTCAGTGGTTGTGCCCTTATTAAAAGAGTTAGAATAAAATATATCTATAAGCCATGATCTCCCACAAAAGGGAACAAAGTTTGGCAGATGATCCCTAAGCCTGAACCGGTAAGCAAAAGGTTGATGTATACAGGATGAGCAGTCTTACATTAATCAACATCACAAACCTGCCTTTGGGTTGGGACCATGGACAAAATTGGTAGGTCCTAAGTGGATTTCTAATAAACCCAAGTTAGGACTTACAAACCCAAGAGAGGACTTGCATGGCATGGCATGGCATTCACTATAACATAATATGTATTGACTTATAATTCCTTTGCCTTATAATTCCTGTGCCTCATAATTCCTTATAATTCCTTATAATTCCTGTGCCTGAAACAAACCATTAGCGCAGGTCTCACAAGGTACGTTGAGTTGATTTGCTTAAACATAAGGCCCTTCAACTCTATAATGAAGAATTTCATTGTTGACTTACACTCCATCTTGTTTTCTTCCATCTTCATTTTAGTAAATTCCTTTGTAAAACTAAGGGCCTTTTTTAGAGTTTGGTGGACGGTACTCCATTCCTCCAGGTCAGAGGAGGCATCTACTCCACTGCCATGGTGGAGTAGTGCCTGTTATATTTAGAGTTCTCCACCTAGCTACCTAGCATAGATCTCTGTCCTTGAGATTAGCCGCCACAATTGGGGATCATCTGCTGACATTGTAAGTTTGTTGAGTCGCCACCTTGCTTTATGTGGCCATTCAGTGAACTTCTTTGTTTTACAAAAATAAACTTCCAAAGTGGTAAATTGTTTTTGTACAATAAAAAACATCCCTGGCACCCTGGGAGTTTTTGGTCAGGGTGTGGGGGTTATTTTTAATTTTCTCTGTCCAGACTTTTCCTGGCAGTCCTGAATGGGGGAAAAGTGCATTGGGCCATCCACTGTAAATAGGGAGGATAATCTAAGGTTATATATCCATGGCCCAAACTCTGTTGGACTGTTGGTCTAATTTTTTCACCAGTGGAGGCAACAGGGGCATCATTGCCAGAAACATTACTGTCTGCCTGACTCTAAACCGAGCAGGTGGTCCATTGGTACTCCTCCTCATTTATCAGAAAATACCCCTTCTACCAAACCTTAAATAACCTCAAAAGTCACTTCCTACCAAGAAAGCACTCCCTCTACCATTGACATTGAAAGTATTTGATATTTAAAAAATAGAGGTCTTAAAAACTTGATATGGCCAGGAATATAAAAAACACAGTCCACACACATACGAGACAAGGAACATTTTACATTCAGGGAGCACATGCAAAATCCATTTCTATCCTGGACAGCATTACACTATTTAGGGTTAAAAAGATTGGCTTGCACCCCACTCTCACTTTTAAAATGTATTTCCGTAGGCTGGGGTCTGGTACCTGGATTAGATAGGGAAAGACCATGCTGGCCAACAGTGTTTAATGCAAAGCTGATCTAGGGCTTGAGCTGCCAACCTTTCCCAGAGATTCTCTTAGAGCTTGTTTACTTCAGAACAGGGACACATTTTCAATTGTACCCCAAAGCGATTTTTTTTCCAATTTCCCATTCTGGCCCTTTCTTCCCTTGCCCCAAGCATTTAGCTACCAAGCATTTCTTACTAACCTAATCTAGAAATCTTTAGAGCTTTGCTGTCATCCAATAGCTTATTGAGCTATTTCAGAACACAGGAATTTGCCAGTAAGTTCCAGGAACCAGATTCAATTCCCTCCTTATGCCCTGAACCATGGTTCCAGAAGGCAGCAACAACAACCTCCTGAGTAAGACCCCCTCCAGCAGATCCCAATTGCAAGAGGGGTCCAGAGCAATTACATCTGCCCCATATAGACCTATTGGGGTATTTTCCCTTCATATGGCTGCTGGAAGGCCTGCCAGGAATAAGTTGGAACATGAAGGAGCTAAGAAGCACCCCTGCAGTACATCATTCTGAATTGGGATCTTTTGTGACCAGATTTATCAAGTTCAACCTATGTCCCGCTGAGAAGGGCAATCACAAGATTCCAGAAGCGGAGTTTCCCCCATAGGAGTCCTGTGCACACTGGACTTGAGTAGGAGGTGGACCAATATTAAAATGCCAGGAGAAGGTTGGAGGTGAAAGATTGACTACGTCCAAAAGCAAAACATCTGCCTTCTTACTGATCAGGCAGTGCTAGGTTTGGTTCATTCAGCACTGGACCTGTTTTAGAAAGTTAGCATCCTGAAAGTGAACAAGATTTGGCAGACATTTTGTTCCGTCTTAATGTAAATTTAAATTTGTCTTCATAATATCACCTGGAGACACATAAAGGCATCAAGTAAGTTAATCCTCAGCTAGAAGAGTATTTGCTCATTTACTTACAAGATGGATGCCAAAAATGGCTACAACTTTTCTGAATGGTGTAATTTTCCTAGAAAACTACTCATCATACTTCTAAAGAACCTATTGCCTTTTACGGGCACTATGAGTGCCATATAGGTTGCCTTTCAGCAATGATCATCACACCTATTAAGACAATGCCATCTCTCTACAAGCATATCAAACAATTCCATCATTTTCAGGAAAACACAAAGACATATTCACTGCAGGCAATAAATGTGTGTATGGAATTCACAGATTGGAAAAGGTGAAGGTCATCCACGAATAAAGGTGTCTACAGTGTCTGGGTGTCCACTAAGTGTAAGTACCTGGTCTTCAGAGATCCAGAGGATCATTAACATTGCACTCTGATGTGAGACTAGCCTGGTAAAGAAGATAAGGTATCTGGAAATTTCATGTGTCACTGCAAAATCCACAAATCCTGCCTTGCAAAAGACTGCTCTAACACCACACATTGATAATAAAGGGAAACTTGAATGTGAGGTCAAGAGAATTGTAGTGTGCTACAGTTCCTGGTCAGTTGAAGGGCTACGGTTCCAAAAGCCATTCATGGGAGTCTGCCTTTGCTGTTCATACCCTCGACTACACCCAACAAAACCTCTGATACTATACTAACCTAAAGTGCAAGGTGCTGTTATCGAAGTCCCATTTGCTACCTGTTCGGCTGCACGATAGGTGACACCCAAAAAACAGCCACAAAAAAGCATCATTGCAGATCCTTTGAAATTCAGTACCTTCTTTGTATGTACAGCAAGGAGAGCCATCATGTGTGGCTTAAGACATGACACATAGCAGAACACAAAACACATTCATGAGGCACTTTTCTTGGTCCCATGTTCTCCAAGAAATTATGCCACAAAACAGATACCTTGCTTTGCTCACATTGATTACCTACTAACTTCTCACACTATACAATTGCCAAGTCCCTTGATATATGCACCATCTATGGAGGATTCAGTGGCCACTGAGAGAGATCAAAGTTTACTAATTAATTAGTGGCATATGGTGACGAATTAACCAGCTTTTAAAAGCCTAACAGAGAAAAAAACATGAGTTGAAAAATGTGTACATTTGAATTATAGTGAGCCATGTGGCCACCATTCGTATAGTGCACCACGTTTTAACATGAAAGTTTTGCATTCATATTAAATGAAAGTACTAAACTGAGTTAACATTAAGAATGTCTTATTAAAGAGTAGATTAATAATTGAAGTGTTGAAATGGATATGAATTAATCGTACTTTTATTTGAATAAACGTACTTTATTATTGCAAATTACGTGTGTGCAGAAAAATAATATGCACGTTTGAAATGAGTTCTAACATGTTATAAATAATGTTTGCAAGTAAATCATTTACTTTGCATATATGAAATGTAAGTTGAGCATTAGGTTTATTAATGTATTAAATTTATTAATGTGCATTAAGGCTTCCTTGACTTGACTAGGCTTGAGAAGATATTAATTTTGCTGCAGTAATGGAAAATCAATTGTTTATTTTGTCACCTCTGACCTGAATTATTTTCCTAGGTTGCTAATGTGACTGTTGAATGTCCTATTGTACTGTAGGTAAGAGCCATGTTTCAGATGCAATAATTTAACACTATTTATTCTAGCTGTTGAACAGGACAGGAAATCTGCAGTTCTCATGTGAAATGAATTGGTTTAGTTTGTTGAGTGCCGTGAGAAAGGATCTTCATAACAGATAACTAGAAAATTTAATATTTTGTTAGTCACGTGTAAAGACATGAGATGACAACACACTTTTGCTGAAAAGATTCTTGAAAGTATCAGAATTTGGTGGTCCCATCTGCAGTGACCGGATGCTGAAACTGACGCCCAGAGTGTGCCTACCTGAAGGACCAATCAAATGGATTTTGCATATTTTAATTAGTGGGAAGCTTTGGAGTTGGAGTCAGTTGTCCCTTAGTCCTATGCTTGTCTCAAAAACTGTCCAGAACTCTGTCCACTTCTGTCTTAAGTCTGCTCTCGCACACTCCTATTCGCTGAGTTCCCTGATGAGTTTCCTCGTCGTAGTCTTAACTGTCCTATTCAGTTATGTGGTTTAGTACCAAAAAGGCCAAATATATTTGAACTGCTGATTCTGTCTTATGTGCAGCTCATGTTCTGCACTGTCCTGATGCTGATATCAACTGATGCCAGAAGACAGTGACCGTCCTGCCGGATGAACTGCTCCTGCTTGCTGTCCAATGAGGAGAGGTATAACTAAATGTGGTTTCTTGTGTTCTTTAGTTAGTGACTTACACCAGCGTACTTTTATAGTGAGTTGCCCTAGTTAGATGTTTTTTCCAAATTATTTTGGTTTTCCTTTTAATGTTGCTTTTGCCCGCATGTGTTAGCCCGGTCCCACACATACATGTCCCAATTCTGGTTAGTGTTAGGAATGGCCCAGTTTTGAAACCTGAAATCTGAAATTGAATGTCAAATTATATTTTGATGATTTACTGATGTCACCATCATCTGCTTTGAATGTTAATAATCATGCACAAATCATTTTGTTGCTAATCTATATTATTCTTTTGGGGCCACATGTATCAAGCATTTTTGCATTCACAAACGGTGCTAATGGCTGTTTGCGAATGCAAAAATGCCTTTCATTATGTATGAAAGGCATTCGCCATGCAATGTTAAGGATTTGCTAAATAGCGATTCCTTGAAATTGCGAGCCCGTTTAGAGAATCGCAAATTGTGATTCTCTAAATAAGAATCCTTATTTGCGATTTCTTAAGCACGTATATCAAGCTTTTCCTCAATGCGAATTGGGCATTAAGGAATCGCAATTACCACCAAGTAAAACTTGGTGGCAACCATGTGCAAATTTTAAAAATGCATTAAAAATGCATTTTTAAAATTGACATGTAACGCACACATGCCCCTTTGGCATGTGTGTGCCTTACATGTCCTGAAATAATTTTTGGAGTGCAGCAGAGGGGGCCTTAGGCACCCACCACCCTGGGGTTTTGCATTTCCTAAATTGCAAATTCCAGTTAGGAACTCGCAATTTGGGAAATGCAAGAAAATCGAAAATATGGGCCTACAGGACCATAGGTGCTAATGGGCTCAAAAGCACTATTTTCGATTCAGTAATAGCATTTGCGATTTTTAAGAAATCTCTATTACCGAATTGCAAATATGATACATACCATTTTGCGAATCGGAAATAGCGATATCTTAAAAATCATTATTAGAGATTCGCAAAGTGGTTTCTTCATCTATCTGGGCCTTGGAGTGTCTAACAGCATTGATGTTTAGTAGGTTGAATCTTTTCAAACACTTTGGTCAGCCTATGGTTTTGATGTATGTGTATCACTTAGTTTTGTGCACCATTTATGTGACATTGATTTTGGGATTGTAATAAAGCTTTGAAACTTGGTTTGGAGTTTGATTTAGTGTTAGATTGCTTATGGTGTCTAGAATTGGTTATCATATAATGTCATTGTTTTGTGATTGTATGAGGCTGGCCCTCTATGTAGTGTGCAAAGCGAGGCACACTGTGGAGGAGGTCCGACAACCACACATTGGTTTCCAGAGGTATAAAGTTAGACCACATAATGCTCCAATTTTTAAGGTAGCTGGTCGAGCAGTTAGGCTAATTCAGGAGATGTGCTAAGTATTTGCTGTAGTCACAAATCCAATCATGCACCACACACACGCAATAAATAACTTGAGAACAGAATTTATAAAAATACTTCAGACTTTTATATACATTTTAAGACCAAAATCTTTAGAATACGTTAAGTACATTTTGAGTTATGACTTTTTGAAGTTTTAATAAAGTTAGTCTTTCTGTGCGTAATTACGCATAGGAATCAATAGGCAGTCACTTTTAAAAATGCATTTAAAAACATTCAGTTAGATTACCAGTCTCTTCTCTTGCAGGGTGGCCGGAGTGGTCGGTGGGCACATTGTGCCAACTAGAGAGCCTCGGGCGTTTCCCGGTTCCAGCAGGAGCAGCATTGGAAAACCACTTGGCACAGGCACAGGGCCACTTGGAAAAGGAGCTGATTTGCAGATTTAAAATTGGTGCCTGGGGGGGGTCCCCTTGGGATGTTGAGGTTGTAAGGTGTTGAGGACCCGGGGCACACAGCAGATCCTATGATGCAAGGCTCAGGGCGGCCAGGTGCAGGGCGTTTTGGAGGTCTTGGATGCTGTGCGCAAAGGGACCCTTTGGAGCTAGAGGTAAGTCTTTTTCTTGGGGTCCTGCAGGACATCACCGGGGCTCTGGTGGGAGGTCAGGGGTTGAGCTCTGAGGAAGCTATAGTTGGTGATGTGAAACTGCACTGGTCAGTTTCTGGGGTATTGCCAAAACTCAACTAACGGAGGGGGCTGTGCCACCAAACTGGGCACACTTGCCGGTCTCAACAGGGCTATTGTTGGTGTGTCATCGGGTCCAGCTGCAGCTTCTGATTGCAGAGATATCATCCGGTCGGTGAAGTGACCCTACAGGTTTGCAGTTTCCTTGCAGGTTCATATGGTTTCTTGAGTGGTGTCTCCATGCAGGAGGGAGTTCTTGGGCTATTTGCAAAGCCTGGAGGTCCTGGTGTCTTTTGAGGTTGGTCCAGTGGTCACCTCCTCTGCATCAGCGATTGTCGGGACACTGGTGCAACAAGCAGGGGTTTGGAGCCTCTTCTGGTGCAGCACGTTCTCTGTTCTCATCTTGGCAGGTTCTTTGATGCGGTCTTCTTTTCTTCCAGATGAATCTAAATCTTGTTCTAGGGGAGCCCACTAAATACTGAATTTAGTGGGCGTTTTAGAGGGAACCTGGCAGTGTCCAATGGGGCACTTACCTTTGGGTGGCTACACCCACTACAGTGACCATAGGGTTTAGGGAAGGATCACTTCCCTAAACCCTATTGGATATTTTCCTGCCATCCAACATGGAGGAAAATAAGATGGAGGGTCCACTTCGCCTGCAAGCCCCTAGAGGTGGTGCATGCTTAGTGAGGCCATGCCTCCTAACCTTTGTCCGGTTTCCTGCCTTTGTTCCTGCCAAAAGTGGGGATTTGCAAGGGGAGAAGCCTTCTGCTGCTAGCAGCAGGCCTGGAGGTTCGAGTTTCAGGGGCAGTAGCCCTTTGAAGCTCACCGCCAGGGTGTTGCACAGTCCTGAGGGAGGGGGTCTTAGCTCCTCCACCCAGAAAGGGCATTAGCCAGGGCTCTCCCAAAGGTTTGTATATTGGTTGTCTGGAGTGGCAGGCTGGATGGAACCAGTAAGCAACTAGGCCAGTTAAGTTAGCTTATGCAGGAGAACACATGTTTGACCAGCGTCGAGTACATGTACTTAAAATGGCTGCTCTGTTCACTCATTATGTCCCAGGTCTGGCAAGGACATAGTGGGGCATATTGCTCATGCAATTATACCCTCACATATAGTATGGTGCACCCTGCCTTAGGGCTGTAAGGCCTACTAGAGGGGTGACGTATCCATAACATTTGCAGTGTAGGGTGGACAGGCACACAGGGAGTGTGCCATGTCGAGTTTGCCTTTTTAGGTTTGCCCCAATACACTCAGCCTGCACTGGCAGTGCTGGGGGTATCTAGGTGCAGGGCCCTAGAGGGTGGCACAATGAGTGCCGCTGCCCTCAGGGGCCTATTCCTACTATCTCATGCCCTGGGTATTGGGGTACCCATTTACTAGGGTCTTACAGGGATATGTAAGAGTGCATCCAATTGTGCCAAACATCACAACAGATTTAGGGAAAGAACTCTGGCCCAGGGACCCTGGTTAGCAGGGGCCCTGGGCACTACCAACTTCTAGAGCACATCAACATCAGGCAAAAAGTGGGGGCTAACCATGCAAAAAGAGTACTCCTCTCACAGTGATTGAATGATTCTGATAGCTACACTCTTTGCCAAGTCCAAAGATTTAGCTGACCTCAGTAGGTGAGATTGGTGATGGTGTCTCACCCGAGCACTGGTGGTTGTTGAACCCGGAAATGAAGAGTAGAAATTTATCAGGCCCCAGTGCTTTAGCACCTCCTTTGATCAATGACATCCAAGGTCTGGCCGTTCATCCCTAATTCAATGTGGGACTCCTAAATGAGCATAAATCATGCATATTTCGGTTAACACTTGCATTTCCTCTGTCCCTCCAGGAAACATTTCTTTCACATCCACCACCTGCCTCAGAGGTATTTCCTCCAATTGGGAAAAAGAAATACATAATGTTAGTGATGCATGCCAAATGCTGGCATAGCAAGGCACACATTAAGGTGCAGATGTGCTCCCATCACAAAGTGCCAGGAAGAAGCAGAAGAGGAGGCACTTGGACCCTTCAAGAATTCAGTCATTGCAGAATGTTAGTAAAACTCAGGGCGAAAAATCTTTCAGACAGAGACCAAATAAGAACTGGACTATTTTTCCACCCACCATCATGTAATTAGTGACTTTAGCGACATGAAATTGAATCCTTGCAAAGACCAAAAGCAGTGACTCATCGGGAATCTACACTGGAGCATATTACGTATATTATGCAATGAATGTGATTCTTGTTTACAGGCCACAAAACTTTGCAAAATGTAGGAAAGGAGGTGTGTGGGGCAAGGGTTAATGAAGGTCACTGAAGAATAAGCAAACGGTACCTTTTCATCATAGGTTTCTATCCTTTTTTAGGTTTCTTGAGTTCATGTCCTTTACCGTGCTATCAAGAGGCCCTTAGAGTTTAGGGATCTTGCAAGGCCAGCGTCAGTGGATTCTTATGGTGAAAAGAAATATGTTATGTTGACGAGCTCTAGCGGATACATTTAATAAAAGACAAGTTTGCCTTTATCTGTCATTTAAAACAGCTTAAGAAGTGGTTAGGAAATGCTCATGCCAAAGAGGCTCTTTCATATTTGATTCTGGCTATTTTTCTTGTATCTTTTGAATATTTAAGACAAATTGTTCAAGGGATTATTATCCCCTCAAAATGACTTTTGTCCAGCTCTCCTATATTATGTTTCTTCTATTTTGTTGTGATTAGAAAAATGGTACGTTTTCTATTTCAGGTGATGGAATTAGTTTGAGCTTTTCATAATTTATTCTTTGATTCCATTATTGCCTTGTTTTGACACCCTGCCACCCTACGGCATATGCAGCAGTGCAAGCTTTTTTCATACCAAAAACCTGTGCAGCACATGCAGCTGTAATTAAAGCTCCCATTACACAAAAGAGAGTCAGGAAAGGCTGCAACAGTGAAAACTTCATCTACATGCAGAATACAGAGCGCAGCAACGGTGCAAAGTTTCTTCACACTCAGTGAATAATTGAAAGTGACATATGGTGTCACATAGAGCAGGTACAGACCAGATAAAAGCAGCAAAAGCATCCCAGGCTATATTATATTATAAGAGGGAGTATTACATATACTTGTGGTTCAAGGGGTATGAGTCTGCTCTCCACATGAATCTGGTCCCTGAAGCTCATTGGGGGGCAGGTCTGTGGAAGCACTTTCAGGTAGAGGGGAGGGATACACTGACAGCCTTAGGGGATGCTCAGAATCTCACCTACTCTAGCATGAAGTATGCCTTGCTTACAAGGTATGGACTTACCCCTGAGCAGTACAAGGATAAGTTTAGGTCCTACAAGAAGAAGGAATCCCAAACATGGTTGGAATGTGTTGATTCTTATTGCAGGTCACTGGATGGTTGGGTAAAGGGCAGTAAGGTAACTACGTATGAGGGGCTTTACGATCTGATTGCTTGGGAGCACTTGTACAGTTTATGTTTTCCAGAGCTGCGCCAGCACCTGATTGATAGCAAGCTGACTGACCCCAGGAAGCTTGCGCAGGAAGCGGACCGCTGGGAGAGCACCAGGGTCCAGAGGAGGTATGGGGGAGACCACGCCAAGGGTGGGCAGGGTCCCTCTCAGAAGAAAGGCGGGGTAAGGATAAACAGGGGGAGTTCTCTAATGGGCCCCAAACTGATTCCCAGGGTAAGGATTCCCAATCCCCCAGTGAAAAGAAGCCATGGTTCTCCAAAGGGAAGCCAGTGGCAGGTGGTCCCCCACGTAAGTGCTATGCATGTGACCAGGTGGGTCATGTGAGGGGGCACCCCAAATACCCCAAAAGTACACCGGCACCCTCTGGTGTGCCGTCCCAGGGTTTGGCCAGTGTAGCGCTTGGGGAGGAGTTGGTTTCAGGTGGGTGGGAACCAGCTGAGATGACCCTTGTCTCACTAGGGGACAGTGAGATGGTCCAGAGAACCTTAGTGCCTGACAACACTAAGAAGTACAGGCAGTGGGTGACCATTAACGGACAGAGGGTGGAGGCTCTGAGAGAAACAGGAGCCAGCGTGACTACAGTGAGGAGTCAACTGGTGTCTGAAGAGCAGATAGATCCCCGGGTACTTCACCAAGTAGTTGCCGTGGACAACTCAGAGCGCCTATGCAGAGTGGCGCAGGTTCCCTTTGAATGGGGGGGTCTCAGGTTCCTTGAAGGTAGCTGTGAGTCCAACCATGCCTGTTGATTGTTTGCTAGGCAATGACCTGGAGGATTACCCTTGGAAGGAGGTGGAACACAGATCTCACTTGGAGATGTTGGGTCTGCCTGCGTGGGTATGCGTATCCAGCCGGTCAATGGCAGCCCGTCAGGATAATCAGAGCCCCTGGAGCCTGAAACAGTGGCGCAGGGGACCGCCAAGAAGAGGAAGGGCGGGGGCGCGGGAAACCGGCCCCAGAAGATCCCACAGTCCGGTAAAAGGCAGAGCCTTAGAGTGACACCCTGGAGCATACAAGGAAATAGGTGGCTGAACTGGGGGAGGTCCCTGAGCTGTCGCAGTGGCAGCAGAAAGGGGGGCCCACCAGGGAAGTATTCTGTGCAGCACAGAAGACATGCCCTACTTTGGAGGGTTTGCGGCAGCAGGCTGCAGACCAGGCGGCTGGCAAGGAGCCAGGATCACACCTGATATATTGGGAGGATGACCTCCTGTATAGCGAGCCTAAGGTTCCTGAGCCTGGGTCAGCCCGTGTGCTGGTGGTGCCCCAGTGCTTCAGGGCCTTCCTACTGGGGTTGGCTCGTGATGTGCCTTTAGCTGGACATTTGGGGCAGGACAAGACCTTTGAGAGGCTTGACATATTCTTTTACTGGCCCCTAATGCGCAGTCACTCAGATGCACATTGCAGGTCTTGTCAGACTTGTCAGGCAAGTGGCAAGAGTGGGAGGAAATGTAAGGCTCCCCTCCTGCCTTTGCCTGTTGTCAGTACTCCCTTTGAGAGGGTAGGCATTGACATTGTGGGGCCTCTGGACCTCAAGACAGCCATGGGCAACAGGTTTATCCTGATTTTGGTGGACCATGCCACCCGGTACCCAGAAGCCATTCCTTTGAGATCAATCACTTCCCCTGTGGTGGGTCTTGCTTTGATGGGGGTTTTTACCCACATGGGGTTCCCCAAGGAAGTGGTATCTGATAGGGGTACCAACTTCATATCCACATATGTGAAGTCCCTGTGGAAGGAGTGTGGGGTAACCTACAGGTTCACCACCCCTTACCACCCCCAAAGTAATGGTCTAGTTGAGAGATTCAACTGCACCTTGAAAGGCATGATCATGGGCCTGTCAGAGCCCTTGTGGTGGAAGTGGGACGTCCTCTTGCCATGCCTTCTGTTCGCCTACAGGGAGGTGCCTCAAAAGGGACTTGGGTTTAGTTCCTTTGAGCTGATTTATGGCCATACTGTGAGTGGACCTTTGAGTCTGGTTAAGGGAGCTTTCCCCAGGATGTATTCAGTTACATGCTGGCTCTAAGAATCCAGACTGCCCGCTTCAGGAGTCTCGCTCGGGAGAACCTGGAAGCAAGCCAGGAGGACATGAAATGCTGGTATGACCAGAATGCCACTCTGGTCGAGTTTCAACATGGATAAAAAGTGTGGGTGATGGTACCAGTGGAGCCGAGGGCGCTCCAGGATAAGTGGACTGAGCCATTTGAGGTGGTGGAGCGCAAGAGCGAAGTCACCTACCTGGTGGACTTGCGGGCTCCAAGGAACCCGTTAAGGGTCCTGCATGTCAACTGCCTCAAGCCACACTTTGAGCGGACTGAGCTGTCAATGCTCCTTGCGACAGATGATGGGGTAGAGGAGGAGAGTGAGCCTCTTCCTGACCTCCTGTCTGCAGGAGAAAAAGATGGGTCAGTGGATGGAGTGATCCTCTCCCCCTCCCTGACTGAGGAGCAGCATGGTGACTGTCGCCATGTGTTGGGACAGTTTTCCTCACTGTTTCCCCTGATCCCAGGAGTCATACACTTGTGCACACATGATGTGGACACTGGAGACAGTACACCTATTAAACAGAAGGTTTACAGATTGACTGACAATGTCAGGGCATGCATTAAGGATGACGTGTCCAAAATGCTTGCCTTAGGGGTTGTTGAGCACTCCAGCAGTCCTTGGGCCAGCCTAGTGGTATTGGTCCCAAAGGCTGCTGCACCTGGTGCCACTCCAGAACTCAGGTTCTGTGTGGACTACCGGGGACTCAATGCGGTCAGCAAGACTGACGCACACCCCATCCCCCGAGCTGATGAGCTCATAGACCGGTTGGGAGCTGCCAAGTACCTCAGTATGTTTGATTTAACATCTGGGAACTGGCAGATTGCCTTAACTGAGGGGGCCAAGGAGTGGTCAGGATTCTCTACCCCAGATGGGCACTTTCAATTTAAAGTGATGCCATTTGGGATGAAGAATGCCCCTGCCACCTTTCAGAGGTTGGTCAACCAGGTGTTAGCAGGACTTGATGAGGTCAGTGCTGCCTACCTGGATGACATTGCTCTGTTTAGTTCCACATGGGAGGAACACCTGCAACACCTCTGAAGAGTTTTAGAGGCCCTGCAGAAGGCAGGCCTCACTATTAAGGTGAGCAAGTGCTAAATAGGTCAGGGTTCTGTGGTGTACTTAGGACATCAGGTGGGGAGTGGCCAGGTGGGACCCCTACAGCCTAAGATTGACACGATTCTGGCTTGGGAGCTTCCCAAGACCCAGACTGAAGTGAGAGCCTTTTTAGGTCTCACAGGATATTACAGGAGGTTTGTTAAGGGATATGGTATCATTGTTACCCCCTTAACTGAGTTGACTTCTAAGAAGCAACCCAGGAAAGTGATCTGGACAGAGGCTTGCCAGAACACTTTTGATGCCCTGAAGGCTGCCATGTGCATAGCACCTGTGATGAAGGCACCTGACTACTCCAAGGAGTTTGTTGTGAAAACAGATGCCTCAGAGCATGGTATTGGAGCAGTACTCTCACACCTTAATGAAGAGGGCCTAGATCAACCCGTAGCCTTCATTAGCAGGAGATTACTACCCCGGGAACGTAGGTGGAGTGCCATAGAATGCAAAGCGTTTGCTGTGGTCTGGGCCCTGAAGAAGCTAAGACCCTACTCGTTTGGGACTCACTTCCGAGTTCAGACCGACCACAGGCCCCTCAGATGGTTATTGCAGATGAGATGTGAGAATTGAAAACTGTTGAGGTGGTCCATTTCCCTACAGGGGATGGACTTTACTGTGGAACACCGCCCTGGTACAGAGCATGCCAATGCTGATGGTCCGTCCAGGTTCTTCCGCCTTAGTGATGAGAACTCTCATGAGGTTGGGTAGTTGCTCCCCACTTTCAGCTGGGGGGGACACGTGTTAGACTTTTTATCCTTGGTGTGGTCTCCCTTAACTTTTTGCCTCTGTTCCCCAGGCTGTTGAGGTGTGCTGGACTCTGATTTTACTGTTTTTGTGCTCTGGGCACTTTACCACTGCTAACCAGTGCTAAAGTGCAAGTGCTCCTTTACAAAGTGTGTATGTAATTGGCATATCCATGATTGGCATATTTTATATATTAGTAAGTCCCTACTACAGTGCACTAGAGGTGTCCAGGGCCTGTAAATCAAATGCTACTAGTGGACCTGCAGCACTGATTGTGCCACCCACATAAGTAGCTCTGTAATCATGTCTCAGACCTGCCATTGCAGTGTCTGTGTGTGCAGTTTTAACTGTAAATTCGACTTGGCAAGTGTATCCACTTGCCAGGCCTAAATCTTCCCTTTTCTTACATCTCAGATACCTCTAAGGTAGGCCCAAGGGAGCCCCAAGGGCAGGGTGCAGTGTATGGTCAAGGTAGGACATGTAGTAATGTGTTTTATGTGCCCTGACAGTGAAATATTGCTAAATTTGTTTTTCACTGTTGCAAGGCCTGTCCCTCTCCTAGGTTAATATGGGGGGCTACCTTTAAATCGGATTAAAGTGTAGATTCCCTTTGGGAGCGGATGGACATGTGGAGTTTGGGGTCTCTGAGCTCACAATTTAAAAATACATCTTTTAGTAAAGTTGATTTTAAGATTGTGCTTGAAAATGCCACTTTTAGAAAGTGAACATTTTCTTGCTTATACCATTTCTGTGACTCTGCCTGTTTGTGGATTCCCTGTCTGGGTCAGTTTGACAGTTGGGCTTTTTGCACCTCACTCTAGACAGTGACACAAAGGGAGCTGGGGTGTAGTCTGTATTTCCTAATGAGCCATCTGTGCTAGGAGGGAGGGGGGGGAGTGGTCACTCACACCTGAAAGGGCTGTGCCTGCCCTCACACAATGCATTCTCCAACCCCCTGGTGAGTGTCTGGGGCCTGGCCTGAGCAAGGCAGGATTTCACATTCAAATGAGACTTTACTTTGAAGTAGGCCTACTTCAAAGGAGAAATTGGGTATAAGAAGGGCACCCAAAACCACAGACTTTAGAAACACTTCTGAAAACAAGAGGAACCTCTACCTGGAGAAGAGCTGAGGAAGAAGAGCTGCCCTGCCTGTGACTGTGCTTTGTGGAGCTATTCTACAGTTGCTGCTTCTGCCAGAGTAAGAGGGAAAAGACTGGACTTTGTGTGCCTTCCATCTTGAAAAGAACTCTCCAAGGCTTGATTTAGAGCTTGCCTCCTGTTGTTTGAATTCTCAGGGACAGCAAAGATTTCTCTCTGCCAGCACCTGGAGTCTCTGGAGAGACTCCTACTCTGCCCTGTGGTGCCCATCCAGTTCCTGGGGCCCTGAAAGGAGAAGCTGGCAGCCTAAAGACAAGGAAATCCACGCACAGAGCGCCCTGCAGGGAAAAGATCGACGCAACTCCGATCTGCGGCTGAAGAAACAACGTGCTGCCGGCTCCGCAGCTGAGAAACAATGCTCGCAGGAAACGCGATCGAAGAATCGACGCACGGAGCAGGAGAAACGACGCGCAGCAATGCCGACGGAGGCTGGGAATTCACAACCTGCACTGCGGTGTTTTGGGATCATCGTGCGGCTGGATTTCCGACTCAAGTCCTGCTGGGTGTGGAAAAACAATGCAAGGCCTGCCCAGACCCGAGAGTTATGACCGGATCGACACATCGCTCTCCTGCAGAGAGAAGAAACGACGTGCCCTGACCCAGCAAAAGGAGAAACGACGCACCGTCCCGCTCGTGAGTGGAATCAACGCATCGCAAGCCCTTTTTGACACGCAGTCGCCCGTGCAGGGTTATTTTTGATGCCCCCAAGGTACTTTTTCACACTGACAGTGTTAGTGTGTGTTTGAAACTACTTAAAGACTCTTTTTGATTTTTAATTGATAACTTGACTTGTGTATTGTGGATTTTTGTCATTTTGGTCTTGTTTTGTTTAGATAAATATTTCCTATTTTTCTAAACCTGTGTTGTGTCATTTTGTAGTGTTTTCATTAAGTTACTGTGTGTGTTTTGGTACAAATACTTTACACCTAGCACTCTGAAGTTAAGCCTACTGCTCTGCCAAGCTACCAAGGGGGTAAGCAGGGGTTATCTGAGGGCGATTCTCTTTTAGCCTGACTAGAGTGAGGGTCCTTGCTTGAACAGGGGGTAACCTGACTGCCAACCAAAGACCCCATTTCTAACACTGACCCACGCACACAAGGCTCTACACAGCCATACATTAACTACCACCTGAACTTCCATCAAATGTCAAGAAGATTACGCTCTGCCTCCCTTTCACTTGCCCATATTCCCCACATCCACAAAAGCAGAAGTGGAAGACGCTCCTTCTCTCACATTGCAGCAAAAACCTGATTGATTGATTGACAAACATAGAACAGACACACTGCACACAGCTGGATGCTCACATTTGCAAAATGAGGGCCACATTTAGTGACTGGTTTGCATTGCTCTTGCACCACGTATCGTGGTGCAAACGTGATGGAAACAATAAGTGAGATTTATGAAGCCACGCAAGTAAAGCTTGCGTGGCTTCAGAACATATATTGTGTAATGTAATGCAGTGCAAATTGCTGTGTTACATTACTCTGCGCCAGGGGGGCATTGTCATGGATGTTGCATTGGTGTTCCCACTCAACATCCATGGATTTTAACACATTCCCAGATTTACAAGAACTTGTAAATTTGGGAATGTGCCAAAAAGATACGCCTCCCCAGGAAAGGCATAACGAGGAGAAATATATTTATTTCTTCTCGTTTTTTCCTCTTTGTATGTGTGTGCATTCTGGAGCACATGTAGAAAGAGGAATAAGTGTCTTGGGATTGTTTTTATGCAATAAGGTGTTGCTTCCTCTACAAAAACAATTCTGCATGCAATTTAGGCACTCTTGCACAATGGAGCTTTCGTGCAAGGCTGCCAAACGTGTACCCGCACCGGGGGAAAGAACAGAAATGCCTGTATTTCCATGTGACAAAGGGCAGTGCAGAAAAGTGACGTGCTGTGCACCCCTGCACCACAAAGCCTATAAATATGGGCCTTAGTTTTAGAGCAAACAAAACTACCCTACCACCTGCATAAGTTGGCTTGGCAACTATTGTGAAAAAGGTTCCTTAGTGGAATCAAGAGTATCTGTCAGAAAATATACCATCTGTCACATTCAACAACCACACAGTATTTGCATTGCTAACACAGAGGGTGATGAGTTGCTAAAGTTAATGGATCAGGAATCGATTTTTGTGTTTTTTCACTGACATTTGTTAAAGTAGGATCATGCATGAGCTTTACTACAGGGTGAGTCTACAGTAAGGACTGGGGGACTGTAATGAATGGATTGACTTAATGGGGAAACTACAGAGTTCTGGAGGATCAGGCCACTTGTCTGCAGCAGTCCTCTCATTTAACCTACTGCACACCTCCTACAGAGGTCTGGGGAGAAGAGACCCAACAATTCATTTATACTCTGGCACTAACCAAACTTAGCATTCGAGTATGAAACAAACAGTTGTCAAGATGTTCGCTAAATACCATGGCCTAGGAGCCGCACCGTTAAAAACATTAAAATCATCTTTAAATTGGATGAAATCAAAATTAAACCCACCAGTTTTAAGTTGGGGCGATCAACTTCAACAATAATGCATGTGGCATCAAAAGACAAGTGTTGAAGTGGCTTCAGATTACGTTAGTGATACTTCCTGTGGCTGAGCTCTTTAAGAAAATATTCTACTGGATAAGAAATTGTAGGTTCAGTGGTGACCTGCAGAGCTGATATTGGTGATCATATTCACAAGAGCCTACAGAAATGACTTAATTGCTGGAAGAATCCACCACATTTTTTTGTTTGCAGATTTTTTTTTGGGTTATAATTACCTCTTGTTTTTGTGTTTTTTTCTCCCACTAATCTATTTGGGATTTTTACATTTAAAAAAAAACTTTCATCACCTTTGCGAAGTAGGGATCATTTGTAAAGTACTTAGCAACGTGTTTGAACCCTAACTTTTCCACTTTCAGACATCCTTAGGAATTACATCCCAGACCCCAAAAGGCCATGATGATGAAAGGCTGATGTGTGTTTTTAGGGGACAATTGGTAATTCCTCCTGCACTTGAAACTGTTCAGTGGTCACCCATGTGAGTGTCATTTGAAGCAGCCAAGTCAATTTCGAAGGAGAAAATAAATACATATGCACACACTTGCGCGCTCTCTCTCTCTCTGTAATATGAGTGACAGTATTTATGTATTTATCTGAGTGTCTTGCATGCCATCCTTTTTGACTTATTACAATCCAGAAGTATAAAAAGGTAAAAGGTATGCCCAAAGGTGGGTCCTGTGCTAACTGTGTCATTGGAATCAACCTGTACCTGTACCTGGCTGATGAACCCTAACTAGGGTGAAACCGGTCCTGGGTTGCTTGTGTTTTGGTTCAAGGAGTACCTGGCCTGGTAGTTCAGACTGGACAGGTCAAGGCTGCTTGGCATATGGCTTAGTCCAAATTGAGGTGGCATGGTGGGTGAAAAATGACGGAGTGGGATGCGGCCAAGCAATCACCAATGGCTGAGATTAATTCAAGCATTCCATCCACTACTGTGTTTCTGATGCCCTCATCACAACGAGGCTTTAGATTATTCTTCTTTCTTATCCCATCGCAACAAAACCTTATCATTTTACGTTCCTAAAGTCAAAAGTACATATGCTAAGTGTTCCTATAAAGTTAGGATCACTATGGCTCTGTCTCATCAAGAATGCAATGCTCCAGCCCTAGGGTCTTCATTTACAAATCATTGTGTTCCAGTCTGTTATTTCAATTCGACCAACTGTAGTAAACTCTACAACTATTCCTAGAATGCTTTAGGTTGCTAAAAGGAAACCCAGGAATGGAGCTTTGTATCCTTGGTGAAATGGGATTATATGGTAACTTTATGTAGAATGGCATAACACCATGGCTGCCTTACTGCTGCATACAACACGTTCGCTCTCTTGATATACATGTTATTTTAAAGGAAATACCCTAGAAAAAAGAAAAAAATACCTGGTTAACGCCATCTGATCCTATGTAAAGCACAATGCATCCACACACTTCCAAGTCCCCTTTGCCCACTACCATTTTACAGCAACTAAAAGCTCCGGAGCCAATGAACTGTTGCCTAAATAGTCAGGACTATCTGAAGGCTACTCACGAACATGAGCACTGCTAGCACGCAGTTTTCAAACACAATTCATAACTGCAGCTGAGCCGCCCTGCTCTGTGCGCCTTTGTGGTTGGAACAGGCAATCTGAGTCGAAAAACATCTGGTGTGCAAAACAGATTGCATAGGAACTAAGAGAAAAGATTTGGGCTGCCTGACCACCACTAACGCTAATTGAGTCCTTAAGCAAGCAGACCGGGCTTATTACCAGCTCATGGTGAGTTTGTTGGCTAACAGGATGTTAACACTCAAAGCGGCTCGTCATTAAATGCGGTTGCCACATACTTTGATGGAGGTTTATTGTGACGTTTGTTTAATGGTTTAAGAGGAGGACAGCAGGGCGAACTTGGACACCTGGAACTTTGAGAAGCATTAGACGGAAAGCTAAAAACTTTCCCCTTGGACTGGAAAAATTACCCTGCCAGGCCCTCACTCGCAGAGCACCTTGGCAATCAGATGTAAGAACGCGGAAACGGCCTGGGCATTCAGAGGAGCTCCTTGAAAAGTTCATCACATCATGACTTAATTACCCTAAATGTCCTCTTTCTCATGTTTCCTTCAAACCGAGTGCAGTGCTAGTTTCTAGATGTCATTTAAATTTAATCCGCTCAATACTTTTTATATCTCTTCATTACTTCAATGTCATATTTCAATAGAAGAAAATTGTATTACACAGTACCATTTCTTTGTGAAAGAAATGTTCATAATGGCAGGTTCCTCGCAGTACAACCTTGTAGAATCTCCAAAGTACAGCGGTACTTATAATAATTACTGAGGGCCTTATTCACAAAGGTAATTAAACTTTAGTGTAAGTTTACTATTTTTTGGTGTTCACAAACTAGGGGTTAAGCTTTACTAGTAGAAATTACTATTAGAAAAACTAAACTCGTAGTTTGTGAATACCAAAAAAATTAACTTATAAAAAAGTGTAAATGTACCTTAGTGAATCAGGACCTTAGTTTGTAATCTAGACTGTAATTAGAAAGATATGCTTTGAAGAGATGTTCCTAAACTGTTGCTGAGTACTAATACTTATACTGGTGAAATTGGACATTACATCAGTTATGGTTATTAAAATCTAAGTATGTGATCCATGATACTAGGGCAATATCATTGACTTTATTATGGTCCACTTAAACAATAAAAAGGGAATTTTTCTGCACTGAATACCTTGTGGAGACAATCAAAGACAAAACAGGGTCCTTTAAGGAAGCTGTGGCCAATATCCTAGCACTCTAGCACCCTCAAACCAGACATTGCACATTCTGACGGTGCTGGGCAGTGGGGCCCTTTACTGCCCATGCCATGGCATGGACTATAAAGGGACTCCCCCTGGGACCCCCAGCACTGGCTTTCCACCAGCCTTTTTATGGTGGGGTCTCCACCATCAAAAGGCTGGTGGAAAGTGGGGTTGTAATCAGCTAGGCAGGGCTGAGTTTAGCACGGCCATTGCTGGTTACAAGCCCGACCACCGTCACCCCATCAGGATCTACGCTCCTGGTGGGGATGGCGATCTTTAGACGGGTCTGCTCTCCTAAGTCGTATTTGGGTGGTCGGACCACGCGGAGTGTAGTGGTCCAACCATCAATGCGAGTGTATCAGTCCTCTGACCACCACACTCGTAATGAGGCCTTGCGAGTTTTTTCCCATTTGACCACAGGCTGGTAGTTACAGGGGTGTAATGAATGGAGGGGCCGGGCTAGGTCATGATGGTATAAACCAGGTCACACCATGAGTAGTTTAGCATAGTTCATCCAAGGGGAAAATCACTGAAAATCCAAAACCACGTAGTTGGTGATGATATGGTTTTATTCCTTTCCAGATATATTAGGTCCAACATACAGCTTACAGCCGACACATGATTCGTCACATTGACTTTCTCAAGGCTGTAGAATAGATGGGCAAAGATAAGCAATGATGAGAAAAAAACAGTATTGATGATAAACAGGGATCATTGACTTAAATGAAAAGGTTAAGAGAATGAACGCACCACTGTGAGTGATCAAACCACCTAGGAAGGGAGGATCAGTAATGTGTTAAGGGATGAACTGTGGCAGAAAGAGTCTGTGATAAAATGCACCCACAATGTGAGTAAAAAGAATCAAGCAGAGTTAACGTGTGATAGGATATCCGAGTTGTGAGTGCTAGAGAGAAAAACACTTAACAGACCAAATGTCCCTTTTAAGGTGGAAAAGTGATCCTAAAGCGAGATAAGCCAGAGCTAAAATGAAAGAACATACCTGATGAGGATATGTGATCATAGAAACTGTCCAATAGTAAGGACAAATTGCATTGTCGCAGTAGGTGTATGGATCAGTAATTATGCCAACTGGGGCAAATAGAATCCTCATGTGGAAACTGCTTGTAACAGAATCGCTTTAGAATCACTTTTCCATCTTAAAAGGGACATTTGGTCTGTTAAGTGTTTTTCTCTCTAGCACTCACAACTCGGATATCCTATCACACGTTAACTCCGCTTGATTCTTTTTACTCACATTGTGGGTGCTTTTATCACAGACTCTTTCTGCCACAGTTCATCCCTTAACACATTACTGATCCTCACTTCCTAGGTGGCTTGATCACTCACCGCGGTTTGTTCATTCTCTTAACCTTTTCATCTGTTCAATGATCCCTGTTTATCATCAATATTGTTTTTTTTCTCATCATTGCTTATCTTTGCCCATCTATTCTACAGCCTTGAGAGAGTCAATGTGACGAAACACGTGTCAGCTGTAAGCTCTATGTTGGACCTAATATATCTGGAAAAGAATAAAACCATATCATCACCAACTACGTGGTTTTGGATTTTCAGTGATTTTCCATTTGGATCAACTATGCTAAACTACTCATGGTGTGCCCTGGTTTATATTGACAGTCATTTTTGACGACTCTCCTAGTCAGCATCTTCAAACACCCTTGGTGGTTGGGTGTTACACCAGGTTGGCACCCGAGAACAGAGGACTTTGTTTTCAGTACATTGTTTACATACTTGATTGGATGTGTGAGCTTTTGGCATATTCCAACAGTTGTTTCATGTATTGTCTTTAAATTATGCCTTCTCTGCAATCCTAGCTCTGTTTGGAACACGTGACAATAGTTTTTCTTTGAATAATGTACTAGATATTGCTGTTACCTGTACAAAATATGGATTCTTTTGATGATAACAGGGATTCTTTAAATTATGCCTGCTCTGCACTCCTAGCTCTGTTTGGAACATGGTGACAATAGTTTTTCTTTGAATAATTTACTAGATATTGCTATTACCTGTACAAAATATGGATCATTTTGATGATAACAGGGATGCTATGTTAGAATGGATTCTCAAAACCAGTACTCTCTCTTCCCATATGACTGCACCAAACAAGAAACAGGAAGGTTTAAGAATGAAATTTATAAAATTAGAACGCCTCAAAAAACAAGAGCTCTCCAGTTGGTGGGATTACACCATTTTACAAAAATACGTTGATATCAAACAAATCCCTAGAGGCTTAAGAGTTGTCCTTTTCCCTTCCTTTGAGGGCTTAAGTCCCGAACTTCTAAAAGAATGGGAACAGTTATTAATTACATCCTCCTTTGGAATGATGGACATTCTTATCAGGGATACCCAAAATAAAAGAAACAAGATATTAGAAGACATTTTGTCACTGCAAAGGGAAATTACAGACATTAATCTTCCAAAATCCAACGAAAAAAACTTTAATGTATTAAAGGGAGTCATTCTAAAACATAAGGAATATATCAAAGATAAGAAATTACATAAACTGAGAAGGGATGATAATGACTATAAAAATGGTAGAATTTTCACCTTTGCACGTAAATTTGATAATATCAAAATGGACAAAAGTGAGGGGCCACACTAAAAATCCATGGTTGACCTAACTTCTATTGCTTCAACCAGCGACACAGAATCATCCAGTGTCCCCAGCATTTCAAATGGAGCTACCGGGGTTTCTTTAAGACAACCCATAGATATAGCTAGCCACAAATCAACTTTTTTGTTAGGGCTGGAGAGATACCGAAAGGGCCAGAAACATCCCAGAACAAGAGAGGAAACACACACAAAAGCATCAGAAGAGGCAAAAACAAACATCAGAGACCCAATAAAAGAACTAGAGGGGGTGACTACGAGGTCGACTTCCCGTCACTTGCCAGTTTCGGATGCTACAAATAATGAAATATCCATTGTCAATTTATCTAATCTTGAATTAAATGAACAACAAATAAAAGTCTTGAGCAAAGGACTAGGCTTTGTTCCAACATCACTGCATGATTTTACGCAGATACATGTTAATTTATACAAATTTGTACTTAAATGCAAGCTATTTAAATTCTCAGAGGGCAGAACTACATCTATGGCTTTAAACATGTCCATGCACACTGCACCTAGCGATCTGGCCATAAAAGACATAAAGGACATTCAAACTCTACTCTCAGTAGAACACATCTCCGGCCCCTTTCCATCATTAGTGGACATTTTGAAGGACCTAGAGATTGACTCTAATATAGGCATTGATAGTGGACTAAAAACAACATCTACATTCACACCGTCCTTACCAACTGACGACGTCGTAGATATCTTCTACAGACAAGTCACACAAGGCCTGTATCGACTAGAGGATCTGTACTGTACAGGTCGTAAACACATAATGCACAACATTACCAGATTGGAGAGAGAGGCACTACACTCCTTAACCAAGGCACAAGACATAATCATTAAAGAAGCAGACAAAGGAGGTAATATAGTCATTATGAACAAGGATGACTACATTAGGGAAATAGAGCATCAACTCAACAATGTCTGTGCATATCAAAAAGTAACACACAATCCTCTTAGGGAGGTCAATAACTGCATACACCAGAAAATGATTAATTGGAGAGATAGATGTCTCATCATGGACATGGAATACCGTTACATGTATAAACCGACACCAACTTCACCCTGCATTTACATACTTCCCAAAATACATAAAACAGGTGCCTTTCCACCAGGAAGACCCATATTTCAGGGATAGGATCCCCTACGGAGAAACTATCCGAATACATTGACATTTTTTTACAACCATTTGTTAGTAACCTTCCATCCTACATCATGAACACCAAAGACCTAGGGCCAGATGTAGCAAAAAAATATTTTGCGAGTTGCAAATTGCGAGTCACAGCGACTCGCAATTTGCAACTCGAAAAATATTATGCAGAAAGGTGTCTCAGACACCTTCTGTGGCTCGCTATGGGGTCGCAAAGACCCACCTCATGAATATTAATGAGGTGGGTCGCAGTTTGCGACCCCATAGCGAGTCAATGCACTCACAGGGATGGTGGCCTGCTGGAGACAGCAGACCACCATGTCTGTGACTGCTTTTCAATAAAGCCGTTTTTTTTTCTTTTTGCAGCCCGTTTTCCTTAAAGGAAAACGAGCTGCAAAACGAAAAACTTCCGAAACCATTTGGTTTCTTTTTTTTCAGAGCAGGCAGTGGTCCATAGGACCACTGCCTGCTCTGAAAACATATTTTTATTGGCATTCACAAAGGGGAAGGGGTCCCATGGGGACCCCTTTCCTTTTGCGAATGTGTAACCATCCACTTCAAGTGGATTGTAACTGCGAGTTGGTTTGCGACCGCATTCGCGGTCACAAACCAACTCAGCATGGCGATGCGGTCGCAAATAGGAAGGGAACACCCCTTCCTATTTGCGAGTCGCAGCCTCAAATTGCGAGTCGGTACCGACTCGCAATTTGAGGTTGTGCATCGCGTTAAGCCTTTTGCGCGTCGCAAACTGTGTTTTTTGAAGTTTGCGACATGCAAAAGGCTTCCTACATCTGGCCCCTACTGTGTAAAATTAGTGATTTTGAGTGGAAAGAGGGACACTATCTAGTAACTTTAGATGTCACATCACTATACTTGAGTATCCCTAGACTGATAAGCATGGTCGCCATTCAACACTTCTTGGACACACGAGATGCCACATCTTTAGAACATTCCAATATGTTAATTGATCTCATTGAAACAATTCCCCCCCAGAATTATCACAACATATCTTATACTGGGGTAGGTACATAGATGACATACGTCTTTTCTGGTCAGGAAACTCTGACCTACTGGGCCAATTTCTTCAACACCTTAACACTAACACATTCAACATGAACTTTTCGGGGGAGCACAGCACAACCCAAATAAACTTTCTTGATGTAATACTGTACATTGATAAAACAGTATCTGCTCCAAACTCTATAGGAAACCTACAGCTTGCCATTCGATTTTGCATTCAACTAGTTCTCACCCGGTTTCACAAGTCAATGCCATTCCATATGGTGAAATCACCCGAATTAGGCGTAACTGCAGCAATGACACTGAATCAATGAATCTACGTTTCACACAAAGAGGTTACCGACAAAATATTTTGAACAAAGCCAACAACAAAATCAGTCATGTAAAAAGACTAGGGGAGTGATTCTAACCCTGGCGGTCGGTGTTAAAGTGGCGGCCAACCCGCCAACAGGCTGGCGGTCCAAAAAATGGAATTCTGACCCTGGCGGGAACCGCCAACACAGCCCGCCAACTTAACACTCCGACCGCCGCGGCGGTACAGACAAACAGCGCGGCGGTCACCGCCAACAGGCAGGCGGCAGACAATGTACCGCCCACACTATCATAACTCACCAATCCGCCACCTTTTCCGGGGCGGGAGCACCGCCGATAAAAACACGGCGGAAACAGACTACGAACGGGAAAACGCTCACCTCTACGCACTCCACGAGGACGGAGGACAGCATGGAACCCGAATTGAACATCATACCTGCTCTCGTCTACCTTCTCATCTACCACGAGTACGAAGTCCGGCGCAGACG
Source organism: Pleurodeles waltl (assembly GCF_031143425.1). NCBI lineage: Eukaryota > Metazoa > Chordata > Amphibia > Caudata > Salamandridae > Pleurodeles > Pleurodeles waltl. The sequence goes on from NC_090444.1 coordinate 462,682,168, forward strand.
ACAACGGTGAGTACTGCACCTACGGCACACGGGAGGGGGAGGACGAAAGGTTACGGGCACACACATATGCGCCCCCCCCCCCAATCATGTACTCACCAATGCAGAGCACCAAGTCACAGTGACACCACCCAAACACCCCTGAAAAATGCTAGGACATAATCATATTTGGAATAAATATTTATGTACCAAAAAGCTCCAGAAAATTAGCGTACAACCATGAAAGATATCCACAACAAAACAAATGACATACACATCAGTGTATAACTGAAGTACCAAGTCCTGCACATCCTACGAATTCAGCATGTCCGTGGGCCAAAGTCTTGAGAAACAAGGGCAAAGCCCACACAGGAGACCTGAGTCCTTTGGAGAGAACACTGCAGGGGCATCAGATGTAAAAACTACAGGCACCTCAGGGGGAAGGGAAGGGGGGGGCACCACAGCCACATGAGTCCACGACGCCAGATCCACGAGGAGCCACCATGCCCACTGTTCAATCCTGGGGAGTGCAAAGCCACAGTCTCTCAATGTCTCTACAGTTGGTGGGCTGCCCACTGGACCAACCTGGGGAGTGCAAAGCCACAGTCTCTCAATGTCTCTACAGTGGGTGGGCTGCCCACTGTTCAATCCTGGGGAGTGCAAAGCCACAGTCTCTCAATGTCTCTACAGTGGGTGGGCTGCCCACTGGACCAACCTGGGGAGTGCAAAGCCACAGTCTCTCAATGTCTCTAAAGTGGGTGGGCTGCCCACTGGACCAACATGGGGAGTGCAAAGCCACAGTCTCTCAATGTCTCTGCAGTGGGTGGATTGCCTACTGGACCAACCTGGGGAGTGCAAAGCCACAGTGTCTCAATGTCTCTGCAGTGGGTGGATTGCCCACTGGACCATCCTGGGGAGTGCAAAGCCACAGTCCATCATGTGGATGACAGTCTCCACTGGTCAAGGAGGAGGCATGGTGGGCACAATGAACCATCAACGGTGCTTGAGATGGCGGTGCCCTGTTCAGCGGTGCTTGAGAAGGCGGGGCCCAGCGGAGCGGTGCTTGAGAGGAAGGGCCCAGCGGAGCGGTGCTTGAGACGGCGGGGCCCTGTTCAGCGGTGCTTGAGACGGCGGGGCCCAGCGGAGCGGTGCTTGAGAGGAAGGGCCCAGCGGAGCGGTGCTTGAGAGGAAGGGCCCAGCGGAGCGGTGCTTGAGACGGCGGGGCCCAGCGGAGCGGTGCTTGAGACGGCGGGGCCCAGCGGAGCGGTGCTTGAGAGGAAGGGCCCAGCGGAGCGGTGCTTGAGACGGCGGTGCCCTGTTCAGCGGTGCTTGAGACGGCGGGGCCCAGCGGAGCGGTGCTTGAGACGGCGGGGCCCTGTTCAGCGGTGCTTGAGACCGCGGGGCCCAGCGGAGCGGTGCTTGAGAGGAAGGGCCCAGCGGAGCGGTGCTTGAGAGGAAGGGCCCAGCGGAGCGGTGCTTGAGACGGCGGTGCCCTGTTCAGCGGTGCCTATCTCCACGGCGGGGCCCTGTTCAGCGGTGCTTGAGACGGCGGGGCCCAGCGGAGCGGTGCTTGAGAGGAAGGGCCCAGCGGAGCGGTGCTTGAGAGGAAGGGCCCAGCGGAGCGGTGCTTGAGAGGAAGGGCCCAGCGGAGCGGTGCTTGAGACGGTGGTGCCCTGTTCAGCGGTGCCTATCTCCACGGCGGGGCCCTGTTCAGCGGTGCTTGAGACGGCGGGGCCCAGCGGAGCGGTGCTTGAGAGGAAGGGCCCAGCGGAGCGGTGCTTGAGAGGAAGGGCCCAGCGGAGCGGTGCTTGAGAGGAAGGGCCCAGCGGAGCGGTGCTTGAGACGGCGGTGCCCTGTTCAGCGGTGCTTGAGACGGCGGGGCCCAGCGGAGCGGTGCTTGAGAGGAAGGGTCCAGCGGAGCGGTGCTTGAGACGGCGGGGCCCTGTTCAGCGGTGCTTGAGACGGCGGGGCCCAGTGGAGCGGTGCTTGAGAGGAAGGGCCCAGCGGAGCGGTGCTTGAGAGGAAGGGCCCAGCGGAGCGGTGCTTGAGACGGCGGTGCCCTGTTCAGCGGTGCTTGAGACGACGGGGCCCAGCGGAGCGGTGCTTGAGAGGAAGGGCCCAGCGGAGCGGTGCTTGAGACGGCGGGCCCTGTTCAGCGGTGCTTGAGACGGCGGGGCCCAGCGGAGCGGTGCTTGAGAGGAAGGGCCCAGCGGAGCGGTGCTTGAGAGGAAGGGCCCAGCGGAGCGGTGCTTGAGACGGCGGGGCCCTGTTCAGCGGTGCTTGAGACGGCGGGGCCCAGCGGAGCGGTGCTTGAGAGGAAGGGCCCAGCGGAGCGGTGCTTGAGAGGAAGGGCCCAGCTGAGCGGCGCTTGAGACGGCGGGGCCCAGCGGAGCGGTGCTTGAGACGGCGGGGCCCAGCGGAGCGGTGCTTGAGAGGAAGGGCCCAGCGGAGCGGTGCTTGAGACGGCGGGGCCCTGTTCAGCGGTGCCTATCTCCACGGCGGGGCCCTGTTCAGCGGTGCTCTTCTGCACCGCGGGCCCTGTTCAGCGGTGCCTATCTCCACGGCGGGGCCCTGTTCAGCGGTGCTCTTCTGCACCGCGGGCCCTGTTCAGCGGTGCCTATCTCCACGGCGGGACCCTGTTCAGCGGTGCTCTTCTGCACCGCGGGCCCTGTTCAGCGGTGCCTTTCTCCACGGCGGGGCCCTGTTCAGCGGTGCTCTTCTGCACCGCGGGCCCTGTTCAGCGGTGCCTTTCTCCACGGCGGGGCCCTGTTCAGCGGTACTCTTCTGCACCGCGGGCCCTGTTCAGCGGTGCCTATCTCCACGGCGGGGCCCTGTTCAGCAGTGCTCTTCTGCACCGCGGGCCCTGTTCAGCGGTGCCCATCCAGCAGGTCAAGGGAGCCAGACCTGGCCTGGACTCCCTGTTCAGTCGCCCTCGGACCGTGTCGTATCTGGACCCTTCGGGGACGGACTCCTGGCCTCCTTAGTGTCCTCCTTCCCAGCTGGGATGTGGCATGTGGGGTCCACCTTCTCCGCGCTCCTGCTGCCCTTCCGCTCCTTTGATGGGGCTCTCGGGCCCTTGCCTCCCCCAGATGGTGTGGGTGGTGAAGTGGCCGCACATTGCTCCTTGGGGGCAGCCCTGTCGGTCCTCGCACGGCGGTCCTTGGTTTTGCGGGTCCTCTTGCCGGGGGGGGGCTGGACGTGTCCTTGCTGCAGCTCGATGTGTCACTGCTGGCAAAGGGTGGGCTCCAGAACCCAGGCACAACAGTGACACCCGAAGCTGGGCTGGTGGTGGCTGCGGTGCTCTTGGGACTCTTTGAAGATGGATGGGGGAGGTCATCGGGGGGAAAGAGGTTAAGGTTAGCCAGGAAAAGTTTTTTAGGGCCAAGGTAAAGGGTAGGAGTAGTGGAGATGGAAGTGGAGGTAGAGGAGGTGGTTGTAGGAGAGTCAGGTGTGCTGTCATTGGGTGAAGGTGCTGGTGCTGTAGGCTGTCGTGAGGTGGATGGCTGTTGGGTGGGTGGCTGCCTGCGTTTGTGTGTCTTGGAAGAGGGGGTGACAGACACAGTGGGAGAGGACACAGGGGACGTGTACATGGCAGTGGGGGTGGTGACTGCACGAGTGTGGACTGTACTGGAGGGTGAGGTGGTGATGGAAGCACTGGCTGATGTTGGGGTGCATGCAGGTGTGAGTGTAGACGTCACAGGGAGGGAGGAGGGAGACGAGGAGGAGGGGGACACAGGGGTGGCAGTGGCTGTTGGCATGTCTGCATCTGGGTGTTGCTCGGGTGAGTGTTTGCGGGATCTGTGGTGCTTGTGTTTGGATGAGCTGCTCTTGGGTGTTGAGGTGTGTGCAGGCTGGTCTGATGGTGTGGATGGGATAGGCTGAGGAACAGGAGACAGAGACAGGCTGGAGGCAGTCAGAAGAGGGAGGCTGGAAACAGGGACAATGGCTGCCGTCAGTGCTGAGGCCAGAGCAGTGAACGCTCGTTGATGGGCAGCCTGACCCGAATGAATGCCCTCCAGGTACGCATTGCTCTGTTGCACCTCCCTTTGCACACCCTGGATGGCATTCAGAAGGGTCGTCTGCCCAACAATGAGCGTCCTTACCAGGTCAATGAGCTCCGCACTGAGGGCAGCAGGGGCAACAGGGGCAGGGGCTGAGGTGCCTGGGGCGAAGGAGACGCGCGCCTTCCTGGGCGAAGCGGCACGGAGCGAAGACTGAGGGGCTGCTGGGAGGGCGGGGCTGGTGCGCTGGGTGGCGGCTGTACCTGTAGAGGCGGGGGGCACGGATGTTGCCGCCACCCCTAGGGAGCTCCCATCCGAGGACGTGTCGCTTTCGCTGCTCTCACCAGCGGTCCCCGTCGTGGTGCTCCCCTCGCCCTCCGGATCACTGGTGCCCTCGGTGTCTGTTCCTGGGCCCACCGGGGCCTTGTGTCCTGCAGCTCCCTCGTGCTCCGATGCCATATCTCCTCCGCCTGATGATGCTAATGCACACATGCACAAGAAGATGAAGAGAAAGGGTGGGGGGAGAAAAAAGAAGACCAGGTTGAGTGCATGCAATGTCAACACCGTTGGCGGAGAGGACAGACACAGGTGCATAATGCACTAAGCCGCGCATTCGGGGTACACTACTCAGTACTACTGACTAAGACAACAGGCCAAGAGACGTCAAACGCGCACATGGGAGATGCTGGACCTTCAATGGCTGTACTTGTCACCCTACAGAGGTGGGGGCCGGGGGCACAGGGCCATGCCTAAGGGAGAGGACTACACTACAGAAAGCGCCCTGGCCTAATGTCACCCACAGCCCTCCTCCCCCACCCAGACGCCTCCACTGCGCAGAAAGATAGGAGAATGTGCTGATACTCACCCCCTTGTGTCTGCTGTGATGTATTAAAGCGCCCATCCAATTCAGGGTAGGCCACCGCCAGGATCCGGGACATCAGGGGGGTCATGGTGCGACTGGCACCCCTCCTAGGTTGGGAGGCCATCCCCAGCAGTGTTTCTGCGGTCTTCCTTGTTCCGCGGCGGATGTCCTCCCACATCTTGCGGCAGTGGGTGCCCCGTCTGTTGTGGACCCCCAAGGTCCGGACTTCCTTGGCGATGGCACGCCAAATATCGATCTTCTGATGGGCGCTGACCTATTAGACATGTACAGGGTGGAAAGGAGGAAATCATCAATGGCCTGCATGTTAGATGTAATTGCCCCCCCCCCCCACTTTGCCATATGGCACATGCTCTCATCTGTTGGGCGTTGCACTCCTCATTCGCCCCCCACCCCACCCCACCAACTTACATCCACCCCAATCCACACAGGCATAGCCCATTCCATTAGCACCCGGGGTACTCACTTGTTGGTCTGGAGGACCGTAGAGTAGCGCATACTGGGGGAGGACCCCATCCACGAGCTTGTCCAATTCTTCAGACGTGAAGGCAGGGGCCCTTTCCCCAGTCACAGCAGCCATTGTATCTTCCAGACCGAGGTCACAGCAGCACTTGCAGTATAGGTCCTCTCCTGTGGATGATCAGGTCTCGAGTGATTAAGCAGATAGAAAATGGCGGTCACGTCCGCGGCGGTGCGTACCGCGGCGGTGCGTACCGCGGCGGTGCGTACCGCTACCGCCGGCGCACTTCGTTATTGGCTCCTGAAACCCATAGGCTTCAATGTTAACCAATGCGGCTTTGCGCCGCGGTCTTCGACCGCCTACCGCCACGGTGTGCCCCGCCAGCGCAGTGACCTCACATCCCATTGTCCCACTTCACAGGTCAGGCAGCCGCCATTTCAAGGGCCCACATGGCTTAATTTTGACTGCGACACACAGGCCTAGGCCTTGCATTGCCACACATACACGCCTTTCAACCCATTGCCATTCTTTAACTGTGCAAGCTGTCTGTACGTACCTGTGGTTTGGCTGACTCTGTTCTCCATGTTGTCCTTCCTAGGCACCGTCCGCTGGGACTTGGGATGAGAAGGAGGAATCCTTGCGTGTACCGACCGCTGGTGGACCTGTCGACAATGGAAGAACGCCATATAATCCTTCGATACCGACTTGACCGTGCCACTATCCATGAACTGTGTGCCCAGCTGGAGCCAGCCCTGATGTCCCCCATCCGCCAACCCACAGGGATTCCCCCTCTGGTGCAGGTTTTGTCAGTCCTCCATTTTTTGGCCAGTGGGTCATTCCAGACCACAGTGGCCATGTCATCTGGAATGTCTCAGCCTATGTTTTCTAAGATTTTGAGCAGAGTGTTGTCTGCCCTGATGAAACTCATGCGGAGCTACATCATTTTCCCCGAGGAGGGTGACTTGCCCACAGTGAAGGGTGATTTCTATGCCCTTGGACATATCCCCAACATCATTGGTGCCATTGATGGGACCCATGTGGCTTTGGTACCCCCAAAAGACGATGAGCAGGTGTACCGAAACAGAAAGAATTATCATTCGATGAATGTCCAGGTGGTCTGTTTGGCTGACCAGTACATCTCCCATGTAAATGCCAAGTTCCCAGGGTCAGTGCATGACGCGTATGTGATGCGAAATAGCAGCATCCCCTATGTGATGGAGCAGCTACTGAGACAACGTGTGTGGCTAATAGGTGACTCTGGTTACCCCAACCTGCCGTGGCTACTGACCCCAGTAAGGAATCCCCGGACCAGGGCAGAGGAACGCTACAATGAGGCCCATGGGCGTACAAGGAGGGTGATTGAGCGAACCTTTGGCCTCCTGAAGGCCAGGTTTAGGTGCCTGCATATGACTGGTGGATCCCTAATGTACTCACCAAAGAAGGTGTGCCATATCATCGTGGCGTGCTGTATGCTTCACAACCTGGCTTTGCGACGCCAGGTGCCTTTCCTGCAGGAGGATGGTCCAGATGGTGGTGTTGTAGAAGCCGTGGAGCCTGTGGAGAGTGAAGAGGAGGAAGACTCTGAGGACGACACAGACAATAGGGACAGAGTGATACAACAGTATTTCCAGTAACACCCAGGTAAGAATCACCCACGCCATTTCACAATTGCTTCTAGCCTCCTGCATCTATACTTTCTGTAGTTCCCCACAGATGTTTTTTTATTAATTTATGCCTTTCCCTTCCCTTCTCAGTGCTGTCTGACTCAGTACCTGACTTCTGCTTGGTTCGCCCATGAAATACAGCGTATTGACATTGGTATGTTGTCATGACTAATTGACAGAACAGAAATTGAACAGTAATATGTTATCCCTTTGTTAATAATACAGCATGACTCAAAACAGGTTTGTGTGCAAAATGTGATTTATTTACAGTGCTAGATACCGGTACATGTGATTCTAAGGGTGATGGGTGGGGGTGGAGGAATATCCATGGCAGAGTCCAGTTCTCAGTCTCACAGGTGCATTGTTCTTTTGCCTGTGGAAGGATGGAGCATAGGCAGTTCATGGTTGGACAGGGTGGCAATGTGGGACAGTGGGAAGACTTGAGGGGGTATGTCCTGCTGGCGGGGGTCTTGACATCCTACTCTGTCTTTTTCTTTGGTCTCAGGCTCCTCTTACGGGGTGGTTGTTCTTCAGCAGGAGGTGGGGTTCTGGGGGGCTGTCGAGGTGTTGGGACCTCCTGTCCACTAGCGCCGGCGGAGGTGGTAGGCTGTTCCTGGTCCGGCCTAGTGACAGGGGCCCTGTGTGGTGCACCATGGTCCCGCAACGCGTCCTCTATCCTGTGGAGGGCCAGGACGATGGTCCCCATTGCGGTCCCGATGATTCTCAGCTCCTCCCTGAAGCCCATGTAGCGTTCCTCCTGCTGTGCCTGGATCTCAGTGAACCTGGCCAGTACCGTCGCCATCGTTTCTTGGGAGTGGTGGTAGGCCCCCATGAGGGTGGTGAGGGCCTCTTGGAGAGTGGGTTCCCTGGGCCTCTCCTCCCCCCCCTGTCGCACAGCAGCCCTCCGAGCTGCCCGGTTTCCCCCGGCCTCTGTCCCCTGGCCGGTGTGCCCGCTCCCACTGCCCCCAGGTCCCTGTTGTTGTTGGGGTGTCAGGTTAGCCTGGGTGCCCTGTAGTGGCAGACACACCGCTGATTGAGCTGTCCTAGAGACAGAGGCATGGGCCCGCTGGGTGGGAGCTGTGCTGGTGTCGGCAGAGAGGGTCGGGTCTGGTGTGGCCTGTGTCTGGGTGAGGGGAACCGACTGCCCAGAGGTCCCCGATGGTCCGGGCTGGTCATCAGGTTCACTGTCGACAGAGCTGCTATCCTCAGTGTGGGCCTGTTCCGGTGGTGGGATGGACACTTCTGGACCCTCCTGGCTGGTGTGTTGTCGTTCGGGTCCTGCATGGGGTAAGAGAGTTTGGTTATTGTTTCTGTGTGTGCAATAGCATGCGTGTTGTGGGTGCCCTTGTCCCCCAGTGCAGGCATTCCCTGGAGGGAGGTGTTGTGAGGGTATTTAGTGGGGGGGAGGGGTTAGTGCAGTGGTCATGCTTAGGTGGTGGGTGCCCATGGTTTGTGTTGGCATGCAGGAGTTGGTGTTGGGATGGGTGGGTTGTGCTGGTGAGACATTGTCAGGAAGGATGTGTGCTGGGGGGTTGGGGGTGAGGGTGGGGGTGTGGGTTGGCATGCTGGTGGGGTGTGGGGGATATAGTAGTTGAGATGGGACTTACCAGAGTCCATTCCTCCGGCTACTCCTGCGAGGCCCTGAGGATGCAGGATGGTCAAGACCTCTTGTTCCCACGATGTAAATTCGGGAGGGGTGGGTGGTGGTCCGCCGCCAGTCTTCTGGACCGCGATGTTGTGCCTCGAGACCATCGACCGGACCTTCCCCCGTAGGTCGTTCCATCTTTTGCGGATGTCCTCCCTATTCCTGGGATGCTGTCCCACCGCGTTGACCCTGTCCACGATCCGCTGCCATAGCTCCGCCTTCCTGGCTATACTGGTGTGCTGCACCTGCGAGCCGAAGAGCTGGGGTTCCACTCTTAGGATTTCCTCCACCATGACCCGGAGTTCTTGGTCCGAAAAGCGTGGATGCCTTTGGGGTGCCATGGGGTGGTGTGGGTGAGGTGTGGGGTGGTGTATGTGATGAGGAGTATGTTGGTGAGTGGTGCTTTGTGCTACTATGTGGTGTGTGTGATGGTGTAGTGTGCCTCAGTGTGTCTTGCTTTGGATTGTCTGCTGTGTCTCTCTCTCCTTCTCTCAGTATTTGGGGTCGCAGGGGTTTGTGGGTGATGTGGGTGTGTGTTTTATAGTTGGTTGATTGTGTGGGAGTGGTGTGTGTATGTGTATCAGGTGTGTGTTTTTCAAATTGTCCAATGTGGCTGTGTTTTGGTGATGTGTGTGTATTCTGACCGCGGCGGTGTGTACCGCCAATGGAATACCGCGTTTGAATGACCGCCGTGTTGATTCGTGGGTCGTAATGGCATGGGCGTATTTCTGTTGGCGTGACGGTGGAGGTTTGGTCATCTCCAGTTTATCGCTGCCCGCCAATGTGGCGGGCTGCAGTGGAGGACGGATTTTTGGAGGTTTGGCCGTTATGGGTCAGAATGACCGTGGCGTTTGACCACGGCCGCGGCGGTGTTATGGCGGTCTTCTGACCGGCGGTAAGGGCATTTTACCGCCGAGGTCAGAATCACCCCCTAGATCTTTTGACAACATCTACAAGCAAGAAAACACATAGGCAACTATCTCTAATCACTCCTTACAATGCCTTAGGCCCACAGATCCACAAAATATTTCACAAACATTGGCATTTCCTATTAGCTGGCAATTGCCTTAAGAAGGGTCTCAACATGAATCTCAATATCACCTACAGTAGAGGCAGTACCTTATGTGATTCCTTATATCACAGCTTTTTACCACCCAACACCACTGACACCTGGTTACCCAAACCACTGATGGGTTCCTAAAAGTGTGGTCACTGCAATATATGCTGCTACATTAAAGATAATTTGTTAGTTTCAAATATAATACCAACACTACCTACAAAATTCACTACTTTATCAATTGCAACACTAGATTTGTTGTATATTGTCTAGTATGCCCTTGCAAGCGCATCTACGTTGGCAGCACCATTAGATCACTAAAGGAAAGAATCCAAGAACACGTTAGAGCTATTCGTACCAACAATAGTAATTATCCTTTTGCTGTGCACTACAACACTAACCATGGCCAACAAGAAATCCTGGGAATCACTGTACATGGGATAGATGTAGCCACCTCCCCACCCTGAGGGGGTAACAGAACCTTAGCTCTCAGACATCTGGAAAGCTCTTGGATTATCAAAGTCAGGATGGTCGAGGAGGGGCTCAATGTGGACAAGGACCTGCATGTTTTCTTGTAACCATGAGATTCATTATTGATTTTGTTTTTGGGCATATGCTGTCCATGATAGCCAAACCCCAAGGTGCGTAATGTAACATGATCTCCTGGACATATAGGGAGTTTTTTCACTTGTTAGTATGCCTACAAAAATAGTTACAATTCACACATTTCAATACATACCTGTAACATTCAAAATTTTACATACAATTAGATGCTGATTTTTGTACTACTATTTCATTTTTATTGCTCTTCTCCATGCCCTTAATTTGGGTTCTCCCATATAGCCTAATTTATTATACATGTTTGATTAACCTGTACCAACTGTATTGATATAGGTCACAGCAACGAATGGGCACATTGAAAACAACTTGTGCCCTCCTTTGTGAAATTGTGTTTTACCTGTCAATGTATATGCTTATATTTTGTTAAGTTTGAATAACTTGTTATACTGCTAAACGTTTTGAGTCCAATACAAAATGGAGCCCGCTTTTTTCTGTACCTTCTAATGCTCCTCACGTAGTCCTTTCTCTGTTTCCCATAATAATGTAAGCTTTACAATGGCCTCGCTTCACATCGCGTTTAGATACGTTGTGAAGTTGTGTTTTACCTGTTACTGTATATGCCAATATTTTGTTAAGTTTGAACAACTTGTTATACTGCTAAACTTTTTGAGTCCATTACAAAATGGCACCCGCTTTCTTCTGTACCTTCTCATGCTCCTCACGTAGTTCTTTCTCGGTTTCATATACTAATGTAAGCTTTAAATGGCCTCACTTCACATCACCTTAGATACGATGTGAATCCGACAACTCCGAGCACGGTCGTAAAAACAATAAAGTGAGCACTTTTCGTCTTTCTATTTCTTCACTTCAAACTCACGGGCTCCTTGCCTTAGCCATTCCAGGATATGCTCAATAACTCAGATTGTGTCCGTAAATCATTCCCCCCCGTTTTTTCCCACACTTGTTCGTTTAATTGTTATGCTGTGAATACACAGGTCAATTTCATCCATGTATGTGTCATTAATTCAAGACAATGCACTAATCGCTTATTTCTGCTTTGCCCGTTAACGGGCTAACCATAACATCGCTTTTTTTGGTAACAACTGTGTTCTCTTACATTACCAAAACATTTTTTCCAGACGGAACAATAGGTGTTCCTTATATTTTTTCCTTTTTTTACTTTATGCTGCGTTTCAATGCACACGGCAATTTTGTTTAAAAAAATTTCTTACAGCTGTGCTATATTTTTTCTGCCCAAATGGCCAACACACACTATTACTTTTCTACAATTTTAAACAACTATTCTTCTATAATATTAGCTTTTTGATTATACATGACATAATGGACTTCCACTTGGGCTTTGTGAAAACATTGTAGTATATATCTTCTCCAACCTCATCAATGTTGTATGTTAGGACTACAGCATTTTATGAACCTGGACTCCCCACTTGGGCTTTGTGTATAATACTCTAGTGTATTTCTCCCGAACCTCCTCAACGCTGCATATTTGGGACCACAGCATTGTATGAATCTAGACACGTTATAGGATAGACTTACTCAGCAAATATTCTTTATTTTCCTTTTTTCACTATTATGCTTATATTTATTTGTATTTTTATTTCTATTTTATTTTTAAATTATTTCTAAAAAATATTTTCATATTTTAGGCTTACCATGGTCATTCTTTGAGTTTCATACCTAGCGATTCTTTTACAAGCATGTTGGCATAGTTACTGATCCATACACCTACTGTGACAACACAATTTTTCCTTACTATTGGACAGTTTCTATGATCACATATCCTCATCAGGTATGTTCTTTCATTTTAGCTCTGGCTTATCTCGCTTTAGGATCACTTTTGCACTTTAAAAGGGACATTTGGTCTGTTAAATGTTTTTCTCTCTAGCACTCACAACTCGGAAATCCTATCACATGTTAACTCCGCTTGATTCTTTTTACTCACATTGTGGGTGCATTTTATCACAGACTCTTTCTGCCACAGTTCATCCCTTAACAAATTACTGATCCTCCCTTCCTAGGTGGCTTGATCACCCACAGCGGTTTGTTCATTCTCTTAACCTTTTCATCTATTCAATGATCCCTGTTTATCATCAATATTGTTTTTTTCTCATCATTGCTTATCTTTGCCCATCTATTCTACAGCCTTGAGAAAGTCAATGTGATGAAACATGTGTCGGCTGTAAGCTGTATGCTGGACCTAATATATCTGGAAAATAATAAAAGCATATCATCACCAACTACGTGGTTTTGGATTTTCAGTGATTTTCCACTTGGATGAACTATGCTAAACTGCTCATGTTGTGCCCTGGTTTATATTGACAGTCATTTTTGCCGACTCTCCTAGTCAGCATCTTCAAACACCCTTGGTGGTTGGGTGTTACACCAGGTTGGCACCCGAGAACAGAGGACTTCGTTTCCAGTACATTGTTTACATACTTGATTGGATGTGCAAGCTTTTGGCACATTCCACCAGTTGTTTCATGTATGGTCATGATGGTGATGTGGCTCTTTCAAAAAACCAGCGGAGTTTCTTGTGAAATGGGTATTTAAATTAAAATCCAGAACATCAAGCAAATAGATATTACACTGCAGGGCAGGACATGCTCAAGGATGCACTTATGGAGCTGAGTCACTCCCTCATGTAGCAGAGAGAAGATGAGAAAGCTTTTCGTTCCCTTTGCATATCTCTATGAGCATTCCTGCAGAATGACAAAGGTCGCTCCCCAGAGGGCAATATTTTAATTAGGCCTTTTCTGCCCCCAGGTGTAGATCGGCCTATATTAATTAGGTGATCTTCCCCCAGGGGGGGCAGAAGCCATTAGACACCAGGGATGTTTTTTTTATTTTTATTACTCTTACAAGGGGAGCAACCCCTTAGGCAAGGGTCGCTCCCCAGGGGGCAATTTTATTATTAGGTCTTTTCTGCCCCCGTGGGGGCAGATCGGCCTATATTAATTAGGCTGATCTGCCCCCAGGGGAGGCAGAAGCCACTAGACACCAGGGATTTTTTTTTTTTTAAATAGTCACAAGAGGAGCAACCCCTTTGGCAAGGGTCGCTCATCCAAGGAGGGGCATTTTTCTAATGCCATTTCTGCTCCCCGGGGAGTAGATCGGCCTATATTAATTAGGCAACCTTCCCCCGGGGAAGGGGGGAAGAATCCATTAGTCACCAGGGATGTTTTTATTTTTAATTACTTTTAGAAGGGGAATGACCCATTAAGCAAGGGTCTCTCCCCATGAGGCAATTTCATTATTAGGCCTTTTCTGCCATCCCGGGGGCAGATCGACCTTTATTAATTAGGCGATCTGCCCCCAGCGGGTAGAAACCTCTAGAAACAAGGGATTTTCATTTGTGCCAATTTCATGCAAGGGGAGCGACCCCTCAGGCAAAGGTCGCTCCCCTGGGGTGGAAATTTTTTCTAGACCTTTTCTGCCCACCCTTGGGGGCAGATCGTCCTATTTTTGTTAGGCCCATCTGCCCACAAGAGGACAAGAAAGCCCACCAGAGACCAGGAAATATGTTTTTCAAAAAAAGAGGGTGGGTTATGGCCATACCACCACCCCATATAAATGGGAACAAAGGTGTTCTGCCCACCGGTGGGCAGATGGGGCAATTACCCCAGATCCACTCTCCAGAGGGGCAGAAAGCCTACTAGATGCCAGGGAATAAAAAAAAAATAGGGGGGGTGGTGGCTACCAATCAGTATGGGCATGGTTATGCCCCCACCACAACTGAAGAGGGTAACAGTCTTTCATTTCTCCCCTGCACACTAAAACATCTTATCCCACGGCAAGCAAGAGGACAATTGAATGTTTGGGGTTTTGGCTTTACATTTGGGCCATGAGAGCCTGTCTAGCTCTCAAAGTAGTCCTACTTGAAATGGTGAGGGCTTCACTTTTTTGACTTTGGGACGCTGCCATGTAGAAAGATCTATGAGACCTAGACACATCTGAACACTAAGGGCCATATTTATACTTTTTGACGCAAAACTGCGCTAACGCAGTTTTGCGTCAAAAAAATTAGCGCCGGCTAACGCCATTCTGAAGCACCATGCGGGCGCCGTATTTATTCAATGATGTTAGCCGGCGTTGCCTGGTGTGCGTGAAAAAAAACGACGTACACCAGGCAGCGCCGGCGTAGGGGGATATGGAGCTTGGGCGCCAAAAAATGGGGCAACCCGATTTGCGCCATTTTTTCTGACTCCCAACCCCCATAGAAATGACTCCTGTCTTAGCAAAGACAGGAGTCATGCCCCCTTGCCCAATGGCCATGCCCAGGGGACTCCTGTCCCCTGGGCATGGTCATTGGGCATAGTGGCATGTAGGGGGGCACAAATCAGGCCCCCCTATGCCACAATTTTTTAAAAAAAAAACACTTACCTGAACTTACCTTAATGTCCCTGGGATGGGTCCCTCCATCCTTAGGCGTCCTCCTGGGGTGGGCAAGGGTGACGGGGGGGTCCCTGGGGGCATGGGAGGGCACCTCTGGGCTCCTTCCGAGCCCACAGGTCCCTTAACGCCTCCCCTGACCAGGCGCTAAAAAACGGCGCAAAAGCGGCCGTACGTCATTTTTTTGACCCGCCCACTCCCGGGCGTGAATTTTGCCCGGGAGTGTAAATACGGCGCACATGCCTCTGAGTCAATTTTTTAGACGGGAACGCCTACCTTGCATATCATTAACGCAAAGTAGGTGTCCACGCTAAAAAATGACGCAAACTCCATGGACTTTGGCGCTAGACGCGTCTAACGCCAAAGTATAAATATGGAGTTAGTTTTGCGTCGGAATTGCGTAAAAAAAAACAACGCAATTCCGTCGCAAACAGAGTATAAATATGCCCCTAAACACCTGGGTGAGTCCAGGGTGGTGAGCTTCACATGTGCCCGCACATTTTCTTAATCACAATGCCCTGCAAACCTCCAACTTTGCTTGAAATCACACATTTTTCCCACATTTCTGTGATGGAACCTTCCGTAATCTGTAAGAACCACAAAATTCCTACCACCCATCATTGTTGCATCTATAGCAATACAAATTCAGCCCCACTTGTCAGCCTAAAAATGTTTTTTTTTCAAACTGCACTTTTGCACCCGCTTTGATTCCCTCTTATTTTCAACCAGTTTTTGGCTCTTCCCTGTCACAGGTACTTGGCCCACCTACACAAGTGAGGTATCATTTTTATCGGGAGACAGAGGGGAACATTGGGTGGTAGGAACTCTGTGCTGGTGCAGTGCTTCCACACAGAAATGTGGGAAAATGTGATTTTTTTAGCAATTTGGAGGTTTGCAGAGGATTCTGGGTATGAAAACACAGGGTGCCACTCAAATCACACCTCCCTGGACTTCCTCGGGTGTCTTCAGAAATGTCTGGGTTTGGTAGGTTTCCCGAGATGGCTGCTGAGCCCAGGACCAAAAACGCAGATGCCCCCCACTAAACAGCTAGTTTTGTATTTGATCATTTTGATGTATCCACATAGTGTTTTGGGGCATTTCCTGTCGCGAGCACTAGGCCTACCCACACAAGTGAGGTACCATTTTTATTGGGACACCTGGGGGAATGCCGGGTAGAAGGAAATTTGTGGCTGCTCCCAGATTCTAGAACTTTCTATCACTGAAAGTTAAAGAAAAATTGTTTTTTTGGCCAAATTTTGAGGTTTGCAAAGCATTCTGGGTAACAACACCTGGTGAGACCCCATACGTCATCCCATCTTGGATTCCCCTAAGTGTCTAGTTTAAAAAAAAATGCACAGGTTTGGTATGGTTCCCTAGGTGCTGGCTGAGCTAGAGGCCAAAATGCACAGTTAGGCACTTTGCAAAAAACAGGTCTGTTTTCTTTGGAAAATGTGATGTGTCCATGTTGTGTTTTGGGGCATTTCTTGTTGAGGGCACTAGGCCTACCCACGCAAGTGAGGTACCACTTTTGTCAGGAGACATGGGGAATGCTGGGTGGAAGGAAATTTGTGGCTTCTCTCAGATTCCAGAACATTTTGTCACCAAAATGTGAGGAAAAAGTGTTTTTAGCCATATTTTGAGGTTTACAAAGGATTCTGGGTAACAGAAGCTGGTGAGAGCCCCACATGTTACCCCATCTTGGATTCCCCTAGGTATCAAGATTTCACAAATGCACAGGTTTGGTAGGTTTCCCTAGGTGCCGGCAGAGCTAGAGGCCAAAATCCACAGCTAGGCACTTTGCAAAAAGCAATCTGTTTTCCTTGGGAAAATGTGATGTATCCATGTTGTGTTTTGGGGCATTTCCTGTCATGGGCACTAGGCCTACCCACACAAGTGAGGTACTGTTTTTATCGAGGGACTTGGGGGAATGCTGGGGTGAATGCTGGATGGAAGGAAATGTGTGGCTCCTGTCAGATTCCAGAACTTTGTGTCACCAAAATGTGAGGAAAAGGTGTTTTTTCTGTTAAATTTTGAGGTTTCCACAGGATTCTGGGTACCATAACCTGGTGAGAGCCTCACACATCCCCCATTCTGAATTCCCCTAGGTGTCTAGTTTTCAAAAATGTATTGGTTTGCTTGCTTTTCCTAGGTACCGGCTAAGCTAAAGGACAAAACCCACAGCTAGGAGCGTTCTAAAAAAAATGTCAGATTTCAATGTAAAAATGTGATGTGTCCATGTGTGTTTCCTGTCGCAGGGACTACGCCTACCCACACAAGTGAGATACCATTTTTATTGGGAGACGTTGGGGAACAAAAAATAGAAGAACAAGTGTTATTGCCTCTTGTCTTTCTCTACATTTGTTCCTTCCAAATATAAGACAGTGTGTAAAAAAGACGCCTATTTGAGAAATGCCCTGTAATTCACATGTTAGTATGGGGAACCGGGAATTCTAAGATGTGCAAATAACCACTGCTCCTCAAGACCTTATCTTGTGCCAATTTTGGAAATAGAAAGGTTTCCTTGATATCTATTTTTGACTCTTTAAAATTTTACCAAATGAATTGCTGTATACCCAGTATACTATGAAAACCGAATGCAAGATGCAGCTCATTTAGTGGCTTTGGGTACCTAGAGTTCTTGATGTGCCTGCAAGCCCTATATATCACCACAACTAGAAGAGTCCAGCAGATGTAATGATATATTGCTTTTGAAAATCTGGCATTGCAGGAAAAAGTTACAGAGTAAAACGTGGAGAAAAACGTATGTTTTTTTACCTCAGTTTCAATGTTGTTTTATTTCAGGTGTTATTTTCTGTAGGAAAACCTTGTAGGATCTACGCAAATGACCTCTTGCTGAACTCAGAATTTTGTCTACTTTTCTGAAATGTTTAGCTGTCCAGGATCCAGCATTGGTTTCACACCCAAATAGTAAAAATGGGGTATGTCCAAGTAAAATGCCAAAATTATGTTGAAAATTGTGTTTTTCTGAATTAAGTCCACCTGTTCCTGATAGCTGAGAAGATGGTGATTTTAGCACAGCAAACCCTTTGTGGATGCCATTTTCAGGGAAAAAACACAAGCATTCTTCTTCAGCCCTTTTTTCCACGTTTTTGAAAAAAAACTACATTTTTGCTGGAGTTTGTCTAATTTCTTGGTCTCCTCCAGGGGAACCCACAAACTCTGGGTACCTCTAGAATCCCAAGGATGTTGGCAACAAAGGACGCAAATTTGGCATGGGTAGCTTATGTGGACAAAAAGGCTCGGCACAGGAGGGGAAAAGGCCTGGCAGCATAGGGATTAATAAAATTGAAATGTTGATGTTTAAAGATAATTTTGGGTTCTGTTTAAAATAATGTCATTATCAGTTTTATGTATTTTGGTAAATATTTTTATGACTATGTTTTATAAATGCATTTTGGTACACTTTTTTTTATTGTTATTTACATTAAAATGTTGTTTAATATTTGTATTCTTTATTCATAATTAAAATGAGGGTTTTGTTTTAATTCTTTTTTTGTTCCAAATTTACATCTCATCCATTTTTATAAATTTGATTATTGTAAAACTATTTCTATTACTGTTAGAACTTTCTTTGGTTGTAGGTTATATTTTATTTAAACATGTATTTTAACTATATTTAAAATTCATATATTTTTAATAAGTAAAATTGATTCCTCCAAAGTATTATTTTAAGTAGACTATTAGAATTTTGTAGCAGTAGTTAATAACAAAGTCCAACACTTTCCTAAATGTAGTTAAGTATGGAGTGGAAATAGAAAATGTGCCCCCCCCCAAATTCCAAAACTTTCCCCAATATAGTTAAGTTTGGTTTTAGAATAGTAAATAAGTCCCCACACAGTCCATCAGTGTGGTTAGGAGTGGTTTGGGAATAGCAATTTTGACATCCTCCAAAGTTCAACATTTTCCCCAGTGTAGGTAAGTGTGATATTGGAATTGTCTATGTGGGCCCCAACAAGCCTAACATTGTCCCCAGTATGGCTCAATTTGAAATGAGAATAGGATATCTGACCCCAGCCAAAGTTCAACATTTTGCCTGGTGTGGTTAAGCGTGATATGGTTATAGAAATTCTAAATTCCCTCTACCCCCAAAGTCCAACAGGTCAAGTTTGGAGTTGGATTAGTAAATTTGATCCCATCCCAAAGCCTAGCATTTCCAGCAATGTGATTCAATTCGGAATGGGAATAGACATTCTGACTCCATCAAAGTCCAACACTTTTTCCAGTGACATTAAGGGGCAGATTACGAGTTTGGCGGTCCCAATGCGGGACAGCCAAACTAGCAGGGAGGACACCACCACCATGACGATGGCATCCCCCACCCTATTACAAGATTTCTGCTGGTCTGACCTGGCTGACCCGCAGAAACCTGAAAATAGAACGTTCCCGCTGGTCAGACCGCAGGGAACAGTGCTACGAGATAACACTTGGCTCCCTTAAAGTAGCCGAGTGCTATCTTGTAGCACAGAGGAGGCCGACCAGCACTCTCAGAATATGCAGGCAGTGCACATTCCAATGGTGCCAGACAGGGGGGTCCCTGCAATGCCCAGGACGTTGGCATGGGCAGCGCAGGGGCCCCCCTGTGGCTCCCTGCACATGTTCTCCGCCAGCCTTTTCTTTGTGGTGAAACTGTCATGTAAAGGCTGGTGAAGAACAAGCTTATGTATCAGCAGGGCAGAGCTGAGTTCAGCATCACCCTGGCTAATTACAACCAGGACAGCCATCAGCCCGTCGGGATCCTGGCAGAGATGGTGGTCTGTTAGTGGGTCCACCTGCCAAACTAGTAATGTGGAGTTGGACCCCCAGAACCGCGGTAGTCCGACCGCCACCGCGAGTCTTGCGGTCTTGTGACGGCTAGACTGGTAAACAGGCCCTAAGTTTGGAATGGGAATAGTAAGTCTGCACCCCCGGTCATAAGTTCAACACTTTGCCAAATGTAGGTAAGCGTAGTGTGGGAATAATAATTAATGCACCCAAAATCCAACATTTTCCCCAAGGTCATTAAGTTTGGAGTTGGAATAGTAAATTGGGACCCCTGAAGCCTAACAATTTCCCCAATGTGGTTCAGTTTGGCGTGGGAATTGTAAATCTGACCCTCCCCAAAATCCAACACACGAATAGTAAACCAAAAACATCCAAAGTCTGACACTTTGTTCAATATTTTGAAGTGTGTTTGTTTGTGGGGGGGAGGGAAGGGGTGATTCTGACCCCCCCACCAAGTCCAGTATTTTTACCAATGCGGTTAGGTTTTGAGTTGGAATACAAAATTTGACCACCCAAAGCCTAAAACCTTCCCAGTATGGTAAGGTCTAGAGCAGGAATAGTGAATCTGACCTCTCCAAATTCCAACACTTTCCCCAGTGTTGTTTGGATGGGAATAGTTAATTAGACCTTCCCCGTTGTACAATACTTACTCCAATAGGAATAGTAAATGTGATGTCTAGAAAGTGTTAGCATTTGTTTGTTTTTTCTAGTGTAACATAAAATGTTCTAGTACTTTATAGTTTAAATTGTCTGTTTCTTTATTAGTATTTCTATGTTGTTAAGTTTTTTTAATATACTTTGATAATATAAATGTTTTAAACATCTCTTTTAATGTATACTATTTTTACTGTACAATATTTTACAATAATCACATGTTTTCTGTAATATTTTTATTAACAACCAAAAATAATTTATGAGTTTCAATATAATTGATATTACACATGATATAGATGTAGTGCACATGCATTTTTTATACAATTTTTAAACATTTATATTCATTTTTATTAAAAAAACAACTTTCTCGTGTTACTTGTTCTTAAACAAGGGTCCTCCCTCAGCCCCACACTCTTCAACATCTACATGATCCTCATAGCCAACATCCTCCGAGCATACGGAATCACTATCCTCTCCTACGCCGATGACACCCAACTCATCCTCTCTCTCACCCGCAACCCCACCACCGCCAAAACCAACCTACACGCTGCTCTCCTCGACACCGCCAACTGGATGACTACTAACCACCTCAAGCTTAACTCCAACAAAACCGGGATCATCATCTTCGGCCCCAACAAAACCACATGGGACGACTCCTGGTATCCCACCACCCCAGGCCCCGCACCCACCCCCGCAAACCATGCACGCAACCTCGGCATCATCCTGGACCCCTCCCTCGCCATGACACAGCAAATCAATGCCCTAACCTCCTCCTGCTTCCACACACTCCGCACTCTAAAAAAATCCTTCAAATGGATTCCCCTAGAGACCAGGAAGACAGTTACCCATGCACTCATCAGCAGCAGACTAGACTACGGTAACGCCCTCTACGCTGGCACCACACTCAAACTCAAACGCAAACTCCAAAGAATCCAGAACACAGCCGCACGCCTTGCCCTTGGCCTCTCCTGCCTCGAACGAATCTCACCACCCTCAAATCCCTTCACTGGCTCCCCATAGACAAGAGAATCACATTCAAGATCCTCATCCACGCTCACAAATCCCTCCACAACACCGGCCCAACCTACCTCAACGAAAGAGTGAACTTCCACACTCCCACACGCAATCTCCGATCAGCAGACCTCACCCTAGCCACAGTCCCCCGCATCCAACGCACCACCACAGGAGGCAGGTCCTTCTTCTACCTCGCCTCCAAAACCTGGAACTCCCTCCCCACCAACCTTCGCAAAACCAAAGACCTCCTGCTCTTCAGAAAGAACCTCAAGACATGGTTGTTCGAACAGTGACCCTCCCTATCCCCTCTTAATCCCCCCCCTGCGCCTTGAGATCCTCACAGGTGAGTAGCGCGCTCTATACATTTTTTTGATTGATTGATTAAACATAATATATTTAAAAATAGTAAAAACATATTTTTACATCAGCATTTTATTATATATTTAAATAATATGTTAGTACATTTTTTCGAACACATAATTTTGTTATAAACATTATTAAATAAAATGCATTTTTAATGACTTTGATTCCTCGTGGTTGTAAATATTCATTTTCATTGTCACTTTTCCTCCTTTTTTATTCTAGTGCTTTTAATTTTGCAGGCTTCCTTTTGCTGTTTGTAAAGTTTGCTGTCATAGCTTGGTGATGGTTGTCTCCTATCAAGGTAATACAATTGTACACTTAGGCCCTCATTACAACCCTGGTGGTCAAAGACCGCCAGGGCTGTTTTGGAGTTTGTACCACCAACAGGCTGCTGGTACAATCTTGGGCATTACGACCGCGGTGGAAGCGACGCGGTCGCATAGCCGGGACCGGTGGTTTCCCGCCACTTTTGTCCCGGCGGTTCTAATCCCCCAGGGCAGAGCTGCTTGCAGCGCTGCCCAGGGGATTACGAATCCCCCTCCCGCCAGCCTTTTCATGGCGGTATGAACCGCCATGAAAAGGCTGGCAGAAAGGGGAGTCGCGGGCCCCCTGCCACGGCCCCATGGAGATTTCCACTGTCTGCATAGCAGACAGTGAAAAGCGTGATGGATGCAACTGCACCCGTCGCACAGCCACAACACCGCCGCCTCCCGTGTTGCGGTCGAGATCCCGCTGGGCCCGCAGGCGGAAACCAGGTTTCCGCTGGCTGGCCCAGCGGGGATCTCAAAATAGACCCCACGGGAGTGCGGCCGGATTGGCGGCCGCCTGGCAGTTTCAACCCGCCACCCGCCAAAGTTGAAATGAGGGCCTAATTTCCTAAGGATTTAGTGGTGGGGAAGGAGTTAAGAGCTAGTTAAGCTAATGTCTGTTAGTGAATGTTATTTTAGTGTGTTCTCCGTTAGCGAGCTATGTGTTTGTTTACGGTAGTGTGACAGGCCTCATTGTCTTATTTGTGTACTCTATGAATTTAACATTGTTTTAATGTTCTTCTATTGTGATGTTTATAAGATGAGGGCTGTACATTTTGTTTGGGTGGGTTTATATGTTTTACTTTACAGGTTTTTTTCTTCAGATGTCAGACTTAATGTATACTATTTTTACTGTACAATATTTTACAATAATTACATGTTTTCTGTAATATTTTTATTAACAGCCAAAAATAATTTATAAGTTTCAATATAATTGATATTACACATGATATAGATGTAGAGCACATGCATTTTTTTATACAATTTTTAAACACATATTCATTTTTATTAAAACAAATAACTTTCTCATGTTACTTATTTTTAAACATAACATATTTAAAAATAGTGAAAACATATTTTTGCATCAGTATTTTATATATAATTAAATAATATGTTTGTAAATTTTTTCGAACACATAGGCCCTCATTACAACCTTGGCGGTAAATGCCGCCTACTGCCGTGCTGACGGCCGCCAACATACCGTGACCGCGGCGATATACCGCTACGGGTATTATGACCCACACAGAGAAATCTGCCACTATACAGACACCCACACAAGTCCACCAGACCAAAGGTCAGTGATAAACTGGTGGTACCAAAACCACACAATTACGCCAACAGGAATACTCCCACAGTATCAGGACCCCCGAATCACCGCAGCGGTCTTTCAACCGCAGTAAACCATTGGCGGTACACACTGCTGTGCTCAAAATACACACACACTTACAAAGCTACATCACATTCGACAATTCAAACTACACACATCTGACACACATTCACACACTCAGAACACTATAAATCCCACAACCCTTTCAATGAAAAAAAGAATTGTGAACAGAGAGAGAGACAAGCCAGGAGCACCCACTCAATCTGAGCCACAGAACACCATCACCCATACACCATTCACGCACCTCACAGCACACACTACAACACATCACCCCACACATCACCCCACACAACCTCACACATGCCACTCAAACCACATGCATGGCACCCCAAAGACACCCCAGGTTTTCAGAGGAGGAGCTAAGGGTCATGGTAGAGTAAATCATTCGGGTAGAGCCACAGCTATTCAGATCACAAGGGCAGCAGACGTCCATTGCTAGGAAGATGGAGCTATGGTGGAGAATCGTGCACACGCAGATACAATAACACTGTATTTTCATCCCCACAGCACCCCCACTCAATGTCACTGGAGAGGAGGTGCCGGCCACATCCAGTCTCCCCACAGAAGAGGCCCACAGTGATAACAGCAGCTCTGCACGCCTGGATCACGATGACCAACCTGGCCCATCAGGGACTTCTGGACAGTCTGTTAACCTGCCACAGTCCCAAACCACCACAGAGCCTCCCCCCTCAGGAAACACCAGCATAGCACCCACCCAGCGAGCCCATACCACTGTCCCCAGGACACATCAATCAGCAGTGTGTCCACCACTACAGGGACCCCAGGCAACCCCACAAACCCAAGAAAATCAGGGACCTGGGGTCAGTGGCAGGGGGCACACGGTTCAGGGGACAGAGGCACAGGACAACAGGGAAGCTGGGAGGACTGCTGTGCGACAGTGGGAGGACAGGGCCAGGGAACCCACTCTCCACGAGTCACTTGCAGGGATCCTGGGAGCATACCAACATTCCCAGGAGACCTTGGGCCAGATACTGGCCAAGTTGTAGGAGACCCAGTGGCTGCAGGAGGGACAGTACCTAGGGATCAGGGAGGACCTCAACCACATCCACACCATCCTGGTCACTATTGCAGGGGTGCTGGCTGACATGGCCAACACCATGAGGGAGGCAGTGGCACAACAACAGGCCCCTGATACTAGCCACACCGATAAACAGCCCTCCACCTCCACCGGCGCTAGTGGACAGGAGGCCCGCCACTGGAACAACAGGCCACCAGCACCCCACCCCCTGCAGAAGGAGAACCACCCCACAAATGGTCCCTGCGATACAGGCAGAAGCTAGAGAACATTGCCAAGACCCCCGCCAGGAAATAAGACTCTCCTGATTGTCACCCTTGTGTCCCACTCTGCCACCCTGTCCACCTTGAACTGCCATTACTACCCTTCCTATGCCCCATTGGACAATGCACCTGTGGTACCAAGAGACTGGACTCTAACTGGACATTCCTCCACCATCACCCCAACCCATTGCACATCCCCCTCTACTTATTAGCACTTAAATAAACACCCTTGGAACAAATACAATTCTGGAGTCTGTCAATTGATTGAAATATGTATCAGTACAACATTCTGAACATTGCAATTCATATGTACAGCAATGTATACATTGGTAAGACCTGTAGCGGGCAGCAGTAAACACACCAGGAGCCAGAGTGGGGCACAGAGATCTGAAAATGGAGATGCCAAAGAGTACAGTAAGTGACCATAGACATAGGGAAATCATGCTGCCATGTACAATGTCCAACAGAAAACTGAAAAGTAAAGTACAGTTACAGTGTCTTACCTGTGTGTCACTGGAAGTACTGCTGTATGATATTATTTCTGTTGTCCACATCTTCTTCCTCTGCCTCCTCTTCCTCACTGTCCACAGGCTCCACTGCTGCCACAAGACTATCTCCAGGCGATTTTTCAGAGATCACGGTCGACATGAGGTCGGACCGAGATTGGAGGAACATGACGGTCAGCTAATGAGCTGCCCGTGAACTCCCGTCGGACGGAGGTGATTCCAAACATCGCACGACTTGGATTGTGAGCAGACATTCCCTCGGTCTCTGCTCGGGAAAGCTGTGGAAGTTTTCCCCCCGGATACGAGTTTGTTTGTGCCCCCGGCCCCCCCCCCTGGCGATAGGAAAGCGAGGGCGAGGATTCCCTCCTCGCGCCTTCGCGCGCCGGATTAGAAGCCGGGGAGCCTGAGATTCGGAGCTCCCGCTTTAGCGTTTCTTTGGGGGAAGCCCCTGGAGCTGTGTCAGCGGAGCAAGGAGCGGCAAAAGGAGCGGCAAAAAGACGGGTGATTCAGTCCATTGACTACAGCTTGGTTATAACTTGTTGTTAGCAGGCAGAGATTGTTAGTAATATCGAGGCTGCCCTCCCAGGAGTATTGGGGGGGGCTTAAAGAAAACGCGTACACATATGAAAAGTGTTGCTTATGGTAAAAGTAAGCAAGCGCTAGAGTTTTCTACTAGAAGTTTGTACCAGAGGAACTGCGTGCCTAATATCGCGTTTTACAGCTGCATATTCGCCAGGGATTGTTATGTCTCAGCGCTTCTCACGCCATAAGCACAAAAAACCTGTGTAAATCTCGCTGCTCTACACAGAAGGGAGGTGAGATACAGATGGATGCCAAATATTCAACACCCCTGTACTCGTGGTGGTTCGCCGTTTGCTGGAAGGGCTGAGAAGTAAACTGTTGTTTCAATTGAGGATTCCTCAAGTTTAAAGGTTTAAAGGTTTTGAGAAGAGAGGTGGACCATCGTATAGATAGGTACCCTGTTGGGTGGGGGTACTTGGTCCCTCACACCTTGTGCTGTGTCTCCCCGGATTTTCAGGCGTTAGAAGGAGGAAGAGAGAAAGAGAGGGGGCTAAAAAGAATACTTCTGTTACCGCGCCTTGTTAATTTCATTCTTCCTCTCTACAGTGTTTTCCCTTTTCCGACTCTTGTCGGGAAAACTAGGAAGGAAAACGGCGAACAAGAAGGGAGGGTCATTGAACACAGGGAGGGTGGAGGGGTGTTTTGGAAACAGGCTCTAAATTCCAGTATTTGGACAGAAGCGGCAAGGGGCGTGCGACGTGGGAGATCTTATACCGCCCGTTGCTCTCTTCGTGGGAGCCTCCCGGAGACCCCAGGGGGCCTCTTCAGAACCAACTTAAGTGGGAAGGGGGTAAGAAAGGAGTGTGAGAGTGCTGGAACCCTGCAGTTCATGTCATTAATTAAGCTTCGCCCCAGGGGTGCTCGGGCAGAAGTTAACGATGTGATTGTGGCCAGGAAAAGTAAGCCCGGCACCCGTGGTGCAAGTGCTAATCTTCGGACTCAGGTGTCTGGACCTACAATAACAGGCATAGCGGACTTAAGTCCTAAAACCGATGGTGAAGGGTCATCCTATACATCATTACTCGTGGATCATCCTTTACCCCACCGGGTGGAGAGTCAAATTGAGATCCAGGGGAGGAGCGACTCGTTGATCACGAGGTACTTTCAGACCACAATTCCTCCACCACAGGACATGGCAAACGTTCAACCAGCCTTAGGCAAGTTGGGGGTTTCTAAGCTAGCTGAAGGCGTTTCAGCTGTCGGCCCAGCACAAGAACTATTAGATATGGATCCAGTTACACTGAGAGAGGGCCCCTCTAAGACATTACCCTTGCTGGAAGTTGATGGTAATTTCTCCAGTGGATCAACACCACATGACTTGGATGTACAGACTCTGTTAATTTCTCTTACTAAAGAAATTAGAGGGAAATTTGAAATTTCAGAAACTAATCAAACCAGGATTCGGGAAGCCTGTGAGGTCTTGGAAAGTAAAATCAACCTGTTATCAGACCGGCTGGGGAAACTAGAGGCTGTGGTGGAGGCCCACGAGGAGCGAGTGTTAGCTCAATCTAAGGACATTTTACAATTGAAAAGGGGGGAAAAGTTGTTGCAAGATAAATTGGAAGTGTTGGAGAATAACATGAGGAGAAACAATATCAGGCTCCTGGGAGTTCCAGAGGGCTTGGAAGGGGAAAATATTAAGAGCTATGTGATCTCGCTGATTAGGGAGGTCCTCCCCAGTATGGTAGGGATCAATCTGGAAGAGGACATTCAGAGAGTCCACCGTGATCCTTTCAAGAAAAATCCATGAAGGAAAACCCCCAGGAGGATTTTGATAAATTTCAACACATACTCTATTAAGGAAAGAATCTTGTCCGAAGCCCTCAAGGTTGGGGCTTTTCTCAAGGGGGAATGGTATCTTAGGATAAGATCAGATCTGTCTAAGGCAACGTTAGATAGGCAGTGGGAGCTGGGAAATTGTATGCGGGAGCTCCGTGAACTAGGGGCGACAGTCCAACTAAGGTTCCCGGCAGCTCTCCGTATAATGTGGAAGAATAAAATGTACAATATGAGAGACCCTGGGGAGGTCAGTACATTTATAGACCAGATCAAGGCGTCTCAATAAGACCTAGTGGAAAGCCCCCGTCCGACATGGGGTTCGAAGATAGGATAACAGGATGGTTATCCCAGTAGAAACAGGGAGGGTTCCTCTGGGGGGGGGGGGGTTTGGGGGCATGTTGGTGTTGAGTGCAGGGGTGGGTGGCATGGGGGGTTGGGGTTTGTTTTGGGTTTGGTGGGTTGAAAAGGATAAAATAAGAAAGTCCTCATATGTTACTAATTTAGGTCGGGGAGGTTGGTGTTCTTCTTCTTTTCTCCTTTTTGTTATGAACAGTCATGCAGGGTAAAGAAAAGTTGAGATTCCTCTCTTGGAATGTGAATGGGCTAAGGGTGTCTGGTAGGAGGAGGAAGATCTTTGAGTACTTACGTTTGGTTGAGGAAGAGATTATTATACTGCAGGAAACCCATCTCCACCAAACTGAATGGGAGACCTGGCTTAAACAACTGAATTGGGCTGCGTTCAGCGTATGTTCTTCTCAAACTAGTACAATAAAAGGTGTGGCAGTTTTGATTAAGAAATCCATGAGGCTCAGGGTTGGAATAGTACATGTTGACCCCAGAGGGAGGTGGGTAGTGGTGGAGCTGTGTGTAGGTGGTCACTGGATTACAGTGTCGGGTTATTACGGGCCGAATATTGACGACCCATCGCCATTTCAAGACTTATTTAATATTCTACTTTCAGCTAGGTACCCAGTGGTGTTGGGTGGGGATTTTAATATATTGCTAGACCCTGCACAGGACAAGTCAACCCCTCGGGGTACGGTTAATTCACCTAATACAAGGGCATTGGTGAAGCAAGCGATGCAGGATTTAGGCTTGGTAGATGCTTGGCACTGGGGAAGGGGAGAAGGAGATAGATACACATTTCACAATAAAAAATATGGGCATAGATCCAGAATAGATTTTTTTTTTATTCATAAAAGTTTATGCCCGGAGGTAAGAAGGGTGGCTCACAACACAGCACACTTGTCAGACCATTCTGCAGTAATACTACACTTAGATATTAGGGTTAGTAATAGGACAACTAGGAGCACAATCAATCGTGCTCTATTTTTAGATGACGCATCAGTAGAAGTGTTAAAAAAAGATACAAGAGAATTTTTTCAGGTGAATCAAGGAACAGCAAGTTTGTGGTGTGTTTGGGATGCGTTTAAGGCTTTTATAAGAGGGAGGCTAGTTAACCTGGCAGCTCATAAGTACCGTGAAGAGAGGGAAAAGTTGGGAAACATGGAATCGTCATTGAAAACCTTTCAAGTAGCAAAGAATAATGCACAGTTAGAAGGGAAAACGGACTTAGTAATGGAGCTGTCTTGTCAAGAAGAAAAGGTCCGGTCTAGTCTAGACGCTTTTTTGGAAAATCGCTGTAGGTTAAAATGGGAAAGTAGTCAGTATGCTAATTTTGAATATGGAGAAGGTTGTAGCAAACTGTTAGCATGGAAGGTTAAGTCGGACCTTTCCAAAAGGCACATTTTATCTGTCAATTCAGAGCCTATGAATCAGGTCTGTACGGAGCAAGAGGAGATAGAGGGGGCATTCGTATCTTTCTTTCAGGAGATATATTCAGAGAGTTCGGTTAACTTGGAAGAGCCGGTAAGAGAATTCTTAGATAAGGTAGATCTCCCAGTTTTAGAGGAGTCTAAGATGCTCCTACTGAATGATAAGTTAAATGAGGCTGAGTTGGCGGAAGGTTTAAAGGCCATAAAAAAAGGTAAGGCAGCGGGGCCAGATAGTCTCCCTAATGAATTATATAAGGCTTTGGGGGAGGAACTTACCACATTTTTATTAGAGTTATTTAACTCTATGCTGATAGAAGGGGCCCAAATTCCCAATTCTTGGAGAGAGGCGACAATTTGCTTATTGTTAAAGCCGGGTAAGGATTCCACGTTTTGTTCCTCCTATAGGCCCATCTCCTTTCTGAACGCAGACTATAAACTTTATACAGGAATTTTAGCCAAGAGATTGGGGAGAGTCGTTGGTAATCTAATCCATCCGGACCAAAAGGGTTTCATGAAGGGGAGGCAGCTTCACGAGATAACTCACGAGTTATTTGCTGCAGTCGATTTGGCAGCATACGAGAAGACACCATTGGCGATTTTGTCCTTTGACGCGGCCAAGGCCTTTGACCGTGTTAATTGGCTGTTTTTAAAGGTGGTTCTGGAAAAAGCGGGCTTGGGATTCCCTTTTATTAGGGCGATAGGGGAACTGTATAGTTGTCCCCTAGCGAGAATTTTGATCAATGGCCAATTAACACAAGAATTTAGGATCAGGCGAGGTACGAGACAGGGATGCCCTCTATCTCCGTTGCTTTTTAACTTATATATTGAACCTTTGGCTACTTTACTTCGGTCTTCTAAAGAGATTATCCCATTCCGAACTGGGGGATGGGAAAAAAAACTAGCTTTATACGCAGATGATTTGATGATATACACGAGTGATGTTAGGTCTACTCTACCTAGGGTGATTGCCTTGATGGAACAATTTGGTAGACTATCTGGGTACAGCATAAACGCAGAAAAGACAGAAATAATGTGCTGGAATTTGTTGTATGCTTCCCCTTTAGTTAAACAAGAGATCAGATATCTGGGTATTCGAATAGCAGCTGATCTTAATAAGGTAGCTAAAGTGAACTTTGATATAGTATATAGGGAAACCAAAAAACTGTTAAAAGCATGGGCTGCTCTTCCTCTTACGATAATTGGGAGATCTAATATCTTGAAGATGTGTATTCTTCCAAAATTTACTTTTCTGTTTAATACTATCCCATTAGAGTTTGAGAAGAGCTGGTTTAAAAAACTACAAGGGGAGTTATCCTCATTTGTATGGGCTTCCAAGGGAGTAGGATTGCTTGGAAGAAGTTGAGTAGAAAAAGGGAATGGGGAGGTATTGCGTCTCCAGACTTTTTTAAGTACTATTTGGCTTTTCAGTTAAAAAATATTAGATTTTTATTGAATAAAAAGTCTGAGCACGATTCAGTCTGGGGAGCATTAACGGTTCACCTTGAAGAAGGAGCAGACCATTTTCTATATAAATTTGGACATCCCAGCTACTTCAAGAAAGTTCGTTTGAAACTCCCCAGTCACGCATGTTTGGATGCATTTTCGGAGGACGTTAGATATACCTTATTTTTGTAGTTCAGCTCCCATTTGGGACTCGCCTGGCACTCCGGAATGCCTTATAGACAAACTATCAACTCCTCTGAGAACAAGTGGGGTGGAAAGATGGGGTCAGTTAATAGAAGGAGTTGAAGTGTTAAGTTGGGGTGCATTCCAGGATGGTACCGGTGGGATGGTTTCTAGATTTAAGTATCTTCAAATATCTAGTTGGGTAAAGTCCCGCCGAATTGGAGAAATAGGGAGGAGTATATGGGAAGGGAAGCTAAATCAGAGAACCATCAACAAAGAGGTTGCAGTGTGGTACCACGCTTTGTTAGAAACATCAGATGATAGCGCTTCCCTTCCCTTATCGAAGTGGGGAGCGATCTTTCCAACTTTAGATGTTACAACAATGTGGCAAAAGTCTTGTTCAATATTGTGGCTTACTACCAGTCCTGCGGGGCTGAAGAAAAATCATTTGTTCACATTCCATAGGGCTTATTGGACTCCGGCTAAATTAACAGCTATTGGGAAGACTCAGAAAAACTGCCCAAGGTGCCGGGATGATAAGGCGGATGATATCCATATGTTTTGGCATTGCGCTAAGTTGTCGAATTATTGGGGGGAGATAGAGAGTATTTTCAAAATAATCTTTAATGTAAACTTAGTTGTAAACCCAGCATTAGTGGTGTTTGGGGTTGCGGGAACAGGATACAAACTACCAGAAATTGTCAGTTCAGCAGGAGCATTTGCTGTTCATATTAATTCTTCTAGCTAGGCGAGAAATTTGTCGTAAATGGATTGATTCTCTTCCTCCTCGTGTGTTGGATTGGCAGATATCTGTAAATCTAATCTGTACATTGGAACAACGGGGTCCCCTGTCTAGAAAAGATAATTTTTGGTTATTTTGGGAAAATGTGTATCAATAATATATTATTTCTTTGTCAAATAAGCTCCTTATACCTTTGATTTTTTTTTTAAAAAAGTCCAATGATTAAGATCTTCCCCACGCTCTTTGGAGGTGCTGCTTTGGCTATGATTGAAAGTGACAACTTTTGATCAATGACACCCGTACGAGAAAGTATAATCAGTAGATCAGAGGGGATGATCTACTAAGGTTTGGACTATGTACTTGGTGGCATGTTGTCGTCTGTCGCGCCAATGCCTTTCCTACTTAACCAAAGCAGGGGCGAGGCATATGAGAAAAAAAAAAAAAAAAAAAGACTATCTCCAGGCTCATCCTCCTGCAGAAAAGGCACCTGGCGTCTCAAGGCCAGGATGTGCAACATGCAACGATGATCTGGCACACTTTCTTGGGTGAGTAGTACAGGGATCCACCTGTCAGATGGAGGCACCAAAACCTGGCCTTCAGGAGGCCAAAGGTTCTCTTAATAATCCTCCTTGTTCACCCATGTGCCTCATTGTAACGTTCCTCTGCCCTTGTCCTGGCATTCCTCACTGGGGTCAGTAGCTATGAGAGGTTGGGGTAACCAGAGTCACCTGCAAATATCGAGGGACAACTGTTAGACACCTACTAACCCTTAGGGACAACCCCACACCCAGACACCAACATATACTGGGTGGGGACCTTGGGCTCACCTATTAGCCACACCCAGTGCCTCTGTAGTTGAGCCATCACATATGGGATGCTGCTATTCCTTAATATAAGGGCATCATGCACAGAGCCAGGATACTTGGCATTCACATGGGAGATGTACTGGTCAGCCAAACACACCATCTGCACATTCATAGAGTGATAGCTTTTTCTATTGCTGAACACCTGTTCATTTCTCCAGGGGGGGACAAATGCTACATGTGTACCATCAATGGCACCAATCATGTTGGGAATATGTCCCAGGGCATAAAAGTCAGCTTTCACTGTGGCCAAATCCTCCACCTGGTGGAATACGATGTAGCTGCGCATGTGTTTCAGCAGGGCAGACAAAAACTCTGGTTGGAAAAACATTGGCTGAGACTTCCCTGATGCCATGGCCACTGTTTAGAAGGAACCACTTTCCAGGAAATGGAGCACTGACAGGACCTGCACTAGAGGGGTGATACCTGTGGGCTGGCAGATAGCTGACATCAGATCTGGCTCCAATTGGGCACACAGTTGTTGGATTGTGGCCCTATCAAGTCTGTATGTTAGGATAATGTGTCTGTCCTCCATTGTCGCCAGGTCCACCAGGGTTCTGTACATGGGGGGATGTCTCCATCTCCTATTCATCCTCAGAGGTTGAAGCCTAGGGAGGAAAACAATGAACAGAGGGTCATATTCACACATCTATTGCAATAATGATGCATCTCTTCATATACAGAACCAGTATGTGAATCCGAGAGTCAGTTGATGTGCCAATGTCTGCTGTGATGCAGTTAGGTGCCATTTCCTGTGCCCCCTGAAATGGCGGCTGTCTGACGGAGGGACAAGTGGAAATGAGGTAATTCCGCTGGCGTTGTGCGCCGTTGTGGTAGGCGGTCGACAACCACTGGGCAACTTTGCATTGGTTATCATTGGGCCCTATGGGTTCCAGGAGCCAATGGCGATGTACGCCGGCGGTGACGGTACTCACCGCCACGGACTATTATCTATTCACTCACTTACTACCTGACCTTCAACAGGAGAGGATCTACACTGCAAGTGCTGCTGTGACCTGTGTCTGGAAGTGACAATGGCTCAAGTGTCTGGGGAAAGGGCCCCTGCCTTCACTTCGAAGGAGTTGGAGAGACTTGTGGATGGGGTCCTACCCCAGTACACTTTACTCTATGGTCCTCCAGACAAACAGGTGAGTACACTCTGAGCATGATGCGTGGGCAATGAATGTATGGAGTGCTGTGTGTGTAAGCCACATGTGGGGGGGGCTGAGGTATCCTGGGCAGACTGCTGCATGTTTGTTGGTCAATGTATGTGCTTTAGTGGATGGGAGGGATATGGTAGGCCATGAGTGTGATGATCCGGACGGTATTACTAATCCCTTTTCTGCTGTATTTTTCCTGAAGGTCAGCGCCCATCAGAAAAAGGTTTTTTGGCGTAGGACGTGCGGACCCTGGGGGTCTTTGACAGGCGGAGCACCCACAGCCGCAAACGGTGGGAGGACCTGCACCGCTGTGCAAGGAAGATTGCGGAGGCCCAGCTGGGGCTGGCATCCCAATGAAGAAGGGGTGCCTGTCGTACCGTGACCCCCCTGATGTTCCGCATCCTGGTGGTGGCCTATCCGGAGTTGGATGGACGCTTGAGGGCATCACAGCAGCCACAAGGGGGTGAGTACAAATTTGGATTCATGAGCTGACGCGCGTTAAGGTTTTACCTGGGTAGGGGATGTGGACTGTGGGTGCCCCTAGGCCAGGGTGAACGCGGCAGGGTAGGTCCCTTGTTAGGCAGGCTCTGAAGCACTCCAAACCCAATGGTGTTAAGGGGCATCTACTACTGGGCAGGGTCCTATGGGTTTTAGGTGTGCAGCTGATGGCATTGTGCCATATTCCCCATGGGCTGGTGGCTAACATTGTAACTGACAGAGCATGGCCTAGTGCATAGGGCAGCTCCCTGTGAGTTGTGTACGCCAACAGTAGTGTTGTTGCTAGCTTTGACCAAGTGTATCCACTGTCTCTCCCCCCCTTTTTGTTTTGTCACCCTGTCCTTGTGTGCATTAGCATCATCTGGCGAAGGAGCAGAGGCACCAGCGATGGAGAGAGCTGCATCCCACATGGGCCAGGAGGCCAAATCCACCGAGGGTGAGGGTACCAGTGGGACAGAGGGTGAGGGGAGCACCACGTCAGAGACAGGAGGGGACACTACAGACAGCGACTCCTCCTCCGATGGAAGCTCTCTGGCGGTGGCGGGCACCTCTGTGCCCACCCCAACAACAGGTACAGCTGCCACCCCAGTACCAGCACCACCCTCCCAGCAGCCCCTCAGCGTGTTTCCCGTGCCTGCTCACCCAGAGGGTGGGCATCTCCTTTGCCCCAGGTACCTCAGGCCCTGCCCCAGTCAGCCCTGCTGCCCTCAGTGAGGAGGCTATTGACCTCCTGAGATCCCTCACTGTTGGGCAGTCAACCATTCTGAATGCCATCCAGGTTGTCGAGAGGCATTTGCAATAAACAAATGCATACCTGGAGGGCATTCACTGGCGTGGCAACAGAGAGCATTTCAGGCTCTGGCCTCTGCACTGATGGCAGCCATTCTCCCTGTCTCTAGCCTCCCCCCTCGAACTTCCTCTATCCAGTCCCAATCCCCTCAACCCCAGCCTATCTCACGCACACCTTCAGACCAGCATTCACCCAAATCAACACACAGAAGTGGCTCAGGCAAACACAAGCACCACACTTCATCTAACAGGCAGTCACACAAGCACCATCCCCATGCAGACACACCAACATCCACTGCCTCCACTGTGTCCCCCTCCTCCTCGTCGTCCACCTTCCTCCCAGTAGCGTCTCCACTCACACCTACATGCACTACATCCTCATCCACTACCTCCATCACCAGCACGCCCATCACTACATACCCCTCACTGGCAGTCACCACCCCCACATCCATGCACACGTCACCTGTGTCATCTCCCACTGTGTCTGTGACCACTCCTCCCAAAGTACACAAACGCAAGCACGCACCCACCCAACAGCCATCCACCTCACAACAGCATCCAGCTCATGCACCTGCACCCAAACACAGCAGACTGAGACCTCCTACAAGCACTCCCTCTTCCTCCACTCCCTAGCCTTCACCCTCTTCCCACCCCAATGTCCCTAACAAGCTTTTTCTAGCCAACATTGACCTGTTCCATACCCCTCCCCCTTTCCTTCCCCTCGGACCAGGGTGACCAAAACCCAGCCCAGCACCTCAGCCACCAAGTTGACGTCCGCTGTGGTTCCTGCAGCTGTCAGAGGCTCAAAGGAGGCCTCTGTCAGCCCAGCCAGTGTGCCACCAACCCCTGCCAAGGCAAAGAACATTCCGCCACCTCACAAGGTGAAGAAGGGGACAGCATCCAGCATGGGGAAGGAGCCACAACCACCCAGCAAGGCCACCTCAAAGATTCCAGCTGGCAGACCCAAGGT
The DNA here is from genome assembly GCF_031143425.1 of Pleurodeles waltl. NCBI lineage: Eukaryota > Metazoa > Chordata > Amphibia > Caudata > Salamandridae > Pleurodeles > Pleurodeles waltl. The sequence goes on from NC_090444.1 coordinate 462,717,919, forward strand.
GACACCACCATCTGCCAAACACCAGCCAAGGCACTTCAGTCGTCCAAGCCTGTAGGTGAAGGCCCGCTGGCTACCAGCACAACCGCCAGCACCACCACCTGCACCCTGGCCAGCAACGCCACCTGCATTGCCGCAAGCACAGCCACCTGCTCCGCTGACAGTAGCACTACCGCTAGCAGCAGCAGCCCCAGTGGGCCACCGTCCGAGGCCGCAGGAGAAGGGCTCGAGCCTCCCCCAACCACTGGCAGAACCCCCACTACCACCGGCACTACCATCACTGTGCAGCCATAGCCACCGGTGGATGGACTGTAGCCCTGCCTCCATGGACTATCATGCATCCTGACCACTGCAAATCTCGTGGCTCTGACACCCAGGTGAGGGACTGTGACCTGGCACCCCCGAAGTGCGGCATTACTGGGCACAAAGCCCCTTCCAGAACCAGTGGAGAAAGGCATCCACTCACCCTATCCTTGGCAGGATGAAGCACACAGGGCACCAAGCCCCCTCCAGAACCAGTGGAGAAAGGCATCCACTCACCCCATCCTTGGCAAGATGAAGCACACTGGGCACAAAGCCCCCCCCTGAACCAGTGGAGAAAGGCATCCACTCCTTGGCAGGATGAAGCATATTGGGCACCAAGCCCCCTCCAGAACCAGTGAAGAAAGGCATCCACTCACCCTATCCTTGGCAGGATGAAGCACACTGGGCACCAAGCCCCCTCCAGAACCCATGGAGAAAGGCATCCACTCACCCCATTCTTGGCAGGATGAAGCACACTGGGAACCAAGCCCCCTCCAGAACCATTGGTGAAAGGCATCCACTCACCCTATCCTTGGCACTATGAAGCACACTGGGCACAAAGCCCCCTCCAGAACCAGTGGAGAAAGGCATCCACTTGATAGACTGTGGCCTTTCACTCCCCAGGACCAAGCAGTGGGCAGACCCCCCACTTGAGAGACTGTGGCTTTGCACTCCCCAAGACCAACCAGTGGGCAAACCACCCACTTGAGAGACTGTGGCTTTGCACTCTCCAGGAGCAAGCATTGGGCAAACCACCAACTTGAGAGACTGTGGCTTTGCACTCCCCAAGAGCAAGCAGTGGGCAAACCACCCACTTGAGAGACTGTGGCTTTGCACTCCCCAGGAGCACGCAGTGGGCCAACCACCCACTGGAGAGACTTGAGAGACTGTGGCCTTGCACTCCCCAGGACCAAGCAGTGGGCATGGATCCCCCTCCAGGAGCAATGGTGTTGCACCATCTTCAGGCTGAGGTGCCCCCCTTCCCCGTCCCCCTGAGGTGCCTGTGTGTTTTCGACCTGATGCCTCTGCAGTGTTCTCTCCGTATTGAGGCGGGAGTCAAGTGTGGGCTTGGCTTATGTGTTTTGGCCCAGTGGGCCACGGACATTTTGGGTGGACATTGTCCTGCCTTCTGTACATATTGTATAATTTTGTAAATACAGTTTGTGAGCTATTAACATATTTCTGAGTCTTTCTAATATAAAACTAATTTGACTCAATTACTTTTGTCCTTGGGTTATTCCAGAGGGTTACGGGGTGTATATGTAATGCTGTTGCATGTGTTTGTGTGTATGGTGTTGGGGGTGAGGGTGGCGCTGGGGAGGTTGCGTGTTGTGTGTGTGTGTCACTATCTTTTTCCTCCCCCCTCCCCCTGTCAACTAGGAGCTGTACTCACCATGGTCGTCGTCGCCGCCGTTGATACTCCTGATATATGAGAAGATACACCAGCATGGGCAGGACGTGCAGCTCGGGCTCCATGGTGTCCTGGTTCTTCATTGAGTGTCGAGAGGTGAGTGGTTTCCCTTCCAAGTACTGTTTCTGCCGTGCTTTTGATGGCATTGGTACCGCCCCGGAAAAGCTGGCAGATGGGCGTGTTGTAATGGGGTGGGTGGTACATTGTCTTCCACCTGGCTTTTGGTGGTTACCGCAGCGGTGTTTGTTGCTACCGCCGTGGCGGTCGGAGTGTTAAAGTGGCTGTCTGTGTCGGCGGTTTCTGCCATGGTCGTGATTCCATTTTATTTTACCACCAGCCGGTTGGTGGTATTACCACTGCTTTAACATCGACCGCCAGGGTTGTAATGAGGGCCCTAATTGTGTTCTAAACATTATTAAATAAAATGCATTTTTAATTACTTTGATTCCTAGTGGCTGTAAATATTAATTTTTATTTTCACTTTTCCTCCTTTTTTATTCTAGAGCCTTTGATTTTGCAGGCTTCTTTTTGCTTTTTGTGAAGTTTGCTGTTATAGCTTGGTGATGGTGGTCGCTTGTCAAGGTAATACAATTGTACACTTAGGGCCAGATGTAGCAAAATTTTGCGAGTCGCAAATGGCTTGAATCACTATTTGCGACCCTGCAAAATCTGAAATGGGATGCAAAAATCCCATTTCCGAATCGCAAATAGCGACGCGAGCCAATACCGACTCGCAAAATTTGTGACCCCATTGTGCGACCCGCAAATAGGAAGTCGCAATTTGCGAGTCGCAAACCATATGAAAAAGCCACTCGCAAATTACGACTAGTTGCAAAAAGCCCATTTTGCACACCCAATTTACCACTAACTCAGAGCAGGTGGTAACCAGAACCCAAGTATAAAAGGAGACCCAGAAGGCACCTGGGTTACTCAAGATGGCGGAGATATATGTGATAGCAAGGAGGAGGAGAGTCCACGCCGCACAGCAGAGGAGGAGGAGGAGCCAGAGACAGGAGAGGATATTCAGAACCAGGCAGACACTTTTCCAACAAACTGAGGAGGAGATATATGATAAATACAGACTCAGCAGTGTAGCAATATTAGAATTAATAGATCTACTCAATCCGCAGCTTCAACGCCAGACTGTGCGCGGCAGCGCCATCCCCACACATGTGCAAGTGCTATGCTCACTGCACCTCTTGGCCTCGGGTAGCTATCAGGGGGTCATTGCTGTGGCAGGTGGGGTATCCCAAAGTGCACTCTCACAGTTTTTCAGATGTTTCTTAGATGCCATACTCACACACATGTCCAGATACATTTACCTACCCAGGAATGAGGCAGAAATCAACAGCACCAAGTTGGAATTCTACCGGATTGCCAGCTTCCCACATGTAATAGGGTGTGTAGACGGGACACATATACAAATATGTCCTCCTGCAAATCTGGAATATCTGTTCCGCAACCGGAAGTGTACCCACTCACTGAACATCCAGGTGGTATGTGACGCCCATTATGTCATCACTGACATGGTGGCCAAATTTCCAGGGAGTACACATGACTCTTACATTTTCAGGCACAGTGGGATACACCAACGCCTAGAACGTGGGGAGTTTGGAGACGGATATCTCCTAGGTATAGCTGAATACACTTTGAAGACATACACACAGGTCAATGTGGATACCATCCATGCCCTGCTAACATTGCTTATTTTTGTCAAACAGGTGACAGTGCATATGCTCTAAGACCATTGATTCTTACCCCGTACTTAACACCCAGCAATGAGACTGAGAGGCGATACAACAGTGCACATAGGAGGACCCGAAATGTTATAGAGAGGACCTTTGGACCGTTGAAGGCAAGATTCAGATGCCTCCACAGAAGTGGAGGTGCCCTCCAGTATGCCCCGATAACAGCATTCAAGATCATTGGCGCATGCGCTATACTGCACAACATTGCCACCAGACGTGGTCTACATCTCACCCCTGAAGACCCAGATTCGGTGGATGACGAGCAAGAGCTACCACATCGCCATCATGGGGATAGAAGCATTGCAAATCAAGGCAGACAGAGACGGGACCACATTGCAAACCAATACTTTGGAAGGTATGTGCTGCCTGTCACCACACATGAATGTCACACACAAAGAGTCCAGGTGTGAAGTGGAACAAACAAGAACTTTTATTAAGTGAACCAAATAACTATAGAACTGAACTGTTGGTCAGGGGCTGTAAATGTCCACTTGCTATGAGGACACATTAACCTCATGTGCCTCAATTGTCCGTAAGTGAGTAGCTCAACTCCTACACCTGGGACGCCCAGCATGGCTAGTGCCTGGAGCGTCAGCAAATCCCTGCCGTGCACTGCCACTCCTCAATACCCTGGTGTCCATGGCAGATATACTACTGATAGTGGAGCCCTCCTCACTATCTTGAGGCGTGTCTGCCATGCACCTAGCCACCTGTCTTGCCTCCATCATGTCCACAGCGTGGCTTATCCGTCCCAGGCCGCGAGCCACATCGCCTGCAATGTGGCCCATGTCTACTTGTAAACTGACTGTCCGGCGTGGCAGCCCTGTTGTATTCACAGCCAGGCGGACGATGGAGGCAGCCATGCGGTCCAAGCGGTGGATGAGTTGGCGTTCACGGCGCCTTGCACTCTCTTTCTCTGTAACAAGTTCAGTCACTAGTTGCCTGAAGGAGAGTGCAAGGTCACCCACATGACTGTTCAGGTTTTGGAAGTCTGTGTGGACCTGGGCCAGCCCTGTTGTGAAGTTTCTCTCCATTCGCTGCATGGCCCCTGATATCACTCTCATCTGCCTTGTTTGCAGGTGCTGACCTCTGATGAGAGCTGCCTCGGCGGCGGACATGGAGGAGTCCCCTACATCTCCCTGTGACACTGCAGGGACATGGACACGTCATCTGCAACGCGGTGGAGCATTAGGGTCCTGTTGGCTGGCACTGTGGCTGGGACCAGGTGCTGGGTCAATCTCCACAATGTCTGATGGTGCATCTGGAGGGGACTGTGGTCGGGTGTGCAGGGCCCTGTGGTGGCTGCTCCTGGGTCTTGTGTTGCCTGTTGTCTGACCTCTGCATCCTGGACGGACTGGCTGGTAGAGATGTCTTGTGGGAGACCTGTGGGACATAGGGAACACACTGTCAGTATCTAACATCTGTTGTATGCTTTCTAATAAACTGTTGCCTATCAGCTGCCTACTGGACTACATTGCCTATAATGCACCATTCTGGTGGTTGCTACTCTGAAATGGAGCTCATTTGGTTGTGCATGCTGCTGTGTACTGGGTGGGTGGGGGTATGGCAGATATGGGTGTACATGCTTGTTTCATGGTACTCACTTGTTGATGGTCCTGGCGCTGACGTGTCCAGCTCTCCTATTCCAGCCACTGCCTCTGGCTCCAGGGTCTGTTGCACTCGTTCCTCCATGGGTGTGGGTGGTGGGACGGTAAATGGGCCTCCTCCTGTGCCCCTCATCTCCCGGAGGTGCTCTGCCACCCTCTCCTTGGTCCTGGAGCGCAGGTCGTACCATCGCTTTTTCAGCTCATCTATGCTCCTGTGGCTCACCCCGATTGCATTCACCTTCTCCTGGATGTCAGTCCAAATCCTCCTTTTGTCAGACTCTGGCACACTGAGGGCAGCCCTTCCAAAAAGTTGGTCATGGTGCTGGCAGCATTCATCTGTCAGCACCTCCAGTTCCTTCTCTGAGAATTTGAGTTTCCTCTTCCTGCCAGAGTCCTCCATTCTTGCTGCTGTTCCTCCTGGTGGTTGTTCAGCAGTTGGAAATGGGTGTGGTCCTCCCTCCTCCCAGGTATATTTGTAAACTTCCTGGCTGTGATGTCATCATCAAGAGCTAGGAAGTGTTTTCCAGAGTGTTCTGCTGCACCCACTCGCAATTTGCGTGTTCGTTTTTAGCGAGGTCGCAAAAAGCGACCTCGCAAACAGCGGACTCGCAATCTGCGGTGCGACTTCATTTGCGAGTCGCAAAATGAAGTCGCTTCTTCTTGTTGGATACCTGTTTGTGAGTCGGAAATTGCGAGTCGCAAAGACTCGCAATTTCCGACTCGCAAATTTTTGGCTACCTACATCTGGCCCTAATTTCCTAAGGATTTAGTGGTGAGGAAGGCGTTAAGAGCTAGTTAAGCTAATGTTTGTTAGTGAATGTTATTTTAGTGTGTTGTTTGTTAGCGAGCTACGTTTTTATGGTAGTGTGACAGGCCTCATTGTCTTATTGTGTACTCTAAGCATTTAACATTGTTTTAATGTTTTTCTATTGTGAAGTGTGTAAGATGAGAGTTGTACATTTTGTTTGGGTGGGTTAATATGTTTTACTTTACAGGTTTTTTTCTTCAGATATCAGACTTTGGTGGTCATTACGACCCTGGCTGTCTTCTGACCACCAGGGTTAACGTGGCGTTATCACCGTCAACAGGCTGGCAGTAATGACCGCCAAATAATGACCATGGTGGTGAGCCCTCCCATAAACAGCCAATGTACCACACAAACCGCCAGCACGATACAAACACCAAACACTGCGGTAGCCACCAACAGGCAGGCGGAAGACAAGGATCTGCCCACCATATTATGACATACCACATTGCCACGATTTCCGGGGCGGTAGCAAGGACACCAAAAGCCTGGCAGAAAAACATCATATAAAAGGAGACACTCGCATCCAGGAACACACAGGAGCCCACAGCCACCATGGAACCAGAACTGCAAGTCTTCCTGATGCTGTACCACGCTATGGCCGTCCTGGAACACCAACGCCGACGAAGACGATGACGGTGAGTAGAGCTGCCTAGCACACAAGGGAGGGAGAGAGGGGGAAAGAGTGACACACACACACACAAAACACACACCACACGCCCAGAACCAAATGCACAGGAAAATAACAGTAACAGAACCCGGAGTAAAGAAACCCAGGACACATACACAGTTCCAACCACTGTATTCCTATTGTATGAATATGTAAAATGCAAAACCATACACAACTGCAGAAATAAATACATGCAGGCCCATAGGCCAGTCCAAAGTCACAAATACATGCTTTCCACCCTATTAACCAGAGCTGGACCACGCAGCAATGTCTGAACTGGCATATTGGGGCATCCGCTGACTACTACCCTGCATCCAAATCCCATGCCAGGCAACAGAGAGATATGATTGACAAACACACTGTACTCACCCCCTTGTGATGCTGTGATGCCCTCAAGAGCCAATCCAGCTCAAGGTAGGCTACCGCCAGTATGCAGGCCATCAGGGGGGTCAGGTTCCAGATATGGGTCACAGCAGCACACACAGTGGAGATTTTGTCCTGTGGAAAGTCTTAGCCCTAACCTGACTCTTGACAACAATGGGACTCCACTTTTCCGGGGGCATCATGTTGGAAATGGGCAGGCACCCCAGGGCCCAGGGGGGTTTGAGGGGACACTCATTGGGAGGGGGCTTCCTGCCCACAGGTTCTGGGGGGATTGCCTGCCCACTGGTTCTGGAGGGGGCTTCCTACCCACAGGTTCTGGAGAGGGCTGTCTGCCCACTGGTTCTGGAAGGGGCTTCCTGCCCACCGGTTCTGGAGGGGGCTGCCTGCCTGCAGGTTTTGGAGGGGGCTGCCTGCCCACTGGTTATTGATGGTGCTCCTCTGCCTATGATTTTGGATGCTACTCCATGGCCTCTGGAACCGGATGCAGCTCCTTGGCCTCTGTTTCGGGATGCTGCTGCATGGCCTCTGGTTCCGGATGGGGCTCCTTGGGCACAGTTTTGAGTAGGGCCTCCTTGGCCATGGTTTTGAGTGGGGCCTACTTGAGCATAGATTTTTGTGGGGCCTCCTGGGCCAGGGATTTTTGTGGGGCCTCCTTGGCCAGGAATTTGGGTGTGAACTCCTTCGCTATGGATTTTGTTGGGGCCTCCTTGGCCTTGGATTTTTTGGGGCCTCCTTGGCCAGGGATTTTTGTGGGGCCTCTTTGGCCAGGGATTTGGGTGTGGCCTCCTTGGCCTTGGATTTTGTTGGGGCCTCCTTGTCCTTGGATTTTGTTTGGGCCTCCTTGTCCTGGAATTTGGGTGGGGCCTCCTTGGCCCTTGGTTTTGGACGTGGCCCCATGGTCTTGCCAGTCTGTTTGGGAGGGGGTGGCACTTTAGCCCTCTGTTTTGGGGGGAGCAGTGTCCTTGGTGTGGGGTCTGGTGTTGCACTCATGTGCCTCTTAGTGGAAGCTGAAGACTTTGGGGGTGGAGCTGTGTCTGACTGGGCTGGGGTGGTGGGACCTTCCACTTACGGGCAGGATGGGGAGGGGGAGGGGGAGGAAAGAGGTCAAGGCAGGCAAGGAAAGGTTTCTTAGGGACAATGGGGCAGGGTGTGGGAGGAGGGATGGTAGTGGAGGTAGATAGAGTGGTTGTAGGAGGAGGAGATATGCTGGACTTGGGTGCATGTGCATGGACAGTATCATGTGTGAGGGGGATGGCTGTTGGGGGTCTGAGTGCGAGCGTGTGTGTCTCTGGGGGCAGACAGGGTGGGAGAGGGCAAACAGAACGTGTGGATGATGTTGTGGTGGTGTCTACAAGTGAGGTGGGTGTGCTGCATGAGGTGGTGGTGGTGGTGACTGTGCATGTCTGCAAGTCTCCTGTTGTGGTGACTGTGTGCAAGGTTGCGCAGGTGGCAGGTTCTGGGACTGTTAATGCAGTGCATGCAGGTGTGAGTAAGGATGTGGCTGTGAGGAAGGAGAAGGGGGACACAGTGGAGGCAGTGGATAGTGTTGTGTGTGCTTCTGTGTGTTGGCTGTGTGAGTGCTTGTGGACTGAAGTGTGCTGCCTGTGTTTGCGTGTTGTTTTGGGTGCATGCTTGTCAGAATGTGTGTGTGGGATGGGTTGGGGTGAGGAAACTGGGACTGGATAGTGGTACTTGGAGGGGGAATGGATGAAACAGGGACACTGGCTGCCATCAGAGAAGAGGCCAGAGCCTGAAACGATCTCTGTAGGGCCGCCAACCCACCATGGACACCCTCCAGGAAGGCACTGCATTACTGCATGTGGGATTCCAGCTCCTGGATGGCATTCACAATGGTTGACTGCCCTACAGAGATGGATCTCAGGAGGTCAATAACCTCCTCACTGAGGGCCGCAGGGCTGACTGGGGCAGGGCTGGAGGTGCCTGGGGTGAAGGAGATGGCCACCCTCCTGGGTGAGCAGGCACGGGCAACTTGGTGGGGGGGCTACTGGGAGGGTGGTGCTGGTACAGGGGTGGTGGTAGAACCTGTAACTGAGGTGGTCCCAGAGGGGTTCACCACTACCAGGACGCTCCCATCGGAGGATGAATCAGAGTCTTTGGTATCACCTCCTGTCCCCGCCGTGGTGTTCCCCTCTCCCTCTGTCCCACTGGTCCCCTTGGCGTTGGTGAACTCTGTCTCCTGGGTCCCTGCTCCTTCACCAGATGATGCTAAGGCACACATGGACAGGATTACAAAAGGAGAGGGCGAGAGAGAAAGGGAGCACAGGGTCAATCTCAGCATCAACAGCACAGATGGCAGACACATCACTGTCAAACACGGAGACTGAGAATTTGCAGTATGGCCCATACTGGCATACCATTGGCTAAGTACCACAGCAGGTAGGAGCCAAACACTGCCAGATACACACCAGCTGGGACCAGCTAAGCCCTGTCTGAGATGGGAAGCCATCTACCTAGCTATCTAATACATGCTTTCCACCCTATTAACCAGAGCTGGACCACGCAGTAATGTCTGAACTGGCACATTGGGGCATCCGCTGACTACTACCCTGCATCCAAATCCCATGCCAGGCAACAGAGAGATATGATTGACAAACACACTGTACTCACCCCCTTGTGATGCTGTGATGCCCTCAAGAGCCAATCCAGCTCAAGGTAGGCTACCGCCAGTATGCAGGCCATCAGGGGGGTCAGGTTCCAGACATGGGTCACAGCAGCACACACAGTGGAGATTTTGTCCTGTGGAAAGTCAGGAATCAAGTGAAGTGGTAGAAAAGAAATGGGGATTACATCTGCGGTGGTGAACACCGACACCGCCGATGTTGATCATCATTGGTTCCCATTTGCTGTGTTAGCTAATGAGATACGGCAGAGCGGTGCAGACCGTCTCCGGCCATGACGCAAACGCCAGCGGAGTTAGGTCACTTCTACCTGTCCATGAATGCAAGACAGGCGGTACCATTCTCTAATGCTGGTACACATGTATAGATTGATAGGTGCAACATTATAGTTGAATGTACTCATCTACACAATTCCAGTGTCCAACATACAAACATGCTTTGTGTACACTGCTGTACTGTGTTCATAGTTTCTGTTTTCACTCCTTTCTTTCATTTGGGTCCCTTAGGTACCAACCACTGCAGAGGAATAGAAGGAGGCACACACCTGTGTACAGTCCCCTTGTGGACTTGGCTACACTGGAGGACTGGCACATCATACTCACCTAACGTCTGGAGAGGGCCACAATCTCAGAGCTGTGTGAACAATTAGAGCCTGGTCTGATACCTTCTATCTGTAGCACCACAACAACCCCCCCTCTTATGCAGGTACTCTCAGTGCTCCATTTCCCGGAAACTGGCTGTTTCCAGGTGAGAGTGGGCTTGGCTGCAGGGATGTCACAGCCAATGTTCTCTATTGTGCTTGCAAGGGTTTTGGCAGCCTTGCTCAAACACATGTGCAGCTACGTCGCATTCCTCCAGGTAGATGATTTACCCACTGTGAAGGCTGGATTCTATGTAATGGGACATATACCGCATGCTATTGGGGCCATCAACGCGACCCATATTGCCTTAGTCTCCCCCAGGGCAAATGAATAAGTGTACAGGAATCTGAAGAGTTTCCACTCACTCAATGTCCAGATGATGTGCTTTGCTGACCAGTATATCTCCCAAGTCACTGCCAAGTATCCATGACGGTGGATGATGCCTTTGTCCTGTGGAATAGCAGTGTTCCACAGCTGATGCACAACTACAGAGGCACAGAATGTGGCTAATAGGTGAGCCTGAGTCCCTACCCAATGTATGTGAGTGTATGCCTTCAGGAGTCACAGCCCATGCCATTGTTCAGGGCTAATATGTGTCCCTTACTCCTTGCAGGTGATTACAGCTACCCAAACATGTCAGGCTCATGACCCTTGTTAGGAATCCGAGAACAGGGGCTGAAAATAGGTACAATGATGCTCATGAGTGTACCAGGAGGATTGTAGAAAGGGCCATCGGGCTCCTGAAGGCTAGGTTCAGGTGCCTCCATCTGACAGGTGGATCCCTTTGCTACTCCCCTGAGAAGGTCTACAGAATCATTGTTGTGTGCTGCATGTTGCACAATTTGGCCCTCAGATGGCATGTACCCTATCTACAGGAGGAGGGAGGTGACAATGCAGCAGTGGCAGCAGTGGACAGTGAGGATTAGGAAGCGGGGGAGGATGTGGACAACAGGTCACATTTGATCCTCCAGTACTTCCAATGACACTCAGGTTAGACTGATGAACTAAACATTTCTACATTTTAGTGTTGTACTGTGTGACTGGAGCATAATGCAAGTCATTCTCTTTGCATCCCACCTGACTGTCACCTATGCTTTCCCTTATTGCAGATGTGGGTGTTGTTCCAACAGTGTACTGCTGTGATGTTTACAAACTGCTGAGACACATTTGTTGGATGGATCAATATGCTACTGGACATTTCCACAGGATCATGCAGTTCATTACAGTTCAACACATTGTACGCTACATGTAGATAAAGCACTATTACTCAAGTTGTGTCAAAGGGTGTCTCTTGAAAATTGGTATACAATGGGGAGTGCAATAGAATGGGGCAATGGTTGGGAATAGTCCAGTGTAGTGGGCCAGTCTGTTTGTAACACAGGTCCAGTGCCCAAGGGGTCATAGGAAGGGAAGCAATGGCAGTTCAAAGTGGACAAGGTGACACAACGGGGTCATTCAGGGGGGCCTCATTTACTGGTGGTGGTCTTTGTCTTGGCAAGTGTCTCTGGTATCTGTCTTGGTCGCAGGGACAATTTGCGAGGTGGTTCACCTTCTGCAGGGGGAAGGTTGCTCGTGGCCTGTTTGTCCTGTGGCAGGGCCTTCTGTCCATTAGCTGCAGCAGATGTGGAGGGCTGGTCAGTAGAATGGCTAATGGAAGGTGTGATGTGTGGTCCCTCACGATGTTGGCATCTCACCCAGCACCCCTGCAATGGAGACCATGGTGATGTTCAGGGCCTGCACAATTTCCTCATTAATAATTTTACGAGAAATATTGCATTGATCATTTCAATGATTCCATAGATCTCATGAGTGATGTAATATATGAGGGAATTAGCAGTGCATAGCAAGGCATTAGTTATAGTTACCTTAGGGCACAAGATTGTTTTTTAAACAATTTGGGGACTGCAGGAGAGCCTCAAGGCTACATGGTCCCAGCAGCTCCCAGCCCCTTGCTTTGCTCCCACATCGATGGAGCTGGTGGAAATGCAGCCCCCTGCTTGTGGGAGCAATAATTTCATCTCTTACCCTGCCAGCATGTCTGTGGGTGAGGGAAAGAGATGCAAATACCGCTTCCAGCAAACTGGAGAATTTCAACAGGCTCCTTCTTGCTGGAAGCAGAATGTTTGCTTTTGCCTGGCACGCGCTGTCACAGCTCCCACAAAGCAAAAGCAAACAGCGATTTCCCAAGGGTGGATACCTCAGGAGATAGCAGAAGCCGGCCATGGGGGTGGTGGTCCCTAGGGCCATAAATGGCTCCAAGAAGGGGGGCTGCACGGCCATTCTACTAAGTTTTGCATGGGCCGGCCCTGGGAAAGTGGTGGTTCCTGAGGACATATATGGCCCGGGACGGGGGGTGCAGCCCCCACCTTGTGTTAAAATGTGTATTGGGCCCCGGGGAGGTACTAATCCCTGGGTCTGGGGGACCCCCTCCTTTATGCTCAATTTTACCCCAAGGAGGTTGTGGTCCCTGGGTACCAGGGGGTCTGCGTGTCCCCCTATATGTTTTTAGATGTAGCCCGGGGTGGTGGTAGTCCCAGGGGCATTAAAAAGCCCTTGGAGGGGGGCTTTGCGCACCTCCCTCCAATTCTTCATAAACTGTGCATGACTCCTGGATCTGGCCCACCTCTGGGCTACACTAAAACCGAGCTTGGGAGACTGCACATATTTTTTTTACTTTGCTGTGAAATTTGCAGACATGCATGACTTTTGCCATGAATTAAAGAAAAAAAGCTTTATTGCCCTGCGGTGTCCCAGTGGAACACCAGGGCTAAGGCTAGTGTATTTGTACCCTGTCCCTTTTTCTTTTTTTTATTTATTTTTAGGACTCAGCTGAAGCTAAGTCCCCAAATGGCTGCCAACAATTCCTGACTGAAGTGTTGGCAGACAATCAGATCTCTGCATGAGATCGGGAGTATTCGCAAAGTCATTGCGAACCTAGATATACAAACTTGGATTTACTTTAATTTTTTGGAAACTACAGAATAGATTTACACCAAATAATGTGTTTTTTAGGATAAGAGCTACGTTTCTAGCGAATTTGATTTAATTCCCTCCAATGGTTCGGTTGAAGACTTGCCTAAAATCTCTATGGGAATTAACATGGGAAATGCCTCTTTTTTTGCCTCCCTTTTTCTCGGCTCCCACTTGACGGATCACCCTGAAACTTTCCATGCACAAGCCCCACTTTACACTTTTTTGGGAAAATTTCATGAATATTTGTCAAACGATGCCAAAGATGCAGCCAAGTAAAAATAAAAAACCTTTTTCTATAGAAACTAAGGGCCTCATTACTGGGTTGACAGACTGAAAGACCCATCCCCCGTCGGAGGCTGCCGACATGCTGGATATTTCCCGGCCGGGCCCATTATGACTTTCCCGCTGGGCTGATGGGCAGAAACCAAGGTTTCCGTTCTGCAACCCCCTTGGAAAGTGGCAGCAGCATTGTTGCAGGGGGCACCAGAACCTTCGCAATGCTCACTGTCTGCTAAGCAGACAGTGAGAATTGGGAGGGTTCTAGGAAGGGGGACCCCTGCACTGCCCATGCCAAGTGCATGGACAGTGCTGGGCCCCCCAGTTGCCCCCCTGCACCTGTTGTCCGCCAGTCTTTTCATAGCGGTGATACCACTGTTAAAAGGCTGGCCGAGAACAGGTCATAATCAGCTGGGTGGCGCTGCATGTAGCACAGCCCTGGCTGATTCCGACTTCTGCCACCGTCAGCCAATCAGGATCACCAATCCCAGAGGTGACAGCAGTACCCTGGCATTCTGACCGCCAGGGTCAAAATGTGGAGGTTGGACCACCACAGCAGCGTGGTGGTCTTGACCACCACAGCGAGGCTGGTAGTCTCAAGAACGCCAGCCTCATAATAAGTTCTTAAGTCCCAACTATAACTACCTACTGGCAATAGCCAGTAGGAAAAAAATAATTATATATATATATATATATATATATATATATATATAATATAATGAAGAATTTCACCGCACTCCACGAGGTATAGATAAACGTGTACTTTATTGCAGTCAACAACCACCTACGCGTTTCAACTCTCCAAGGAGTCTTGGTCACGGTAAATGAGTCCCTCTTTACTTTCCCTTTTTATACTCAATATCCTCTCCACATTCACAATGCATTCTGGATATTGTAGTTTCCACAACTTCAAAACATTCTCACTTCCATTATAAAACAACACAAAAACACAATCGCTTTTGTTTTACATTAATCCTTCCTTTCCTTTTGGCTATTTACATTAATCATTTTGTGTACTATTTCTCATTGTTGTTTATAATATTTTAATTCTTCTACTTCTGAGTCAAAGGCATAACTTTCTAACCACATGCTCAAAATTCACGGGCTTTTTTATAATTATTCAGCCATATTTGAACTTGAATCATTTATTGTCAGTCAGATATTTTTCTTATACTATATTCCTTATTTCTTAAGTCATTTTCTCAACAATTATTTTGCATATTTTCAAATCCAACAAAAGTATCAATGAACCTTTCTTCCAACTTAATTAGTCACTGCCACCATTGAACCTCAATACTACCCAAATAAGTATCGGCTCGATGCCTATTATATATGCCCATTCATTATATCCTTTTCTTTCATTGAAATATGCCTTACCACCTTTTCTCATCATTCCAAGAGTCTTTAGAATGGATTAGTGATGCAACCGGATGAACTGCTAGAGAGTAACTACAAGCCAGAGGATTAACGTCGCTTGTGTGGGGTCGGAGGACGTCAGGACACGCAACAAGTCTCTCCAGGTAAATGTTAATGTTTATTGCTGATAGTCATTTTATCGTCCTTCGTTTGAAAGCGCACATGGAGGAGGAAGCTGTCTTTTATAATAGTATCGATGCAGCCTCATAAATACAGGCCACAAGTTTAGGTGTAAATTAAAGGGAGCAAGTTGCAACAACTTTAAGAGTTCAAGACCATTTCTGTTATTTCTTTTTCTTTCTTTCTTTCTTTTTGGCACAGCCACATGTGATAATACATTAAGTGAAAATGGAAGCAAGAGCAGCAAGCATGCTCTTAAAGCAGAGACTTTGTTTCTAACCACTCAAGGAGTTCAGGTATCAGAGGATAATGTAAAAACAATAAAAAATGTTACCACCATACAAAATGCATTTTCCCAACTAAACAATTATATCGGAAGGAGATATGCAAAAGTTGGGAAATAATAACTCTTGAGAAATATATAGAAGTTGGGAGGGTGCCAAGAGGACTACAGATTTTCACACTTCCTAACTATTCAGATATTAAACCTGAGTTATTATCAGAATGGGGAGAGAACAATGTGACCTGTTCACGAAATATGATGTTGATGTTAATTAAATATGCTAAAATTGAGGTAGAAGAAGTAATTAAAGGAGCTCAGGAAATTGAAAAAAAATAACAACTATGAGTAATCAGGAAGAGTTAAGTAAATATAGGAAAAAAATGGAAGATAGACTTAATAAATATGAATCAGAGATAGAAGTGCGGAAACAGAGAAAATGTCTTCGAGATGAATTGGACTATAAAAATGGTACAGTTCTGACATTTGCAAAGAGATTTGAACGGATCAAACAACAACATTCTAAAGATGTAAAATTGAAAATTCCAGTAATGTCAGATACGATAAGTGAATCAGACGTTAATATCAGTGAAGGGGAAGAGATTGGTGATGCAAGAACTAGAACAACTTTATTGGAAGAAATGCAAATTATGTGCATAGATCAATAAACATCAAAAGGCAGGGGCAGAGGACGCGGTTTGGGCAGAGGCCAGCCAAGAAATGTACAATCAAACATAAAAAAATGAGAAGTGGGAAAAGAAAGAAGAAATTACCCCCTGCGCAACAGACAGAAAAAATAAATGATATGGATAAAATGGAAGAGGAACAGCTGGTAATAAATCTGTCTGATTATACACTAACACAGGAAGAGGAAAGTGTACTAAATAAAGGTCTATCCTTCTGATGGCATATCATTTTGACAGAGTTGAGACTAAGATAGACACTTACAAATGTATTCAAAAAATTAAAGTGGCAAAATATTTTAGTAAACATCAATCAAAATTTAGAGAGACACAAGATGTACAGAAAGACACAGGTTTAACGATTGACCAAATACAGGATATCAAAGTATGTTATGATTTAATGAATGACTTGGAAGATGATGAGATGACATCTACTCAAATATTGGAAACAATGGAGATTCGAACAAATGATCATAAATATAGTCATTTTAAACTGAATTAAACATTCTGTCCCATATTAACACCAAGTAATAAAGTGGATTTATTTTATGAGATAGTTGTTAATGATTTAGAGAAATTACAATATGTGAAACCAACTCAGAAAGGTGAAAATATAACTGTGACTGAACGGAAGCCCTACAACGACTTGCTGATAATCATAATATTATTATCCAACCTGTAGACAAGAGGGGTAATATTGTGGTTTTAAATCAGAAAGATTATGTAACTGAAGCAATGAGACAGCTAAAGGATGAAGGCAGTTATGAGAAACAATAACAATCCTACTAATCAAATACAAGAGTTAGTTATAAAAAGGTTGGAAGAATGGTGAAATGAACTATTGATTAATGAAGAGGAATTCAAATATTTAAAACTGAATCATCCGATATTGCCTACGATGTATTTTCTTCCAAAGAGTCACAAAAACACTAAATAAGCCTCCTGCAAGACCAATTATTTCAGGGTGTGGATCTTTGTTTGAAAATATATCAGAATATGTTGATCACTATATTGCTCCATTGGTTTCCTCCCTCAGTTCCTATATTAAAGATACAGGGGATTTTTTGAGGATTGTAGATGGTATTGAATGGCATGCAAGTTACAATTTAGTGACGATGGATGCAGTATCACTATATACATCAATTAGACATGAAGTAGGGTTAAATGCATTGAGTTTCTTTTTAAGACAAAGGAATATTGAAGAGAACAAACATTCTAAAATGCTTTTGGAAATGGTAAAATTGTGTTTAAATAACAATATTTGTATCTTTGATAAAATTGTGTAAAAAGAAGTGCGGGGAACTGCCATGGGAATTTCTCTCTCTCTCAGCTACGCAAATTTAACGCTGGGTTGGTGGGAGAGAGAAATAGCATGGCAAGATAAATATTTGGAACACTTGGGTAAGGTAGTATTATGGCTATGTTACATAGACGATTTGTTTCTGATCTGGGATGGTACCAAAGAGGAATTTGATGTATATTTTCAAATTTTGAATAAAATTGATTGTGGTTTGAACTATACATATAACATTAATAACAAACAAATTGACTTTTTGGACATTAGAGTGTACATAGAAAATGATTAAATAAATACGACTATGTTTAGAAAAGAAACATTTACTAAGAGTATTCTGCATGGGAGTAGTTTTCATCCGAAGCCATTGTTGAAAAGTATTCCGTTTGGGGAATTTCTAAGAACCAGACAAAACTTTTCTAATGATAAGGAAATGGAAAAACAATTTATTAAGGTGCGAAAACGATTTATGCACCGTGGGTATCCATTAGTAAACATTGATCTTGGTGGGAAGAGAGCGAAAAAGATACCTCGACAGGACACACTGATAGATAGATTTGTGAGAAAAGAAATGAACAAGGAGGAAGTGTTTCCTCGACTAAGTAAAACATAGAACAAATATTTAGGAAGCATTGGAAAATATTAAGAATGGATCAAGATCTAGTGCAAAAGATAGGTCCCAAACCACTAGCAACATATAGAAAGTCACGCTCATTGAGAGACATATTGGTGAATAGCCATTATGTAGCACCAATAACAAAAAATTGGTTAAATAATGAGGGAATGGGTTTTTACAAATGCAATAGATGTAAAGTATGTCAAATTGCGAGAAACACAAGAACATTCACAGACTACAAAGGGAAGGTCATACACATCTCCCAGAGAATTACCTGTAATAGCCAATATGTAGTATATATGCTTGAATGTGAATGTGGCTTGAGATATGTTCGGAGCACAATATGTCCATTAAAGAAAAGGATTTTAGAACATACTAGAGCTATAACAAACCAAGATTTGAGTTATACAGTGGCACATTTTTTTTTTAAAACATACAAAGGATTGGAGAGGATTAAGATTTGTGGGAATAGCACATATCAATCAGAGTGAGAGAGGGGGTGATAGAATCCAAAAGCTCCCACAATGGGAGAGCAGACAAATTATCCAGCTCTGTACCAAAATACCATATGGATTGAATGTGGACGGAGAATCGCATGTTTATTTATGATTTAGAATGATTAGAAAAGGTGGTAAGGCATATTTCAATGAAAGAAAAGGATATAATGAATGGGCATATATTATAGGCATCTAGCCGATACTTATTTTGGTAGTATTGAGGTTCAATGGGGGCGGTGACTAAATAATTTTAAAGAAAGGTTCATTGATATTTTTGTTGGATTTGAAAATATGCAAAATAATTGTTGAGAAAAAGACTTAAGAAATAAGGAATGTAGTATAAGAAAAATATCTGACTGACAATAAATGATTCAAGTTCAAATATGGCTGTATAATTATAAAAAAAAGCCCCTGAATTTTGAGCAAGTGGTTAGAAAGTTATGCCTTTGACTCAGAAGTAGAAGAATTAAAATATTATAAACAACAATGAGAAATAATACACAAAATGATGAATGTAAATAACCAAAAAGAATGGAAGGATTAATGTAGAACAAAAGCGATTGTGTTTTTGTGTTGTTTTATAATGGAAATGAGAATGTTTTTAAGTTGTGGAAACTACAATATCCAGAATGCATTGTGAATGTGGAGAGGATATTGCGTATAAAAAGGGAAAGTAAAGAGGGACTCATTTACCATGATCAAGACTCCTTGGAGAGTCGAAATGCATAGTTGATAGTTGACTGCAATAAAGTACACGTATATCTATACGTCGTGGAGTGCGGAGAAAATTCTTCATTATAATATAATTTCGAGATTGGTCTTCTCCGTCACTGAGCACCGGCAGTGGAGCACGCCACCCAGTAACTTTCTGACCACTTTGTTTTTATATAGATGGCTATCAGCCCATCTGTTGAAGAAATAATATATATATATATATATATATATATATATATATATATATAATTCTTTTTTTACTTAAAAAATAACAAAGGTTATGGGGAAGATATAGTTAGGCTCACATTCACATTTTAAACAAAGAAAACAATAGAAATTCACCTGTTACAGTTAGAATTATCTCAAGAAACTATAACTTGTGCCCTAAGTTAAGTATAACTCATGCCACGGCCATGCATGTTTTTTTGTCAACAATTTTACTGCAAATATTACATTGACATTATCAATGATGTTATCAAAGATGTCATGAGTGCCTAATTTGTGGGGGATTTATCAGTGCATGGAAAGTGTGCGACTTATTGTTACCTTAGGGTGTGAGTTAAAGGGACTCATTACAAGTTTGGCAGTCGGAGCGCCAGACCGCCATGTTGAGGCCCTAAAAAGACCGCCATGTTGGCGGTCTTCCAGACACCCCTATTATGATCAAAGAGTCAGGACTACCGACCACCAACCAAAAAAGGCAGACCGGCAGCGGTGTGGAAGCCCGCTAATAACCTCCAACGCCGACAGCACCACGACCAACCACTGACCGTATTACAAGTCCAAAGTCGCAGTGGCGGACATTCATGGTGGTCCGAACCACGGTGATTTGCGGTCAGCAAAGTAATGCACACTGGCACTTTGGATGAATCTGAAAACAACACAGCTGACACACATTGCCACACTGGACACACCAGCAAAGGACACTATAAAACACACCCCTTCACACACCATAATCCTTTGCATTTACACTGCAACACACTGAAGCCAGAGTGACCGTTGTACACACAACAGATATCAGTGACCACTTTTTTCTCACCATCTCTTTTCATAACCAGCACACACTTTGTCCAGTCACACCCTTTTGCATTTCCCCTCTTTAGTGAGCCACTGTCACATTTTTTTCTTTTCTACCATGTCACATTCTAAAAATCCCTGTTTTTCTGAGGATAAGTTAAGAGTCATAGTGGATGAAATCATAAGAGTAGAGCCACCATTGTTTGGAGCACAGGTCCAGCATACACCTCTCAGTAGGAACATCGAAATGTGGGACAGGAAAGTCAACAGAGTCAATGCTATAGGCACCACCCTGCGCACAAAGAAGGGCATTAGGAAGAGGTGGAACTGCCTCAGAGGCAAGGTCAGTTCCCTGGCCTCCAGATGAATGCCAAGAAGACTGACAGTGGCCCTCACAGTGCCCCAGTACATCTCTTTCCATGGGAGGAGAAGGTATTGGCTATCCTGCATCCTGAGGGCTTGACAGGAACACCTGGGGGAGTAGAGTCTGGTAAGTCACAACACAAAACATGTCACCAAATGCTATGTCATGCATGCCCACAGCTCACCTTTTGCCACTGTTACTGTCATTCCACTCACTAGCCCAGTGTCCACCTGTCCAAAGACCTCTATTTGGCAACCCACGTTTGAAGTGTACTCACATGGGGAGATGACATTTGTATAGCCTGTGCAGTACAGGGACTGACATGAGCGCAACTCCCAGCAGGCACTGTACTACAATTCCAAACACCAGACCAGTGGTCACTTCTCAAAATACCCCTGTTTGGCAAATCACAAATGAACTTCACTCATCTGGGAGGATACCATTTGTCAAGTGCGGGAAGTAGAAAGAGTGACCTCACTACAGCTCACATGAGGCACTAATCCTGTAACTACAAAGACTAGCACAGTGGTCACATGCTACAATACATCTGTTAGTTAACTCTCAATTGAGGTGGACTCACCTGGGGGGGTGAACATTGGTCAAGTGTGTGTACTAGAGAGAGTGGCATGACTACTAAGGCCAGGAAGGCCCTGTGTCTGTAAAACCAACAATCAGGCCAGTGAGTTCTTGTCCAAATACCATTGTTTGTTAACTCTCAATTGAAGTGAACTCTCCTGGGATGATAACATTTGTATAGTGTGTAGTATGGAGAGTGACCTGACTGCAACTCCCAGGAGACCCTGTATCTGTAATTCCAAACACCAGCCCAGTGTTCTCTTCTCCAAATGCTCTTGTTTGTTAACTCACAAAACGAGTGTACTCACCCGGAGGGGATAACTGTGACACACATGATGCAATTGGCCCAAAACACCACATTAAACCAGTACAATGTGCCCTTCAGACCTTCCATCTAAACACTGTTTAAGCTGCCTTGGAAAAGGTCTCATACACCCCACATCTGTGACCTACATTACCTGGGGCAATCTATGTCCACTTCCTATGTCAGTACAGCATTACATACCTGCCAATGTCACAACTCTGAAATGTCCTGATGAGGCTGCCACAGTGTAGGTACCTGTACAAACACAAAACAAGGAGTAAAGGCTTGAAAACATACCTATTACACAAATCACAGAGCAAGCATCTGTAAATGGAATAACATTGAAATGAGACTGTCACAAACAAAGCAGCATCATCAAGGTGGGGGTATTCCAAAGCTCCCTAGTTGTTGCCAAAGCACTCAACTCCACACATTCTCAGACCTACAGTACATTGTACACTCACAGTCATGACATCTTATGACATACTTACACTCATGAAAAGTAGCCGTTGAAGAGATCTTTCCACAAGTCAGCTCCTTCCTTTTCACCACTGGCATCCTCACTTGGCATTTCAGGATTCTCCCCCAGTGGCACTGCAGGCTGCCCCTCCTCTTGGATGTACGGGATATTCCTCCGCAGGGTGATGATGTGGAGCATGTAGCATGCCACAGTGATCTGTCACACTTTTCGGGGTGAGTAGAGAAGGGACCCACCGGTCCGATCAATAAAGGGGAATGTGGTCTTCGGGAGCCCAAAAGCCGCTCCACTATCTGCCTTGTTCTTCCATGAGCTTCAATGATGTGGACTTTCTCTGGCGTAGTTGGATGCCGTATTGGCATCAACAACCAAGGACGATTTGGATATGTGGAGTCTCCTGTTAAAGCATGGGACGCAAGTGCAACAATGAGTCACTCAGTTCATGATTGTAGCACCAGACATTGAACACACACAAACAGGACAGATGGACTTACCAAACAGCCAGGCCCTCTCTGGGTGCAGTTGTGATACCAGCTAGGTGCTGTTCTGCATTATGGAGGAATCATGTGCTGAACCCAGATAACGGGCACAGACCTGTGAAATGCAGATCCACCAAACATATAACTTGCAAATTGATGGAACGAAAGTTCCTTCTGTTGCAGTATACTTGTACATTAGCCTGGCACCAAGCCAACATGTGTGCCATCAATGGCTCCCATCCCATGTGGGATGCTTGCAACACCATAAAAGTTTGCCTTCACATGGGCTAAATCCTCACATCAGGGAAACTGGATATAGCTGTCCAGGTGTTTCAACATTGCTGAGAGGACACCTTTCAACAACACCAGACTGAACATAGGTTGGGACATGGCAGCGGATAGGTCCACTGTATGTTGGAAGGACCCTGACATCACTTGTACAATGTGTGGTATGCTGGTTGGATAACTAATAGCTAACATGAGATTTGGCTTTAACTGACAACATAAGTCCACTATTGTTTGCCTATTCAGATGGTAAAGAATGATAATGTGGTGTTCTTCCAAGGTCAGAAGGTCTGGCAGTGGGCGATAGACAGGAGGTTGCCACATCCTCCCTCTCTCCTGGGTACCGATACATGACAAGACATGATTTTTAACATTATTCAGTGTGTCCACAGCAACGTACATAATGCATGTCAATGATATCATGTGACAATGGATAGACATGAAAACCAGTACACATCACAGCTACAAATAACACAAGGGTCACACATGACCCCTATGATTTTCCACACATGTGACCACAACATGTATATGGATCAAACTCAAAACTACGCAACATAATCGCCCCTCAAAATGTGACCCGATATCCCTACTGCCAAAATGACCATCAACGGTGGTATACTGTGCCTTACAGTTAAATGCCATCTGTGTCCTGCAACATTCTACAATGGTGTTTGAGTAGTAGAACCTGCAGGACAAGATAGGATAATCTTCTCTGTTTGTTCAAAAATACATTTTCGGAGGCGTGATGCAGTTTATAAAGCCAAATACAGCAAAAATGGTGGCTGCTTGACCTACTCCACTGGACATTAGGAACTGCCCACGAACGCCAGTGGAAGTCGTCATGGCAGTAGGCAGTTGCAACCATGGCAGACACATCCATAGGCTAAAGTTGTTGTCAGTGGCAGTTGCGGGCCAATGGCTGTGCCACCGGCAGTGATGACTAGGTACGTGGAGGACATAACTGCCATGTTCTGCAGATTCATTCACTTGACTCCTGCCACTGCTGCCAGCAAGACCTCCACAACCTGAGCTGCACTGTACCACCTCTGGGAGCTAAAGTCAGTGGCAGTTGCCGGCCAATGGCTGTGCCACCGGCAGTGATGACCAGGTACGTGGCGGACATAACTGCCATGTTCTGCAGATTCATTCACTTGACTCCTGCCACTGCTGCCAGCAAGACCTCCATAACCTGAGCTGCACTGTACCACCTCTGGGAGCTATAATGCCACATCCAGCAGGTTACAGGGCCCCTGCCTTCTCTCCACAGGAGCTGGATAGGCTAGTAAGTGAGGACCTACTCCTCTATGAACACCTCTATGGATCACCAGAGGAGCAGGTAAGCATCCATTGTGCACAATTTTCTCTGTACTTAACCATCCTTTCACTCCTCACAGTCTAGAATGTGGCCGTGTGTGCTAGTTTGCCTACTCATGTGCCTGTTGTTGCAGTCGGTGTGGCATCAATGGGAGGGACACTATGCAGGTATTGATGGCCAGTGCCATATGTTAAATTCAGTCACATTGCGTTGTGTGAGGTGTTTGGGTTCCCAGATCCCCTAGTGTTGGATGCACATAACTAGGTAAGGAGACATTACTGTCATCCACTGACATCTCTTTCCTCATGATTGTTGTAAATGTCCGATATCATGGATGTGCATGACAGCATGAGCTGAGTATTCATGTTTTATGAATCCGTTGAGAGTGATGTGAGCAATGTGTATTGTGCCACAGATTTCTGAAAACATCTTCCCTTGCTAAACCATTGTGTGGAAGGCATATCATGTGTCATTCTGCCCTTCTGGTTCCACACACACCACATGCTAAATTGCTTTTGTTACATGATGTACTGTCATGCATGGAAGTGATGGAAATGGAGAGTCATTTAGGTTCTGTAAGCTTAGCCTGCAGAGACCACTGCCTGTCACATGTATCTCCCAGTATGGGACCTAGTCTATGCTGGGGTAGAGTACACTGTGGCTATGCAACTGTGGAACTGTTCCCACTCCCTGTACCCCAGAAGATCGTGTCATGTGGCAAATATGATGCTCTGGTGGCAAATCCTGCCCAGAATGCATCATTCCTTTGAGTAGATTATGTATGGGAGCAGAGGTGAGTCAATAATCTGAACCATATGTACACTTTACATCATTGTCAATGTATGGGCTTGACTCATGACAGGTCCCTTACTCTCACAGCTCTGTTGTTACCTTCCCACAGGTCATATTTGTCCTGTACAGCCGTATTGCACAAATGGCAGTCCCAAAGCACAGTGTGTTGATTCCTGGGAGGCCTTGATATGTGACTCAGTAGCTTCGTCACATAATAGAAACTATACAATGCATGCTTTTGGTTGTTGGATGTTATCTCTGTAGGAAGGACACATATGTCCAAAGGAGTGTTTTGTGGTACAGGTACATGGTACAGAACCCCACCCGTTGAAGTGGCAATAGTCTGCATTTGTTATTGCACATGTCCACACATGGACAGGGAAGGCACTTTTTGTACCCACCACGCCTGCCCCTTCATTGTTACTCATGTGTAATGTTTGAGTTTGTACTCTGGCTGTTGACTTTAGGGATTGTATGCAGTAAGTCATTTTCACAGAGTGTGAATGTGTTGGTCCATTCATGCCTAAGGAGTTTACCCTTCAGAAGCCAGTTGTGTGTGATTTGTTTAATAGAGACTCACATCACAGGGCATGTTGCTAGAGCATGGGGTACCTGATGTGAGTAAGCTTGCTCAGTCACTGTAGGCCCTGAGCAGGGTAATGGGTTTGTCTGCAGATGGAACAATTTATACCTGTAATCTTGTCCCTGTACTTATTGGCTTGTAATTGTCACACTTGGGGAGTATTGACAAATATTAATGTCTTAGCTTGGTGTTGCTGACATGTATGTTACTCAACCACTTATGATGACATTTGTGATCATTATCTCTTGATTTGTCTTTTGCATCCATGCAGGTCAACACTCAGCAAAGGAAGGGATTATGAAGAGCCATCACCTAGAAGATGCAGACCCTGGGGGTCCACAGCTGGTGGAGCATCCACTGTAGGAAAATGTGGGAGGATCTGAGATGCTGGGCCCAGAAGAACACTGAAGTCCAGCTGGGGATGTCCTCCCAACATGGACAGGATGCCTGTCAGATCATGACCCCCCCTAATGTCTTGCATTCTGGCAGTGGCCTATCCGGAGCTTGGTGGGCATTTGAGAGCACCACAGCAGCCACAAGGTGGGAATAAGCGCATATTCCTGCCTCTCACATTGCCAAGTGAATGAGTTATGTGATGTTACTGTTTGCAACATCCCTGATGCCTACATGCCAACATGTGTCCCTTTCTCTTTCGAGGGACATTTGTAAGCTGCTGTTCCAAGGTTGGTCTACCTATGTTGATGTGTCTGTATTCCCTCACATATATGTGTATGGCAGACTGTTGAATGAGACATTTACAATGGGGGTACATTTCATGTTGTGACACAGACAGCAGTGTGTCTCTATTGTTTGTTGGCTGACATTCCCTGATGCATCATAATATGTCATTTGGAATGTACAACTACAGTATCAATGAGGGACATGACAGGTAGGCCAAGAGTTTTGAGCCACAATGTGAAAATCTATGGCATCGATGTGGCATCAAGTGGAAAGGTTCACTGCACATGTGTAATGGGTAAGGTTTGTGATCCTCATCATAGAGTGACTTGCAATTATGTTGGAATCATATGTGCTTCGGTACAAGCATTGATCCACAGACAGACATCTAGATCTGCATGACCATAATGGGGACAATGATGTAGCTTGCAATTGGACAACATGCTGAGGGCCTTTTACAAGTAATAGCAAATCTCAGGGATTCTACAACATCTAAGGGACTAATGGCATCTACTGATGCACTCAGAGTATGTCATTGTAAGGGGTGCCAGACATTAGTAGTTATTAGCCTGGGGTGTCAGGAAAACTATTGCTAGTTTTGTTAATGTTAAGTTCTTCCCTCAGCAAAAACGATTCCCCTTTTCCTTGTTTGCACGTTGGTTGCAGAGGAGTCCTCACTCCCAGTGGCTCTTGTGGAGGCTGTTCTTAGAACTAGCTTCTTCAGGTTTAACTGTCACTCAAGATGGTGGCTGCAAATCTTTGTGAGGTCAGCACTCTAATGTTTCTGCATTAGTCTTGCGCTGAAGCTTCCCTCAAGCTGCTTCTCTCTGTGAGCTGTGCACTTCAACTGTCATCCTGAGGAGAATGAGCAGTGTTCCTGAGGAGTTTCGTTTCATAAACAATTCTTCCAGTTTTTAGTATTTAATTATTTTTCCTGTTACGTTGTGCACACCAGCTAGTTTTTCCCTTCTGGAGAAGCTGAATTTCTTCCTTCTTCCAACAGCTGGCTATCGGCTTTATGAGGAGAATTTGTTTTGGCTTAACAGAACTTCAAGCAACTGCAGTAAGGAATCCTTTTGTGTGATTTCCAGGCTTGCCAATATGTATATGTACATATATTCAAAAACTCTTCGCCTTGCAGATTTGCCAGTCTTAGAGACAAACCTCAGTGTTCAGACTAATTCTTAGAGACTGCGATTGAGAAAACTAAACCTTGAGAAGGAGTTTTCATTTCCTGTAAAAGACATTAGTAGATTGAATATTTGTGAACCTTTGAACTGATCTCCGGAGAACCTTGGATACCTCTGACTCCTGTAGAAAAGAAGATATTAAGTTAACATTATTCTCTTAGAGAGTGACTTGAGTCTCAAAAGATCCAGGTTAGGAGAACAATCAAATTGGGTGAATGTGAATGGCTGAACAGTTGGATGAGCAATAGGAATGTACTTATCTATGCTCTTATCACCCGACTGCAGGTCCTTCCTTTAAAGAAATCCCAATAAGAAGAAAGGTGAGGGTCACAGAAGCACACAATGAATATCAAGTGGGAAACACAGGCTGGAACTGGATCTGGAGGTGGTCTCTCTTTTTCTATTCCCATTCCCCTTTCCTCCTAGCGGATGTAGGGTTCAGATAATCAGTCAAATCTGAGCACGCATCTGTTGGAGGGAGTTGGGTAAAAGGCATCTGCTCCTGTGGAAGTTTGATTTAATGGGTAATCTCCTGACATGGGGCTTGCTGATTCATTGTGCTGTGGATTTTGGGGATATACGCTCCCTGACGTATTGCACACAATGTCTACAGTGTGCATTTCCATACCACATGTTTGGCCTATCTGAGCAACATTAACACTACCTCCAAGACTCTATTGGGACAAATATCACTTGGTGAAGTGTTCATCGTAGAACTGCTTCCAGTGTGACATGAGTATTTCCATGTCACCTTCTCCAGGCTATTGTACTTTTGTCATCAACATGGCAGGATTTTGGAGCATCATTTCTTATTGTTCGGTCCTTACGTATGTGACAAATAGATGTGTGCGTGACCTTGTGTGGGATCTGTGGGAATGCATTTGGCATTGGCCTACTATTGTATGTCAACAGGTAACTTAGGCCTGCATCATTGGGCAAAGATTTGAGGGTGATAGGATCTCCTACTTGTTGAACGGTTATTGGGATTGCACAACTTAAGCAATGCAATTGTAGTTGTGGAGATCCTGATTTTCCTGTGGGCAACTGTTGACAGTTCAGATGGCATGCATGTAGATTGTATGGCACATGAATGCAGAGTTTTTTGTTGTGGCCTACTTGATATTGTAGTAATGATATTGTGGTAATGTTTGCTAATCAGAGCTGTTTGTATTTGCAGCATGAGCACTGACAAGCAAAGGAGACGGGCTACAGCAGAGTGGGGAAGCATCTGGCTACTTGACCTCGTGTGAAGACACCACTGACACTGAGGTACTCAGTGGTCTTGAGGGCAAGGGGAGTGCCGGGGGGAGACTGGAGCATCCTCTTCATCATTGGATTCTTCCTCATGCCGGCACTCCCTAGTATGGCGGCCCTATTGGGGCCTCCCTCTGTACCATCTTTGTCGGCCACTCCCTGTTCTAACACTGACCTCCCTGTTGCTCTCCACTCAGTTGGCTATGCCTGCTTACCCAAGAGGGTGGGTTTCTCCTTTGCCATAGGCACCGCCCCCTCCCAGCCCCTATTACCACTGCTGCTCTTAGTGAGGAGGCTATCGGTCCCCTTAGGAGTATCTCTGTGGGTCAGTCAGCCATTGTGACTGGCATCCAGGGATTGGCAACCAAACTCCACCAAACAAATGTATTCCTGGAAATCATTCATGATGCAGTGGCTGCCCTACAGAGATCTTTTCAGCCTCTGGTCTCCTCACTGACAGCACCCAGTCACCTCCCACATTCTCTCCCCCTCTACCTCCCTCTTCCCAATCCAAATCCCCCTTCCCCTACCTACCCAAAGCACACAGACAGAGCCACATGCATCCACCTCAGCACACAAGAGCAGCACACATAGACACAAGCACCACAAAACACACCAGCAAGCAAACAAAAGACACCCACAGACACACCAACAATCAACACTTCCCCAGACACCCCGACCACCCCCAGCATTACACACATACCATGTAGCATACCCACAGGTACCACCACAAAAGTCAGTGACACACCCACCACACCCAACATATCTGCCGACACCACACCAACAGAGACACAGAAATCCACCACATCCAGCATACCCAGAGTCACCACCCAAACAGACACACACACAACCACCACTCCATCCCCCAGCATCTCCACCTCCCAGACCTCCAAGACACACAAACACACACACTTACCCACCCAAAAGACATCAACCAAGTACAACCATACCTCCCAGACGTTCACACCCATGACAGCCACACCTAGATAGCAGACACCCACTCCCTCAAGCACCAAATCACCCCCCGTTCTGCTGACCATTCCTGTGTCCCTGAGAAAGTTTTTCTGTTTGACTTTAACCTTTCTTCTGTTCCCTCCCCCGTGTCCCAAACCCAAGAGGCACCCACCCACCTCCCAGCCCCTCCCTTCCACCTCCAAGCATCCCCTGCCCACCCTGACAGCACCCATACCTCTCTCCCCAAGAAGAATTCCACTTTTCACAAAAAGCAGACCAAATAACCCAAGACTAACCCCCCAAAACCCCACTGAGGGGCCTTCCTGCCCACTTGATGCTCCTTCCTGTTGTTGTTCCCTGGTAGTTAGGAGTCAAGTGACAGCACCATGACGTGCCTGTGCCATAGTACATGGACTGGCCAATAGCCTTGGACTTTCAAATCTATCCAGTTAATAAACCAAAAAAAAAAAATAAACAGTTGTTTTTTTGGGGTACACATTTGTCCTGCAATTCCTTTTCCACCTTTGTGCTGTTTCCGAGTAACTTGTGTTGTGTGCCTGGAGTTGTGAGTGTTATAGCCAGCTTGCTGGTCCATTTGCTGGTGTTGGGCAGTATCCGACTTTGTGAGCAGCAGTGGTGTCACCCAAGACAAGGGTATATCTTGAGTATATGGATATGTGCATGTAAAAACATTGGTGGTGTCAGGACATTGTGTACTGTTGGGTGTGGTAAGTATTTCATCTTGTGATGTAACAATGTGAGCACATATGGTGTCAGATTTGTCCCCTGATATAGATCATGTATTCAACTGAGGTGAGTCAGCTTGAGGTTTGTTTGTGCAGACATGGAGTGTGTTCAACCATGCTACCTTTGTTTATATTTGGCTGTGCATGTGTCAATTTAGCTGTGTGTACCTTGTACTTCATGTAGAGGTATGTCCCATGCAGTTGGAGTTGTATGTGCTGTGTTGACTTGACTTCCACATTGTTCAGATAGGCATGTCATTTGGATCTAGTATTGTTTGTCCCAGAGATACCTGAGAGGACATTTCCTGTGCAATCATTGTTTTATGGGCAGTTGCAAGGTGATATGTTTCCTAATGTAGTCTCCTTCCCTGGGTATTCCTGCTGGCCTCATCACTATTTTGCTGGTATTGTTTGCATAGTGAGGTTTGTATATTTGTCTCTCTGTCTATTGTGTATCCCATTGTCCTTCCATTGTGTTGCAATGTGTGTGATTTGTGTGTCCACTGCATATATGTTTTGAATGTGATGAGAGTCCATGGCAAGTGTGGCATGTGAGTGTGTGAGTTATTTATAGATGTGATATTGGTGTGTTGTTAATGTTGTGAGAGACAATGTTGTGTACACATCACTGTCCCTGTGTGTGAGATGGTCAGACATGTGTTTTTGTGTAGTGTTGCGGCGTAGTGTGAGTGACCTGCCCAAAGGGAGCATATTGTGACTGTTAATGTGTCCTTCTTTGTGTATAATTCCAACCCGGGACATAATGAGACGTGTATTTGGTACCTGTGGCGTTACCCCCATCTCATGTGGACGACATGGCAACGATCCGTTGGTGTAGTTAATAACACAGATAGGTATGTGTACTTACTGTTGGTTGCATCCACGGCAGTGTCGATTTTGTGCACCTTCGATGATCATCAGCAGTGGCAGGACGTGCATGATGGGCTCCATGGCAGCACCAGACGTGTAAGGCTGCTTGCAGATGAGTGTCTCCCTTTATAGTCTCCGTTTCCGTCTGCTGAGATGTGGTGGTTCGACAGCCATGGCCACATTGGCGGTGTGCAACCTCATAATGTGTCTGGCAGAAACATTGTCTCCGCCATCCTGTTTGTGCTGCCTGGTGACCCTGGCAGTCTGTGTTGCTTGGCAGTGCCGGCGGGACCACAACAGTCTTTGTTCCATAAGCCCTAATGACCCGTAATACAGTGGTTTAACAGCCAAACCAATGGCGGATGGATGGCCAACACTGTCATGGCAGCCGACAGACCGCCAAAATTGCAATGAGGCCCATAGTTACTCGAGATAACTAAAACTATAACAGTAGAATTTCCATGGTTTTGTGAGTTCAAAATGTGAGCCTAACTATAATGTCCCTGTAATCTTTGTTTTTTTAAGTGACGTGATGTCTTTTTCAATTCTATTTCCAACTATAGCATCATTGTAACCATTGTTTTTTCAGTGAATGTCTATTTTGTTTTAACATAAAGTAATCTTCATTACTATACATTGATCCAACCAACTTCATGCACAGCCTTTGGCTGTGCATTGTGGTGGTAGCAGCTGGGCCTGCGGGCAGCCCCTGCCACCAACCCATTATAGCTACCCAACCCCATGGGCAACAGGGATTGGTTGCAGGGCCTGCAGTCAGTCCCTGCTGCCAACACCCCTAACCATCCAACCTGACACTGCACACTGCACACTGTCTTTGTCCTTTCCAGAAGTGGAGTATCAACAGGGGCACCTGCTACATTTATATTTGTAAGTGCTGAGGTTTGTGTGTATATATTTGTAAGTGTTGAGGTTTAATTTCTGTGTAATGAGCATGTAGGCCAAAATGGCCCAGCCTTTTAATATTTTTTGGGGGAGGAGAGGGGCTGCATGACCCCCATCCTCCGGTCGATTTTGGCCCCAGGGACCCCATCCCTCAGGGCCCGGCATTTTATTATTATTTTTTTGGAGGATGGGAACTGTGCGGCCCCCCTCACCTGGCTGATTTCGTCCCTGGGGATCCCATTCCCCATGGCCTGGCCTTTTACAATTTTTTTATATTTATTTCAGGCAGTGCGGCCATATGGCCCTCCTCCCCCAGCAAATTTCAACCTCAGGGACCCCATCCACTGGGGCCCAACTGTCAATCATGGCACATGGGACGTAGCATTTAATGGCACATGGGACATAGCAGTAGCTGTCCCTGGGGGGTGGTGGCCCCCAGGGCCATCAGTGCTTCACGAGGACGGCCATGTGGCCCCCCTCCAACATGGACCTAACCCAAGGGGCTGGTGGTCCCCCGGGGCTTGAGGATCGAAAAAGACCCACTTTCTTTTTTGAAATATTTGCCCCTGCATTTTTAATAATGAAAGCCCTTGGGAGGTGGCGGTCCTCAGGGAAGTGGGGGGCCACAGCCCCCCCACATCTATAATAATGAAAGCCCTGGGGAGGCGGCTATCCTCAGTGCAGGAGGAGGGCTGCTGGTCACCCGTATCAATATTAGTGTAAGCCCTAGTGAGGTGGTGGTCCCCAGGCAGCAAGGGTGGGCCGCGGGCCCGCCACATATATAGTAATGAAAGCCCTGGGGAGGTGGTGGACTCCAGGGAAGCGGGGTGCTGTGGGCACCCCACACCTACAATAATAAAAGCCCTTGGGAGGTGGCAGTCCCCAGGGCGGGGGGCACAGGTCCCCCACATATGTAGTAATGAAAGTCCTGGGGTGGTGGCAGTTCAAGCATTTTTTTAAATGAAAGCTCCAGGAGGTGTGGTCCCCGGGGCTGTGGGGGGTCTCCTGCCAAAACTTTCAATCCCCCAGGACCTGGCTCACCCAGAGACCTATTAAAAACAAGTGTGCTGTTTCTTTTTTAGTTTTTTGCCGCAAAATCACAAATATTGTAATTTTGAGGCAAAAAAAAAATTTGTTTAGAAAAATGTTTTTATGCCCTGGGGAGATCAGGGACTTTCTACCCTGGCCCCTTTTATTTGTTTTTTACTTTTTTTTCTGGGACTCGGATGGCTGCCAACATTTCCTGGTTTGAAGTGTTCGTACCCAATCAGAGCTGTGCATTTCCCTACATGTTTGCGAATACTTTGCGGCCAGAGATATACAAATTTGAATTTCCCTACATTTCTCAAAAAATTCTGACTGGATTAACACAAATTAATAAAAAGCATAATCTGGATACCGACAGCTAGCTTTCTGCCAAATCTAGTGTAATTGTGTCCAGCGATTCGGGCTGTAGACGAGATGACTGATCCTATGGGAATTAAAATTGGAAACGCATGTATTCAAACTTTTTTTCCCACTTTTTCTCAGCCCTAGCTTTACGGATCTCCCGAAACTCTCCATGCACACAAAGAATCACTGGGCAAATTGGTTCGGTTGGGGAAGTTTTGTGAAGATTCGTCAAATGGTGCAAAAGATATAGGCAAGTCAAAAAACACTTTTTCTATGAAAACATGGTCCTAATTAGAACCACCTACTGGCGAACGTATATATATATATATATATATATATATACATATATATGAAAAAGCAAGAAAGTGAGAAAGCGAGGGGTCAATAAAAGTGCATTTCCCATGTTAATTTCCATTGGAGTTCTGAACAAGACTGCAGCCCAAACCACTGGACTGAATTACACCAAATTTGGCAGAAAGGTAGCTTTCGTATGCAGATTACACTTGTTGTTATTTGGTATTAATCTGTTAAGTATTGTTTGAGATATTGAGAGGGAAATAAAATTGTATATCTAGGGCCGCGGATCTGTTGCAACATTTTTGTGATGATCGCGGTGAATTTATTAATACACGCACCAACAGGAATACTGTTACTAGCTGACCGCAACCAGACCAGAAAGTTGCATCCCCCATTTAAGGGAATGAGACACAGCCCACTGGGCTGAAAAAACTGAAAAGGAGCATAATGGGACGGGTGGAAGTATCCTGCCCCCAAGGCTGTGATATGCAGGTCTTTGAGAGTGAAATTATTACCTTATGATTATTTTTTTCATGCTGCGTGATATTTATGAATACATCACAATGCTCAGTGCATCCCCTGTGTAAAGTCAAATTTGGGAATATCTGTGAAAAAATGTAAAAAGAAAAACATCCACAGATTTATTCATACACTAACGGCCTCATTAGGAGTTTGGCGGTCAATCAATCAATCAATCAATCACTGCATTTGTAAAGCGCGCTACATACCCGCGAGGGTCTCAAGGCGCTGGGGTGGGGGGGGTGCTACTGGTCAAAGAGCCAGGTCTTGAGGAGTCTTCTGAAGGCCAGCAGGTCCTGGGTCTGTCGTAGGATGGTGGGGAGAGTGTTCCAGGTCTTGGCGGCGAGGTAGGAGAAGGATCCGCCGCCGACAGTGGTTTTTCAGATGCGCGGGACTGTGGCGAGGGCGAGGTTGGCTGAGCGGAGGCTTCGGGTGGGGGTGTGGAAGCTGAGTCGGTTGTTGAGGTAGGTGGGTCCGGTGTTGTGCAGTGCTTTGTGTGCGTGGATCAGGAGCTTGAAGGTGATCCTTTTGTTGACGGGGAGCCA
The DNA here is from genome assembly GCF_031143425.1 of Pleurodeles waltl. Classification (NCBI taxonomy): domain Eukaryota; kingdom Metazoa; phylum Chordata; class Amphibia; order Caudata; family Salamandridae; genus Pleurodeles; species Pleurodeles waltl. The sequence goes on from NC_090444.1 coordinate 462,752,534, forward strand.
GTGCAGGTCTCTCAGGTGGAGTGTGATGTGGCTGCGGCGGGGGACATCGAGGATGAGTCGGGCCGAGGCGTTCTGGATGCGTTGGAGTCGTCTCAGGAGCTTGTTTGTAGTTCCTGAGTAGAGGGCGTTCCCGGAGTCGAGTCTGTTGGTGATGAGGGCCTGGGTAACGGTTTTTCTCGTGTCGAGGGGGATCCATTTGAAGATCCTGCGGAGCATACGGAGGGAGTTGAAGCAGGACACGGAGACGGCGTTGACTTGCCTGGTCATGGAGAGAGTGGAGTCGAGGATGACCCCCAGGTTGCGTGCGTGGTCTGTGGGTTCCGGGTCTGCGCCTAGTGACGTGGGCCACAAAGAGTCATCCCAGGCTGATGAGGTGGGTCCGAGAATGAGGACCTCCGTCTTGTCTGAGTTCAGCTTCAGTCTGCTGTCCTTCATCCAGTCGGCTACGGCCTTCATTCCTGGGTGGAGGTTATCTTTGGCGGTGTGGGGATCTTCGGTGAGGGATATGATCAGCTGGGTGTCGTCGGCGTAGGAGATGATGTTGAGGTTGTGTTGTCATGCGACGTGGGCGAGGGGGGCCATGTAGATATTGAACAATGTCGGGCTGAGGGAGGATCCCTGTGGGACGCCGCAGATGATCTCAGTGGTTTTGGAGCGGAAGGGTGGGAGGCGGACGCTCTGGGTTCTGCCGGAGAGGAAGGATGTGGTCCAGGCCAGGGCCTTCTCTTGGATACCGGCGTCATGGAGGCGTGCTGATAGGGTGCGGTGGCAGACTGTGTCAAAGGCTGCTGATAGGTCCAGGAGGATGAGGGCGGCTGTTTCTCCTTTGTCCATCAGGGTCCGGATGTCGTCAGTGGCGGCGATGAGGGCGGTCTCGGTGCTGTGGTTACTGCGAAAACCGGATTGGGAAGGGTCCAGGATGTTGTTAACTTCGAGGTAGCGGGTCAGCTGTTTGTTGACAATCTTCTCAGTCACTTTTGCCGGGAAAGGGAGCAGGGAGATGGGCCGAAAGTTCTTGAGGTCCTTGGGGTCCGCCTTGGGCTTCTTCAGAAGGGCATTGATCTCGGCGTGCTTCCAGCTTTCTGGGAAGGTTGCTGTCTCGAAGGAACAGTTGATTGTTTTCCGGAGGTGGGGCGCAATGGTTGCGCTGGCTTTGTTGAAGACGTGGTGAGGGCAGGGGTCCGATGGGGATCCGGAGAGGATGGAGTTCATGGTTTTGATGGTGTCTTCGTCGCTGACGCTGGACCAGACGGTCAGGCGACTGGTGCGAGTGGTAGTCGCAGGGGTGGTGGACTCGGTGGTGGGTGAGGGGGGGTCGGAGTTGAAGCTGTCGTGGATGTCGGTGATCTTGCGGTGGAAGAAGGTGGCCAGGGAGTCGCACATGTCTTGAGATGGCGGGATGTCGTTGGTGTTGGAGCTGGGGTTGGAGAGTTCTTTCACGATGCTGAAGAGCTCTTTGGTGTTATGTGCGTTGTTGTCTAGGCGGTCCTTGAAGGCGGTCTTCTTGGCGGTCCTGATGAGTTGGTGGTGTCTGCGGGTGGCACTCTTGAGGGCTGTGTGCTTGTCTGGTGTTCGGTCGTGGAGCCATTTCTTCTCCAGCTTCCGACAGGTGTGCTTGGAGATCCGGAGGTCCTCGATGAACCAGGCGGCTTTCTTGTTGGTGTGGTTGGTTGTAGAGGTCTTGAGAGGGGCGAGGGTGTTGGCGCAGTCGTTGATCCTCTGTGTGAGGTTGGTCGCGGCGGTGTCTGGGTCGGTGGGGTCGGTGGGTGGTCTCTTGGCGAGGGCGGTAGTCAGTTGGTCCTCGGTGACCTTGCCCCAGCAGCGGCGTGGTAGCTGTTGGGTGCGGTGGTGTGTGGTGGGTTTTCTGAAGGTGAAGTGGACGCATCTGTGGTCGGTCCAGTGTGGTTCGGTGGTGTGGTTGAAGGAGACGTGGGGGCTTGCGGAGAAGATGGGGTCGAGCGTTTGTCCAGCGGCGTGAGTAGGTGTCGTTACGAGCTGTTTGAGTCCGAGGTTGGCGAGGTTGTCGATCAGGGCGGTGGAGTTGGTGTTGTTGTTGTTCTCGAGGTGGAAGTTCAGGTCCCCGAGGAGGATGTAGTCCGTGGAAGCGAGGGCGTGGGTGCTGATGAGGTCGGCGATGGTGTCACTGAACTGTGGGCGGGGTCCGGGAGTTCTGTAGATGAGAGTTCCTCTGAGGGTGGTGTTGGGGTCGGTGTAGTTCTGGAAGTGCATGTGCTCGGCGGTGGTGAGGGTGTCATCGGTGTTCGTTGAGATTTTGATGGAGTCTTTGTGGATGATGGCGATTCCTCCTCCCACTCCGTTGGTGCGGTCTCTGCGGGAGATCTTGTAGCCCTGTGGGATGGCTATGGCTATGGCGATGTCTGGTGCTGAGGTGGTGTTCAGCCAGGTCTCCGTCAGGAAGGCGACGTCGGGGCGGTGGAGTCTAGGAGGTCCCAGAGTTCGATGGCGTGCTTGCGAGCGGAGCGGGTGTTGAGGAGGATGCAGCAGAGGTGGTTGGGTTCTCTGGCTGGTGGTGTGGAGGGTTGGATGCTGGTGATTCTGCAGTTCCGGCAGGTGAAAGGCCCCTGGGTGCGTTTCGGGGTGGCCCAGTAGCAGGGGTGGTCTCGTCTGGTGTTGAGTGCGTGGAGGGTGCTTGCGTCGTAGTGCAGCCTGGCATTGAGGGGGGTGCGGGTTCCAGGGGTTCTGGTGCTGGATGCGGTCCAGGCGCGGACGGACGGAGACAGGCTTGCCTTAGGCGTGTCTTTGGCGCGCCAGCGGCGCGCCCGCTGCGCACGGCCGCTGAAGGCAGAGGGAGGGAGGAGCAGCTTTGAGGTGGGAGCGGGGCGGCCAATGGGAGTGAAGGGGGCGGGGCAGCAGGGGCTCAGCGGCGAGGGAAAAACCCGGGGAAAACCCGGGGAAAAAACGGCGGGAGAGGGACAACAGAGCACAGGGGTACAGAAAGCAAAACACAGGGGCACAGAATGAAAAAAACAAAGTGGCACAGAAGCCAAGCGCAGGGGTACAAGATAAAAAAGGGAGCGAGTAGTCAGGCGGCAAAAGCGGCAACGGAGGTTCAACCCACAGGGGGCTGCTTGGCAGATGGGGGGAGCGACCTGCCTGGTGACAGGGTCAAAGGTCGCTCTCTACCACCGCTTCGCGGCCTCCATATGAGGGCAGAGGGAGGTGGGAGCGGGGCGGCCAATGGGAGTGAAGGGGGCGGGGCAGCAGGGGCTCAGCGGCGAGGGAAAAACCCGGGGAAAACCCGGGGAAAAAACGGCGGGAAAAGACGGCGGGAGAGGGACAACAGAGCACAGGGGTACAGAAAGCAAAACACAGGGGCACAGAATGAAAAAACAAAGTGGCACAGAAGCCAAGTGCAGGGGTACAGAATAAAAAAGAGAGCGAGTAGTCAGGCGGCAAAAGCGGCAACGGAGGTTCAACCCACAGGGGGCTGCGTGGCAGATGGGGGGAGTGACCTGCCTGGTGACAGGGTCAAAGGTCGCTCTCTACCACCGCTTCGCGGCCTCCATATGAGGGCAGAGGGAGGGAGGGGCAGCTGGGAGGTGGGAGCGGGGCGGCCAATGGGAGTGAAGGGGGCGGGGCAGCAGGGGCTCAGCGGCGAGGGAAAAACCTGGGGAAAACCCGGGGAAAAAACGGCGGGAAAAGACGGCGGGAGAGGGACAACAGAGTACAGGGGTACAGAAAGCAAAACACAGGGGCACAGAATGAAAAAACAAAGTGGCACAGAAGCCAAGCGCAGGGGTACAGAATAAAATAGTTAGGTTCAGATCTTACATGGACAAAACCATAAAGATTTAGCTGTTAGAGTTATTTCAAGTAACTGTAATTTGTGCCATATGATAACCATAACTCGTGCATTGATATATATATATATATATATTTATATATATATATATATATGTACACACCATACAGTCTTTATTTACACCAGCATCAGCAAAACCGCCTGCGTTTCAGCAACAGCCTTTGCATGGGTTACAGGCATATTACCCTGGTTTTATTCTCTGTGCAACAACAGTAAAAACAAACAAAGGGGTAATCAGGAGGTGCTAGCTGCATCTCTCTTAGGGGCATCTTTAACATACTAATGTACCGATTATAGCATAACATAAATTCATAATGTGGTCAAACTGAAGTGCATATGACCAGTGAACCAACATAATTGTTGACTCAGTCATTCAAGTGTTGCAATAATATATTCACAAAACAAATTCTTGTTCAAGGTCTTAAATTCTTAGTTATTTCCACAGTCTCACAGGCAACCAAAGCATCATGTGATTTTAAGGTGAAACAATTGCAGAAATGAACAAAGGTACAAAGGGGTAATCTAGAGATGCTAGCTGCTTTAACCATAGTGGACATCATTTAACGTAATAATGTACCATAAAGCAAAACATAAGTTCATACTGTGGTCATCATTAAATGTGCATAACCAGAGAAGAGGCGTAGGCACATCTCAGGAAGGAGATGGGACTGATAAAAGAATCATAAAGACTAGGGATGGGGCCCTGGGCTAACTTTTGATACATATACCTCTTTGGCTGACATCTAGGTATGAAGTCTAGTCGCTCCCATTGCCAGTGTTGTGAGGCTATGAGATTTGGAGCTGCTCTTGCTCTGACACTCACCTTTCTGGAAGAAGAGGGGGCAGAGGAGTAGGCACTTCAAAAGAAAGCAGACCCCCAACATAAACATCAAACACTTAGGCCCTCATTATGAACATGCGGTCCCTACCGCACCATCGGCGGTGGCTGTAAAAACCGCCACCAGAGGAGCGGTCTGGACTGCCAAATAATGAACCAATCAAAACACAGGCATTCAGAAAACCACCCACCCCCAGTAGAGGAGTGTCGCCGACGACGGCAGAGTCCGTCCACAGGCCGACGGAAATGCCCAACCCACCCATTAAATTATGAACCACTAGTCCGCCGCCAGTTCCGGGACGGGAACCACCACCACGCAAGTCCAGGTGGAAATGAACCAAATCCAATGAAACACTCACCGGAGGCCCACACAACGCACCGAAGCAGACATAGATAGAGAGCTGCAGATCATGCCAGCCCCGCTCCTTGCCATACACCTCCACAACTGAGACCGCCGACAAAGACGACGACTGTAAGTACTGCAACCTATGAAACAAGGGAAGAAAGGGCACTGTTACATACCCACCCACTCCACCCATCCAGCAACACCCCCCAAACCATTCACAGCAGCACAACCCATACACCCCACAGCAAGAGGTACTTACCCGACACAAGGCAAATCCAACTTGACTATGGTACATACAAATGCCCCACACCCACAAACAATGAAATGAACGACCAGGGTTCAACAGTGTGCTGCCAAAACACAGGCTACACAATTTTGTTTTATTCCAGCTCACAGAGACAACTATTTCCAACAAGGCCAATGGCCAGTCTGTATCGCAAGAAGTCCCATGGGCCATAACGGCCCCAACCTGACTCCCAAAAGTGCACAGGACTCCACCTAATGGGGCAACAAAGGGGCATCCAGGCACCTCACGGAACGGGGGCAAGGGGTGGTGGGGGGAGGGGATTTGCGAGGGGGTGGGGCTTACACTTGCGCTTGGAAGGTGTAGGGGTGTAGGTTTGTCTTTTCAAGATGAGGAGGGTGTTTCAAGCGGGTGGAGCCAGATGGACTTGGCTCTACACGGGGCTTCTTCTTCTCTGGGGAAGGAGCACCGGAATGTGAAGGGCGGACAGGGGTGGGCTGTGAAGTGGAAGGAGTGGAAATAGCAAGGAGGTGTGCACGCTTAGGGACAAGACGGGGTGGGCCAGTGGGTTGGAAGAGGTCAGCACGGAAGAGGAAAAGTTTTTTCGGAGCAATTGGGGTGGTCCTGGATGAGGGCGTGGGAGTGGAGGCAGAGGGTGTGGACGTATGTGGTGTAGGGGTGCGTGTATTGGGTGCAGGTGACTGGACAGTATGCTGAGGTGTGGTGGATGTGTGATGGGTGGGTGTCTTGTGTGTTTGTGTGTTCTTGGAGGAGGTGGGTTGGACACAGTGGGAGAAGACAGGCTGCCAGTGTGGATGTATGTTGTGTAGGTGTCTGCAAGTCTGGTGAGTGGTGCTGCATGTGTCAACTACAGTAGTTGTGGTGAATGCAGGTGTGGTGTCTGGGGTGCATATATGGATGTCTGCTATTGTGGTAACTGATGTAAGAGGAGCTGCAACAGTGACTGGAGGTGCAGTGCATGATGGTGTGCATGTAGGGGGAACAGACAGGGAGGCGGAAGAGGTGGGCACACTGGGGGAAGTGGATGTTGCTGTGTGTGCATGTGTATGTTGGCTGTGTGAATGCTTGTGGTGGGAGGTGTGGTGCTTGTGTTTAGAAGTGTGCTTCTTGTGTGTTGAGATGCTTGACTGAGTGTCAGATTGTGTGCTTTGGACGGGTGAAGGGAGTGGGGTGCTGGAAGGGATAGAGGAGGTTGGAGGGGGGACGGAATGACCAGGGAAACTGGCTGCCATCCAAGAGGAGGCCAGCGCCTGAAAAGATCTCTGTAGGCCAGACATGGCACTGTGAATGCCATGCAGATAGGTATTGGTCTGCTGCATCTCTGATGCTAGCCCCTGGATGGCATTGACGATGGTTGTCTGCCCTACAGAGATGATTCTCAGGAGGTCAATAGCCTCCTCTGTGAGGGCAGCAGGGCTGACTGGGGCAGGGGAGGAGGTGGCTGGGGCGAAGGAGACGCCCACCTTTCTGGGTGAGCTGGCACGGGCAACTCGGTGGGGAGCAAAAGGGAGGGCAGTGATGGAATGGGGGGGTGGCAGAAGATGTCACTGTAGTGGTGGGGCCACTAGGGTCCGCCACTGCCGGGGAGCCCCCATCGGAGGAGGTATCAGAGAAACTACCTCCAGTGGTAGTTGCCTCCCACGTGGTACTCCCCTCGCCCTCCCATCCTCTGGTCCCCTTGGCATCGGATGACTCTGCCTCTGAGGATCCATGGGCCGCTGCTTCCCCACTTGCTGGTGCCTCAGCTTCCTCGCCAGATGAAGCTGATGTACGAAAACAACACAAGAGAACAGGGATGGGGAGACAAAACAGGAGAAACACTTGTAAATAGCTGACTGAGTGTACATAGTGGCCAGACATACACCCACCCAGAAGACACCCCCAACAGGCAGCACCGTTCACTATGCCCATGGCCATGACCCTGACTACTGACTAGAACCCTGCTCTACACCCATCCCCTGAACTACCTAAGGACCCGACGTGTGGGAGACCTGACCAAGACACCCCTACACCCTACGGGGACCACCATGTAGATGGACAACATTCAGAGTCCCTGCCTCTAAGCAGCATGAACCCTAATGCACACGCAGACATCCATCCAGTCTTAAGATTGTGACATGAGTACTTACCCCTTGTGACTGCTGTGCAGCCTTCAAGCGTTCTTCCAGGTCTGGGTATGCCACCGCCAGGATGCGTTGCCTGATAGGGGTCAATGCTCGACGGGCACCCCTTCCAGGTTGGGAGGACTTCCCCAGCTGGGCCTCACAGATTTTTCGCACCCAGCTCCGCAGTTCCTCCCACCTCTTCCTACAGTGGGTGCTCCACCGGTTGTAGACCCCCAGGGTCCGTACATCCTTGGCAATGGCATGCCAAAGTACCCTTTTCTGGTGGGCGCTGACCTAAAAGGGTGACACAGAAATGGAACACAGAGGTCAGGCACTTGCAAAATAGGTACAGCTGGCTATTCATCCACTATGGGACGGACAGTACTGTCAGACTTACAGGACATACGCACGCAGCATGCAATGAACCATGGCCCATGCAGGCTCAGAGGTGCACACATATGTCCTTACAACACCATCCATTACACCCAAACAGTGCACCACAAACCCAGACTCACCTGTACCTCTGGCCATTCGCACAGCTTTGTGTACAGGACCCCGTCCACTAGCCTCTCCCGTTCCTCCTGGGTGAAGGCCAGGGCCCCTTCCCCTGCAACACGAGCCACTTCCATGACCAGAGGCAGGACACAGCAGTACACACAGTGGAGTACCTGTTCGCACAAGATCAGGGAGTCAAGTGAAGTATAGATGACAAATTCTCGTACGTACCGTGGCGGTGTGCACCGTCAATGCCGGCGGCGATCATGATACGCCAGGATTCCCCATTGGCATCCATGTTAACCAATGATGGTGCAAACGGCGGTGAACACCACCTTACGCTGTTACGTCAACTGCTAGCGGTATGAGGTCACTTCCACAACGACAGACCTGGATTACAGGGGGCAGACATTTTGGCATTAACTATGCATCTATAAAAAATAATTGTGCACAATGCAGGCCCTATTTTTAACATAAAGCACCTATGCTTGTGACCATTAAAAAAAAAACACACATGAAAAACACTGTTCCCTCATTGAGGTGTAGATGAAGATCTGTCAAGAACAATTTACTGTTGAGTCCCTACAATCAAGTGTGCAGTGCACAATTAATGACAATGTGTGCCTATGTGTGTGTGTTCCTCACACTTGTTTGATATCCCTCGTAGGTACCGACCCGTGTGGCGAGGAAGGGCACCATCGGTGTACAGACCGCTTGTGGATATGCGGACCATGGTGGAGCGTCAGATCATAATCAATTACAGACTCACCCGTGCAACAATTCTTGAACTTTGTGCATTACTGGATCCTGCACTAACTCCGGGAAATCATAATCAGCATGCCATCCCTACTGAAGTGCAGGTGCACTCCGCGCTCCATTTCCTGGCCACGGGCTCATTTCAAGTGACAGTGGGCATGGGTGTTGGAATTTCACAGCCAATGTTCAGCATGGTACTGATAAGATTTCTAAATGCATTTGTACGACACCCGCAGTCCTATGTGAGGTTTCCCCAAAGTACTGACCTCCTTGCCATCAAGTCGGACTTCTATGCCTTTGCCAACATACCCCATGTGATAGGTGCCATTGATGGTACCCACATACCGATCATACCCCCAAGAGTCAGTGAACAGGTGTACAGAAACAGAAAGAACTCTCATTCCATGAACATCCAATTGGTATGTACTATAGACCAGTACATCTCACATGTGAATGTCATGTTCCCAGGTTCAGTCCATGATTCCTTTGTGCTGAGAAACAGTAGTGTGCCACAGAAGATGGAACAACTCCAAGAGGACAGAGGGTGGATCATAGGTAAGTGTTTCTGTCACTAACTGACACCTAGCAGACAGCCAGGCTGTCTGACTAAGAGGCTTGACAATGACTACTCTGTATTCCACCTTTTTCTAGGTGATTCTGGCTATCCAAACTTGTGTTGGCTCCTAACACAAGTGAGGAATCCTGGGACGGATGCAGAGAGGAATTACAATGAGGCCAATAGACGTACTAGGAGGGTGATAGAGCGAACCATAGGTCTCCTGAAGGCTAGATTTCATTGTCTACATATCTCTGAGGTTCCCTGGTCTATGGGCCTGAAACGGTGTGTAGAATAGTGGTGGCCTGCTGCATGCTGCACAACGTGGCAGTGAGGAATTCTATCCACCTCTTGGAGGTGGAGGGTGCTGTATGTCAGGAGGAGAGGGGAGGAGAGTGATGGTGATGATGAGGAAGGGGAAGATGTCAATTCCAGGACCCAACTGATACAACTCTACTTCCAGTAACTATGTGTGGGACTACGGGCTGACATTAGGGTTTGTGACACATACTGTCAGTGTGGTTTGTCATCTAGAGGGGGTTTGAATCTTCTATGGGAAACTGGGTCCAGGTCTGCATGGTACAGAATACAATTTAGTGCATTTAGTTTGGGGCCACATTTAGGCACACAGGAGTCCTTTCATGCAACACATTGACAATAATTTGGTTATCAGACAGTTGCATCCATACTTCACTTTGTTCACATTTTATGACAGGGGACAGTGTTACAGGTGTGATATGTGTTTTATTGGTGGCAGGGAGTGAATAGTGCAATTTACAGTGATGGCAAGTGGTCATTGGTGGTTGTCCTCAATGCCAACATGGTGCCAGCCTTGTTGGTAGTATTAATGGGTCCATCAATTCTTAAATTAGTTCATATTGCTTCTTAGCACTGTGTGGTGGTTGATTGAGTGGGATGGTTGCTGTGCAGATTGTTGCTGAGTTACTTCTTGAAGAGGGCCTTGTTTTTTGTTTTTTGTGTTTTGTTTTTTGGTTCACATGCCATATCTTGGCCTGAAGGTACGTTTGGGCACCTGCTGTTGACCTTGAGGGGATGACATGGTTGGCCATTGGGTTTCCTCTTAGGGTAGTTCCTGGGATGTTGCTGATGATGGTGTAATTGTCCGGTCTGTGTCTGGTGCCGTAGTAGGGCCTCCTGTCCTGTGTGGGTCTCAGATTGGGTTTGTACCAGCTGCAGCAGTGCTCCTGCTATGCTGGCCATTGTGGCGTTGTGCTGTTTCCACTGCTCCATGGCATGGTTGGTGGTGTTCCTGCTGCATCCTCTGATTGTGTTCCAGGGTGGATACTATCTGTGCCAACCTGTCATGGGTATGCTGGTATGCCCCCAATACCTCAGATATCACGTCCTGGGCAGCTGCATCCATCCTGTGGCCTCCCCCCTGGCCCACAGAGGCCCTAGCACTTGCCCTAGCCCCCTGTGTCTGTGTCCCCCGCACAGGTCTGGCGGTACCACTTGCACTGGGGCCCTCGCCTTCTTGCATGTTGGGAGGGGGAGACTGTGGCCTCTGTACCTGTGTTCCACCAGTCTTTGGCCTGGATACACTGGTGTGGGGACGCTTGCCCTGGGCTGCTGTTCTTGACTAGGTGGTAGGGGTGTCAGTGGTATCCTGGGTGGGGCTGCTGCATGGTGACAGTCCAGGACTGTGTGAGGGGCCTGCCTGCTCATCAGTGTCAAGGGATCCTTCCCCAGTGTCCTGTGAGGTGCCTCTGTCTCCATGGGGGGCACTGGCACTCCTTGTCCCGCCCGTGAGGGTGGCATGGGTGGTGGTGCCTGTTGGGGGACATAGACATGTCTGTTACAAATGCATGAATGGTTGGGGTGGACAGGACTGGGCTATTTTGTGCTGGTGTAACTTTTAGTGGCCATCCAGGGTGCCTTTGTGAGGTTTTCAGTGCATTTTGCTTAGGGTGTTGGGTTGCATTGGGTGGGGGTGTAGTTCCATTGTGAATCCTTGCAGGGGTAGGTGGCTGTGCACAGGGGGAGGGATGTGGGCCTGATAGTGGGTTTGTGGTCATGCAGGTGGGGTGGATTCTGTGGCTGTTGCCTGGGTGGGGTATTGGTCCTGGTGGGTGTGGGTGGGGTGGGGTGGGGCATGCATTACAGGTATGGTGTATATGGGGTAAATGTAGACGACTTACCCAAATCTATTCCTCCAGTGAGTCCAGTGAGTCCCTCAGGGTGCAAGATGGCCAGCAACTTTTCCTCCCAGTTGGTGTATTCGGGTGGTGTTGGTGGCGGTCCTCCCCCAGTCTTCTGGATTGCAATGTGGTGCCTGGATGCCATGGCCCTGACCTTCCTCCGCAGGTCGTTCCATCTCTTCCGGATGTCGTCCCTGGTGCGTGGATGGTGTCCCACTACATTGACCCTGTTGACAATGGTCTGCCATAGCTCCATCTTCCTTGTGAGGAGTGTTTGCTGCACCTGAGCACCGAATATGTGTGCCTCCACCTTCAGGATCTCATCCACCATGGTCCTTAGCTCCCTTTCTGTGAAGGGTGGATGATTGAGGGTTGACATGGTGAGTGGGGTGAATGGTGTCGGGGCTGGAAACGCGGTGAGGGTGCTCTTCTGTGGGTCGGTGTGCATCTCGTGTATTGTGGCATTAGGTGTCTGCTTCTGGTGCTCTCCGTCTTCTTTGGCCTGGTTTTGTTGCAAAGGATTGTGGGGTGTGTCTATGAATGTTTTATGGGGTTATGGATGTGTGTCAGGTGTGTGGGTTTCAAGCTTATCCAATGTGTGCACTTCTTGCTGTTAAGTCCACTTGCCGACCGTGGCAGTCGGCACCGCCAATGGTCGTCCGGCCTTCACTGTCCGCCAAGGTGATTTGTGCATCATTATTTGCAGGATGAGATGTGGGTGTGCTCGGCGGTGGTGGGGTGGGGAGGTCCAGCATTTCTGCCGACAAGGTCATGGCGGTGACTGGTGGTCTGGTGATATTTGGCGGGGTTGGGATTTTGGTTCCTTATATGGTGGGTTTCTATTCACCACCAACGGCGGGCTTCTGTTCACCGCCGCCACGGCGGTCGGCGGAGTTTACCGCTGTGTTCATAATGACCGCCTTAGACTCTAAATCGCATTTGGTATCTAGAAATGGACTATAAGGAGGAGCATAAGATACCACAAATTATTAAGCAACCAGTCATGCTGTGTGAGGGGGAAAAACTCTGCAAGGCTTCTGACTGTGACCAGGATTGGGGGTCAAGCCTTGCTATCCCAGCTGAGTGAGGGAACACTACCTAGCAATTCCAAGACTACCAGCCCTGGTGCACCAGTGCCTGTCAGCTTGCTGAGACCAGTGTGGGACAGGAGAGCATTGAAGGGAGAGAGGTCCAGTGTAGAATCCTGGCAAATGGATTCCCTTTGTCAGATTTGATGAGATGGCTGATGCATGATCAATACATTGACAGTGTGCAGGGAAGATCAGTGACCCATATATGGCAGAGGAGGCTGGTGGTAAAGTGAACTGTGATTGTTGCTGCACTGAACAGGTCATCACCAGTATGAAGTGCTAAATTGATGACCCCATATGCCAGGTGCGGACACCCTGAAGGGTGCTGTAGCTCATGTGTGGTATTAAGTTGGCAACCCTGTATGCCAGGTGAGGCTGATATAAAGAATGCTGCCATGCTGAGCAGGCTGTAGCCCATGTGAGGTGTTCAGTTGGCAACCCTGTATGCCTGGGGAAGCTGTGAAGACTGCCATTTTATCAATCAGGCCAGAGCCCATGTGTAGTGCAGGGGCAGTGACCTAGTATGCCAGAGGAGGCCAACTGGACCAAGAAAGAATGGTGGGCTGGTCAGGATTGTCATTGGAGTAAAGAGGCTACACTGGTGACCCTAACAGGCCTGAGCCATGACTAAGGACCAGCACCAGGATCATTGCACCCACACCCCCACCAGTGGGAAGATCTGAAGAACTTAGCCAGCTTGGAGAAGCTGCCAGAACCTCCCCGGCCGCGGCGCTGCAGTACTGCATTTGTTAAAAAACCCTAGGACAGCCGAGTGCGACTCGCTTGGGCTGCATGAGAAAGGCTTACTGGAGACAGCTGCGGCAGCTCGAGTGCTCTCAGTGGGGGCACTTTCCGAGACTCTAGTTGCTAGGATCCTGCTGGCGTGGGTAAGACTGATTTTGAGCCAGACAGCCCCCAGAGGAAACTTGCTTGTCACATAGCACTGAGGTTCTAGAACACTTTTGACTATAATATTGTGTGTAACACCTGTGACTTGGACTACTAGTGGGATCTAACCTGAATGTTGCTTTTAGTGAACCAGGAATAAACCATACCACTAGCTTGAGCTGAGTGGAATTTAAGGACCTGCCTATGAAACACTAGAGTCCTGACCTCAGGGGATTGTGTGCATTGTTTGTGAATGTTGTATTTTGCTTTATGGTCATATATAAATACTCGTTTTTTTCATAAATGCAAGTATTTGATTCTACAATCATTTAATATTGCTCCTTTGTGTATTTTGAGTTGTGAGCCTGTGGTCACCCCCCCTTTTGTATCTACTTACCTCCCCCTAAGATGCCTTGGGCTGATCGACCTGCACTACCTTTAGGTCAAGTGCTGAGGAGGTACTTAGCCTAGTTGCTCAGGACTCATAGGGGCATATTTATGAAAAGTGGCACATCATGTCATGATGAGCCAATTTTCTCGCGCCACATTGTGCCCCCCTAACGCCACCATGTGTGTGCCATATTTATGATACGGTGCACCATGGTGCTTGTTAGGGAACTACTGTCAAAAATGTTGACACTAGTTTGGCGCTTTTGCAGGATTAGAGCCAAAAATGTTGATGATAATCCTGCTAAGTGAAAGGAGGCTCATTGAAAACAATGGGAGCGTAATTTTAATCCCTGCCTTAGACAGGCGTTAAAAATAACCCTAAAAATGGCACAGTGGAATCTCATGAATTCCACTTCATCATTTTTCTCGGCCTCCTAACACTGGAACGCCCCCTTGCATTACTTTTGTGCCGCAAGGGTTTACAAAGTGGCGCAATTGTAAATATGGTGCAGTGTTTTTGCCAACCTTACGCCACATTAGTGTAAAAAAGTTATACTAATGTGGCACAAGGTGGCGCTTCTTAAATCTGACCCATAGTCGTTAGGGGCCCGAGACATTAGGAGTAAAAGACCTCAACTCCCACGGTTGGGACCAGTAACCACTGCTTGTCCCATAACCTGCTGAACGGGGTTCTGACAATTGTATGTAACTGTGTCAGGGGTACTCACAATAATAAAGAGAAAATCTTTTGGGTATACCTCTAAACATTTTTAACAGATCTTGATCCCTGTTTCTATCCACTTGGTAACATCTCTGGATTCCCAAGTACAGTTGAGTCCACCCAAGTGGTATCTACTCCCCTGGGTGTGAAGACAACACAATGATGAAGCATGCCACGATCTGTAGTGGGTGAGGCATCCACTCCCAATCTCTTATGACATTAGCGCCATTACAGGCTACAATTGAAAACTTGTCCCTATGGACCAGGTGTGTATTGATTCTAACTATTAGGGAGGATTGTGAATACGTATCTGAGCTCCTCCAAGTATCTTTTTGTGGTACATGGACCCAGTGTTTGTCTCGTATAAAGAAACATATATTTGAATATTGGAATGATGAGAATGCCATTGAAGACAATGGAGCAGCAGCAGCCTATAAACGCTGGTATAGACAAGCTGCCATAAAATTAAAATGTCCTAATCTACAGCTTCTACCTTTCTCTTTCCACTCCCTCTCCAGGATATGTGGATAGGGCAGGGGAAAGATAGGCAGATACTGCAGACCAGGGCTTATAGGAGTCGTCCCATTCCCTCCTCCTGAAACTCACAGTGTCACTGCAACCCCAGAAGGAGGGAGTGGGGAATACTGCTCAGTTCCTGGGGCTTCCTGTCTTGGTGAACTCAAAAAAGGAGTTTGGCCGAGCCCGGCGAGAACCAAAGTCTGACTTCTACCTCCTTTTACGGCTGCTGCTGCTGTGTATGTGCAACAGGCTGTGGCCCTGGGCGTGTCGTAACAAGAGATGTAATACAAAGGTTTCAGGGCTATAGAGGGTTTCAACCCCCTCTGTCTCCCAGGAAGCCTTTGCTTTTAATTAGGACTGTTTAATAGCCTTATGGCCCACCTAGTGGCTATACCCACCATTAATGTCCCGCTGCCTTTTTATTGGTCTGAGTCAAAATGCTTTCTCAGGCTTTTACAGTATAGCCCACCACACCACCTCTGTAAAGACCCCATTGAATGGATGCACATCCTCTGACAAAGACCTTGCTTTTCAGCACTTTTCTTTCTACATACGTTTAAGACTTTCACTAGCTTTTGTGCATCACTTTAAGGTAGCCAGAACAAAGTTTTTAGGCCTGACTTCAGACTTTTCTAGGTGGTATGTGGTTAATCAAATCTCCTCGATAAAGGATGAAGTCGGACCAGAATGTGTTTCATCCCATTTTATCCCATTCCTGGTGCCCAATCATTGTTCTCTTGACTGTTCAATAACTCCAAAGTTTGTGTGACACATTTATTCAGTCCATACCAAGACCATCAAGTTGGTTTGCCTATAATTAGTCATTAAGTGAGCCATTAGCAGGACCACTGCTAGTAAATACGGGAGCGAGGCACATAAACAATGTACTGACAGTTGTTGTAAAAACAACACTTCCCCCGGTTGTCAAGATTCTTACCAGCGAAGACAACTACTACATGCATTATTTGAAAATGTAATTCCTAACAGAATTTCACATACTTGTAAACTTTGAACTATGAGATAAAATAAGGTCTCTTGAAATATGAAAAGATTAAAAGAGGCTACCGCCATAATGCACCTACTTTGTATGCCAAGAACATGAAGACTTCCCATAAATTCACCATCTAATACATGTTTTGTGAAACGTGGTTTTTTTCATAATTCCTGTCTGTAAATCACAGATTATCGAAAGCTTTTTCACTTAACATCGTGATGGTACATATGGCATTCATCGCTGAATAATGACCCGTTTTTTAAGGAAGCAAAATGCTCCTCCAGGCACCTTATGAAAAAGAAGAACACGGTCTCCGATTCAGTGCACATTTGGCATTGTTAAGTAATGTGCTGGGTGCTTACATAAATCTGAAGACCCATTAACATATGATCCACACAAATGCTGTAAAATCATCGTATCGTGTGTAATGTTGCATAACATTGCCATGGAAAACGGTTTACAGAAAGAAATCTTCAGGAGCAAGATGATGACCCGGAACAACAATCAATTTCTCATAAGCCGTCTCTGGGTGATACTGATGAGAGCTGCGGGAAGCAGGGAGCCTGAGCAATGATTACTTCATTTGTAAATAGGCGGACTAACTGTGCTGCCGGCTGCTGAGCATCTTAGGAGAAGGATGACATTCTTAACGGTGGCAATTTTGGGTTCATCTGCCTTGTAGTTTACAGATTAAATACATTGATGTGCACATCTAGAGAAAACATATATGTAGTCAACAAAAAGAAATTAGCTAGTGTCTGAAAATATTTCACTGCATAGTGACAACTTAAATGTAAATAAAAAACCTCATTGTGCATGGACAGTAAGTATTTGCCAAAGGTATGAATACAAATGTTCCCATGAAAGAATATAATCATGTGTTTGATTATATCACCAATTATAATGACAAGTCAATGCAAAAATATCGAGTGTTGTGTATATACTATATAATATTTTTGAAAGTTAGTCAAAAAGGATGGTGATGGATCGTAAAAAATTAAACACTAAAATATGTTCTTAAAAGTTCGATTTGGACAATTGAGTGGTACCCCACCCCCCGCCACACAAGTATTTCCTGCTTCCAGTGAGAGAAACAGTTGAGGCTTCTACTTGTCTGTTTCAAAATTGATAAGAATGGAGACAAATAGGTAAAAAAAAAATGGGTGGTTATTGCTGTCTGTTACTAGAACGCCTAACTCACGAAAGATTACCTTGATTTAAAAAAATACTTGTGCCCAAGACAAAAGCGTAATCTACACAAGTAACAGGGGCTACACGAAAATTAAAACACAATAGATGTGAATAAGTGTGTGCCTAATGCACATCACAGATGCATAGCTTACAATCAAATTACATAGAGTTTGGCATACCCAGGTGCATTTTATCGACTCTCAGTACGGTGGCACATGATTTGTTCCAGTTTATGCTAGTAATAATATACTACCTATTCATCATATGTGTTATGTACGTCCACCAACCTTGCCTTAAGCAGCAGTTCTAGATGTATAGAATTCACAAAAATGACAGTTCTGATTGTTTTATAATATTTTGTGACTACACGTAAAATAATCAAGTTTAGGATTATGACATTTACTCAAGAAAGTCAAAATTCACTTTATTTTTATCGATGAAAATCATTAGCAAGCAATTCTCCACAATTACATGAATTGTTTACGTGGCAAAAATAATGAACTACACGCTAACTGTTATCTTGCACAACAGGTTACTACTGATTAAGTGCAAAGCATAGTGCCAAGATCAAGAAATTGATTCAATAAAGTGTGTATAACATCTGTCATAAAATAAGACCTTCCAGTTAAAACATTAAAGATTTCCTTCTACTTATAGCACATTTCAGGAAAGAACAAATGTAAACACAGTTAGATGGGAAATCCAGTTGTTGCAAATACCCAAGGGCTAATCCCGAGGTTCTAATCCACTGCGTTCATAGAATCTGAATTAAGAACCTTTTTGTAGGATCAGTAAAAAATTTACAAAATGAAGTAAAATGCAACAGGCTTTGTGGGAAGATTCATCACGTGGATATAGCAGAACATTTGAGGGCTCAAATTGGCCAAGGGGGACGCCAAGGTGCCACCTCACAAATCTTAACCTAAACCTAGTGACCAGTAGCCTGTCCCCAGACCCATCAATCCACTCTAGGTATGGTTCCAGGGATGGAGAAGTGTGAATATCCACATACTCTTTGACTGACCATGTATTAATTACGTGGTTGTCCCCGAGGGCTTTCAACCTTTCCTTAAAAGCGGATTTTACCCATGATATATCTGTTTTTCGTGTGGTGGAGGAGTTTGTTGAAAAGGTCGGCCTACCCAGCTTCGCTAAAACATTTTTGATGTAATCAAACTAGAGAATTTTCATGCCTCTCTTACACGTGAGGCAGTCATTAATGATATCCCTATTCAGCAAAGCATGTGGATTAGCCCAGATATAAAACCACAAAAGCAAGGGAGACGAATTAATGGTATCCTCAGCATACTCCATCCTAAGCTTCTGATGTATAATATAGGTAGAACATGCAGGTGAAAGGCCCACATGTCGCCTAAGCACCCTATTTTGCTCCACTTAGAGGGGGCTTGTGTTTGAGTAGCCCCAAATTCCTGTGCCATAAGTAAGGCCCAGAAGACACTTCCTCTTATAGACTTTCAGAAAAGGGGCTTCAGGTTTTTCCCAATAAGTTTGGCCAAATTGAAAATATGTCCCACCAAGCTTAAAATTGTCTGCCTCACCTTGGCCATGCATGGTCCCCTATTACTCCTAGCATCCATAACAACTCCCAACTATGAAACCTCCTCAGTCTGGGCCAGAGGATGACCATGCAGATAGATGCCCCACATCTTATCATTTCTGGGCTTGCAAACCATAACAAAAGTCTTCATTTGGATAGTAAGCAGACCTAGTGTCCCCATAAAAGATACAAATACTTGGAATATAACATTTAAGCATTAAGACTATTGGGGTTCTAGATAATAAAACCACTTCATCTGCATATAATTAAACAGGGGCCTTTTTCCTTCCAATTAAAGGGGTGTCCAATACTTTTTTTGAAAGGGCTGCGCCAATGCCATTGAAGTACAAAAGAAACAATACGGGATCCAGGATGCTGCCCTGTCACACTGCTCTCCCTAGTTGAAGGCTATCTGTCCATTCACCTGGCAGGCCAAACCTCACTGACAGATCATAATGAATGGCTCTCAAGAACTGCACAGTATCATCCTCCATCCCAAGGTCAAATAAGATCACCCATATTTTCGACCTGACCACATTGTCAAAGGTGCAAGAAAGATCCACGAAGGCAAGGCACACAGTGCCCTGCCTAGCAACATCATACTTTCTGACGCCTGCGCCCAAGCCAACCCCAAGCACACACACGGACCTTCCACATGTCATGCATGCCGTTTCTCATGCACCCCCACAAACACCAACAACACCAACACGCTCCACATCAACTCTAACACACCACACAACAACACTAACACGCACCACAACAACACTAACACGCTCCACAACAACACTAACGTGCTCAAAAACAACACTAACACACTCTACAACAACACCAACACGCACCACAACAACAACAGCCCCCGCAACCACATTAACTGCATACTCCTAAACACCAGCTCCATACACAAGCACGCCATCGAGCACTGGGACCTGATCACAACACATTCCCCTGACATCGCCTTCCTCACGGAAACTTGGATGAACCCCTCATCTGAACCCAACATAGCCATAGCCATCCCAGAAGGCTACAAAATCTCTCGTAGAGACCGTCTAAACAAACCGGGAGGAGGCATCACCAATATACATAAAAGGACCATCAAGATCACCACCAACACCCACGACACCCTAGACAGCGCAGAACACTTACACTTCTTAATTCACATAAATGCCAACACCACCCTCAGAGGAACCCTCATTTACAGACCACCAGGACCGCACCCCTTTCTGTGATGCCATCGCTGACACCATCAGCCCCCACGCCCTCACTTCCACAGACTACATCTTCCTTGGTGACATCAACTTTCACCTGGAGAACCCCCACGACCACAACTCCACAACCCTGCTAGACAACCTCATGAACCTAGGACTCAAACAACTGGTCACCTCACCCACTCACTCAGCAGGACACACTCTAGATGCAGTTTTTACCTCCAGCAACCACATAACATTCACACACACCACCGAACTCCACTGGACCGACCACCACTGCGTCCACTTCTCCATCACGCAACCCCCCACCCACTACCGACAACACACCACACCCTACCGTACGTGGGCCAAGATCCCCACAGAACACCTGAACGCCAAGCTCGCACAAACTCCCCCCCCTCACCAACGACCCCAACATCGCTGCTCACAACCTCACACAATGGATTACAACCTGCACAGATTCACTCGCCCCTCTGAAAAGAAACAACACCACCCGCAACATCAAGACCGCCCTCTGGTTCACCACTGAACTCAAGCCTCCAAGCGTGAATGCCGCAAAACCTAGAAAGCTTGGCACCAAGAACCCTCCATGATCAACTTCTCCACCCTCAAAACCACCATACGCAAACATCACCAACTCATCCGAACCACCAAAAGGGCTTACTACAAAGAACGCATAGATAGCAACTCACATAACAGCAAGGAACTCTTTACCATCATCAAAGAGCTCACCAAACCCAAATCCTGCAACATCGACCCCACTCACACACAAAACCTTTGCAACTCCCTCTCCAACAACTTTCACCTCAAAATTTTAGACATACACAACAGCTTCACACCACCTGCACCCACCATCACCACCACCGACAAGACCAACAACACCACACCCCCTCACTCCAACCAACTGCACACCTGGGCCCCTACCAACGATGAAGAAACCGAAAAAAACATGAACTCCATCCACTCAGGCTCCCCCACAGACCCCTGCCCCCACCACATCTTCAACAAGGCCAGCCCAATCATCGCTCCCCAGCTTCGCACCGTAATCAACAGCTCCTTCGATGCCGCCACCTTCCCAGACTCCTGGAAGCACGTCAAAGTAACCGCACTCCTCAAAAAACCCAAAGCACATCCGGATGACCTCACAAACTACCGCCCCATTTCTCTTCTCTCCTTCCCCGCCAAGGTCACTGAGAAGCTAGTGAAAGACCGCCTGTCTCACTTCCTAGAGGAAAACAACGAATTTGCCGCCTCCCAGTCTGGATTCCGCAAGAACCACAGCACTGAGACCGCCCTCATCGCCTGCACTGACGACATCAGAACCAGAGTTGACAAGGGCGAGACCGTCGCACTCATCCTCCTGGACCTCTCCGCAGCCTTCGACACTGTTTGCCACCAAGTCCTCTGAACACGCTTCTCGGACGTAGGAATCCGACACAAGGCCCTGGACTGGCTCTCCTCCTTCCTCACCGAAAGAACCCAGAACGTTCGCCTCCCTCCCTTCTAGTCCCCAGCAACCAAGATGATCTGCGGGGTCCCCCAAGGGTCCTCTCTCAGCTCTACCCTCTTCAACATTTCCATGACCCCGCTCGCCAACATCCTCCGCCGTCACGGAATCACCATCATATCTCACGCAGACGACACCCAGCTCATCATCTCCCTCACCAGGAACCCCACCACTACCAAGACAAACCTCCACGCCGGACTCCTCGACACCGCCAAATGGATGACAGCAAGCCACCTCAAACTCAACTCCAACAAAACTGAAATCATCATATTCAGCCCCAACAAGACAGTATGGGACAACTCCTGGTGGCCCACCACCCTAGGACCACCCCCAACACCCTCCACCCACGCATGCAATCTCAGCATCATCTTAGACTCATGGCCCAGCAAATCAACTCTATAACTTCCTCCTGCTTCAACACCCTCCGCATGCTGCGAAAGACCTTCAAATGAACCCCTATAGAAGCCAGGAAGACCATTACCCATGCTCTCATCAGCAGCAGACTAGACTATGGAAACACCCTCTACGCTGGTACCACAGTCAAGCTTCAGCAGAAACTCCTGCGGATCCAGAACGCAGCCGCACGTCTCATCCTGAACCTCTCACGCCATGAACACATCTCAGCCCACCTCAGATCCCTTCACTGGCTACCCATCAGCAAAAGGATCATTTTCAAAGTCCTCATCCAAGCCCACAAATCCCTCCACAACACTGGACCAGCCTACCTCAACAAAGAGTGAGCGTCCACACTCCCACTCGTCTCCTCCGCTCTGCTGACCTCGCCCTCGCCACAGTCCCCCGCATCCAACGCACCACCTCCGGAGGCAGATCCTTCTCCTACCTTGCCTCCAAAACCTGGAACTCCCTCCCCACCAACTTAAGCAAGACCCAGGACCTCCTGACCTTCAGAAAACACCTCAAGACATGGCTTTTTGAACAGTAAACCAGCATCCCCCCAACTCTGTGTTCCCCCCTCACAGTGCCTTCAGACCCTACCGGGTGAGTAGCGCGCTTAATACATTTTTTGATTGATTGACCAGCAGATGAAGATTTAGGCATTGCTCCGTTGCGCAAGACCCTCACAGTACCCATACTGCACTTCTGACAGCATGTCTATTGCCTTAACCTAAGTGAGGAGGGCCTCTAGGACAGCTCCCCCCACCAATTTCATGGCTGTATCCTGCAGGGATATTGGCTGATAGCACACAGGGGATTGCGGGTTTCCCTTCTTAAAAATAGGCACTATTATAGCAGTGTGGCATGTCTCTGGGACGCCCACTTTACATACAGCCTTGAAAGAGTTGCAGAGAAGGGGCTCAAGAGATCTGCTGCTGATGTATATAGGTCCACAAGGATGTGAGGGCCTGGGGCTTTATTGGTAGGACTCTTGTTAATTGCCTCCAAAATGCATTGTGCATAAATTTCAAGGCTAATGGGAAGACCACCCGCTCCTCTTCATAGTGGTGGGCATCCCTCAAACTGTAAACCTCTTTAAAATGGTCTACCCAAACTTCCGAGCTCATAGTAGTGACAACAGAGTTAGGCTTAGCACACACAGACCTGCTCTTATTTGCCTCATTCAGAAAGCCCTGGTGTCCTTCAGCCTACATGCCATTACCCGTTTGCCCCAAGATTCATTGTGCAGTTCTGTATTACTGTTCTGTAATACTCTCTCATAGTCCACTCTACATCTTTGTATTTTACATGGATCCCTGGGCAGCTCCTTCAGGGCTTCATGGAGCAATATTGATGCCTTCCCACAGGGCTGATCAAACCACTTGGTCTCTAGGAGCTCAGGTCTGCTAGGCTCCAGTAGCATTCTATTAACCACCAAGTTCAACTGGACAAATGAGCTGGCCCTCTCACTTTATGTGCCTGAGGCAGTAAGGCAATTAGTCACCAAATTGGAACACAATTTAGTCAAAAGGGTGATCATATCCATAATTCTCCAGACCAGGTGTAGGCCTTTGGACTTAGCTGTTAGTGATTCTGATGGCAGGTTCCTGACTCTCCCCACCCTTCTATACTCAAAGGATTATGGTCACTATAGGCAATGGAGATAATTGTTACCCCTGCTGCCATATCCAACTGTTCCCGAGTGACAAGAATATAGTCAATGACAGATGCATACTCACCCTTCTCTAAAGTGGATTTGTCTGAAAATTTAGGGCCGCAAACTTTGTTCACATTAACCATATCAAATGACAACCAGTTGAAGGAGTGCTAGACCTCTCTGGTCCCTTTGGAGGGGGATGATTCACTCCCTGAACCATAGATAATACCATGCAATGGTCATTTTTCATCTGTGTCAACTAGATTTTAGCATTTAATTCCACAACAAAATGTCACAACCTTTGTGCAAATAGGCAGGCTTAACTTCCAAGTCAATAATAAAATTGTATAGTTTATTAAAATTCGTAAAGTTATCACACTCAAGGAACCCATCATAACAATAAAAATAAAACAATATTCATGTAATTAGGCCATATAACAAGGAGTGCTTGGAATAAAGAGCAAGCAGGAGAGACCAAACTAATTCTTCAGTCCAGACTGACTTTCATCAATGCCATTAGCCCTGCCCTAGCTCTGTCTGATGGTGATGGGACTGCAGGGAAAGAGTAAGGTCTATACCCTCCTAGGCCGAGAGTTTCAGTCATTCAAATTTCCTGGAAAGATATGTTGTCAAAACTGTGAATAAAATTGACTCACCCATCACAACCTATTTTGCTAGCCAGAGAGTAAAGGCTATACCCTTTTAAGCCAAGAGTTTCAGTCATCTAAGTTTCCTGGAAAGATATGTTGTCAAAACTGTGAATAAAATTGACTCACCCCTCACAACCTATTTTGCTACCTAGTCCAGCAATGTTCCAAAAGAGAGCCTTAATCACACGGGAATGTAAGAATGATGTCACAGGATTTCCCTTATAAATTGTCAGAGAAAGTTGTATAGAATTATCAATTGTTTGGCTCCCATTATCTCAATTACTCTTGAGGTGGGCTGGTTCTGTGTCCTGATGAGGTCTTTTTTCTACTGAATTCTTCAACAGACCACTATTTAACCTCATAATGGGGACTCAGTCAGTGGTTTTCGGACAAATCACCTTAGAGAGAGAATAGAGTTTGGAACAATATGCTGAATAAGGATAGCTGCACAGACCTGTATAGAGGAGGCCACTTCCTTCCTATGGAGCTCATATCCAGATCCCTATAAAAGTAGCTCGGAGAGAGAATCTTAACTTTGCTAGAGTTGGCATACCCTTGTCTTGAGGTCCATTTGAGGTCAACAGCAACCCTGGAATTCCTAAGAGTGACAATAACTGAATCTCCATCAAATTCTTTACACATTTTCCCTAACCATCCCATTCTCCTTGCCATAAGAATCCCTGGAAAAAAGTTGCCTCTGCACATAATGTTCCCATTTAGCCATTGTGCAGTCTTATTTATTTCTTCTACTGCAGACTCATTGGATTCAGGGCACAACACTGGGACATCAGCCAGAATGATTTCATACGGACAAGCTGCAGGTGGTAAATCACAGGGGATGCATTTTTGTGGCCAGAAATTACCTTATTGTGGGGCTTGTTTGTGAATACTCAAAGAGTTGTGACTTTCAGAGTGTGGTCTCATTCACAGGTGCAGGAACAGATGTGCAAGTGATTGTCCTCAGCATGTGGAACAGTGACTCCTTGAGTAATGGCACTCCAGTTAGTCCATGGCAACAGGAGAGGGGGTCAGACAGCTTAATGTAGCTTCAGTGGTCCCCAGGCGAGCGTAAATGGGTTCAATCTTGCTTATGATGCAGTCCTTAAGATCAAGATAGAGAGCTTTTATTTGTCAAGGAGAGTGTAATCTTTTACAGGTCCCTCAGTAAGCTTTGCAGTATGATTGGATAAACAGGTCCTCTTTGACTTGGAGCTTACAGATGCTCTCTCCATTTCTCTGTCAGGCCTTTGGTGGCTATGTTGCTGTGTTGAGATTTGGGCACGTCCCCTGTTGCTGATGCTAGCAAGGAGGCACCAGTGGTTACTAGTTCTACTGCCCTAGGACTTGATTCCTCATCTAATCTTATTTTGAAAATCTTACTTCTCTTACTTTTTAAATACTTTCACCATTCGTCCCCTCTCTTAACCTCCTGTAAAAACTGTGATGGTCGGTACTCCTTTCCCCATTTTCTGCAGCAGTAACCTCAGTTTTTTATTGTATTTGATATGCAGATAAGTGTTGAAAATCCACCTAAAATGTTTATAACTGTCAAAAGTTACTTCTGAGCTACTGTGACTCACTAGTAGTGGATGAAACAGAAAAATATTTTTGGTGCCATATACTTATTTTTTGTGAAAATAACATAATGTTTATTACAGAGAAAGGAGTTTACAGACTGAACATATATTATTGCAAGTTTTTGCCATGTTTAACATTAAAGGCCTGATTACGAGTTTAGCGGTCTGTGCACCGCCATGGCGGTAGTGATGGTCCAACCTCAATCGGCTGGGTGGTTGGACCACTGTATCACGAGTCATGCCGGCCTATAGAGCAAACATCACCGCAGTTCCACCAGCACTGCCAGGCAGCGCAGAGTGTTGAGGTGAAGAGGCAGCACAAACAGGCCGACGGACTCCGTGTATTTACCAGACACATTGTAAGGTTGCACACCGCCAATGTGACTATGGCGGTCCAATCACCACGTCTTAGCAGGTGAAAAAAAACAGTATAAAGGGAGCAACTCACCTGCAGGAAGCTTTACACATCCTGTGCTGTCATGAAGCCCATCACACATGTCCTGCCGCTGCTGCTGCTCATCAATGGAGTCCAAAATCCATGCTGCTATGGACACAACCACCATAAGTGCACACGTCTACCGGTGTCATTAAGCTCAACAACAGATCATCGCACCGTCATCCATATGAGATTGGGGTCACCCTATGGGCACCAAGTACACTTGTTATTGTGTACATAGTTGGCATCATTCACAAACAAGGACACATAGCAACAAAACGGCCCCTTTGGGGAGGTCACTCACACTGCACCACAACACTACACAAAAACACGTCTGCACATCTTAGGCACAGGGGCAGTGAAGTGTACACAACATTATGTCACACAACGCCAGCAATGCAGCAGTATCACATCTACCAATACAACTGACACCCTCACATTCCTCACATGCCATGGACTGACATAAGATTCAACACACATATGCATGGATGTGTCATGGAACAAAAACTCCACTCCCGTGAAACAGCCCTGGAATGGACCCACACATCACCCACATTGCAACACAATGAAAGGATAATGGGAGATACAATAGTCAGAGACAAATATACAAAACCCACTATGCAAACAATACCTGCACAATATGGATGGGGGCATCAGGAGCACTCAGGGAAGAATGCTGCACTGGGGCACATATCACTTTGCACACACCCCTAAAAGAACATTTGCACAGGAACAGTAACCAGGGACAAACAATACCAAAGCCAAATGACGTGCCTATCTGAAGAATGTGGAAGTGCAAGTTAAGAAAGCACATACAACAGCAACAGCTTGGGCCATACATCTAGATGAAGTGCCTGCAAGGTACACACATCAAAATGGGCATATGCTCAGTCTGATGCAAAGGAAGCCAGCACAACTGAACAACCTCCATATAGATACACAAACAAAACTGGAGCTCCCACACATGAGACGCATATACCATCCATATCAGGTGGACAAGTCTATTACTATACATGCTGACATTGGGCAACACAAGATTAAATACTTACCATATTAAACAGAACACAATGCAGTGACACCCCAATTGCATTAACACCCACCTATCCATACAGTCAACATCTACCTTTCTCTTGGGTGACACCAGCGCTGCCCACAAAGTCAGATATTACAAACAACAGCAAATGGTTCAGCAAGCAGGCTTAAACACACATAACTGTAGGCAGACAACACAAGTTACTCAGGAACAACATAAAGGTAGAAAAGGAATTGCCGGACAAATATATACCCAAAACAGCTGTTTGGGTTCATTTGGAACAAAATGCAAAATATCAAAGACCATTGGCCAGTCCAGCAGTTTGTCAGTGCACAGTACTGTGCCCACACTTGACTCCTATTACTGCCAGGGAACCTCAACAGGAAGGGGCATCAAGTGGGCAGGCAGGCACCTCAGGGATTATCCATGGAGGGGTGATGGGTCAGATTTGGGATGGGTGGCTTTGGGTTTAGGAGGGGTAGAGTCTTTCTTAGGAGGAGTGAGCTTCTTCTCCAGTCATCAGAAGTGGTTGGGGATTTGGAGGTTGAGGGAGCGGTTGTCTGGTGTGTCAATGGTAATGTCTTGGGTGTATGTGTGTGTGAGGTATGCCTATGTTTAGGTGGTGGATGTATGTGTGTCTGTTGGGTGGTGTCTGCGGGTATGCTTGCAGTGGTGGATGTTTGTGTGTCTGTTGGGGTGGTGTCTGCAGGGATGGTGGATGTGGTAGATGTCTGTATGTCTGTTGAGGTTGTGTTTGCGGGTTTCGTAGGTGTGGTGGGTGTGTCATTGCCTGTTGTGGTGGTGCCAGTGGGCATGCTTGATGTGTGGGCCAATTAGGGGTTGTAGGGGTGTCTGGGAAGTGGTGGCTGATGTGTGTGTGGGTGTATGTTGAGTGCTTAAGTGCTGGTGTGTTTTGTGGTGTTTGTGTTTATGTGTGCTGCTTGTGAGTGTTGAGGTGTGTGTGGATGTGTCTGTGTGCCTGAAATAGGTGGGGGAATACAGCGATTTGGATTGGGAAGAGGGAGGTGGAGGGGGGACGAAAGGTGGGGGGTGACTGGCTGCCGTCAGTGAGGAGGCCAAAGCCTGAAAAGATCTCTGTAGGCCAGACATGGCACTATGAATGCCTTCCAGGAAAGCATTGGTCTGCTGAAGTTGGCTGGCCAACCTGATGGCATTCACAATGGCAGAATGACCCACAGAGATACTCCTCGGGAGATCAATAACCTCCTCACTCAGGGCAGCAGGGGTGACAGGGACTGGGGTGGAAGTGCCTGTAGCAAAGGAGATGCCCAGCCTCTTGGGTGAGCAGGCTCAGCCAACTGCTTTGGAGCAACAGGGAGGGTAGCGAGAGAACTGGGGGTGGTGGACAAGGACGGTACAGGAATATGTCCCAATGGGTCCGCCACCACTAGGGAGTGGCCGCTGGAGGTAGAATCTGATGATGAGGATGTAGATCCAGTCTCCTCCGTGGCACTCCCCACACCCTCCGGGCCACTGGTTCTCTCTGCGTTGGTGGTGTCTTGACCGGAGGTACCGTGGCCAGATGCTTCCTCACTTGGCTGTGCCCTGTCTCCTTCACTTGTCTGAGCTGATGCTGCAAATACAAAGAGAAATAGGGTCACCTCATGTTTCTGATCACAGTTGGACAATAGCTGTGATTAACAAACATTACCATGGTGTCAAGTAGGCCCTAGCAACAAACACCAAACAAGTGTCCCCTACATGTACAACACCATATGCATGCATGCCATCTGAACTGTCAACAGTTTTCCAAAGGAAAATCAGGATTTCGGACAACTCCAATTGCATGGCTGAAGTTTTGCAATCACATTAACCATGTAATAAGTCAGAGACTACATCACCTTCATGCTTTGCCTCATGGAGCATACCTCAGTTACCTGCTGCCATACAATAGTAGGTCAATGCCAACTGCATCAGCACAAATCCCACACAAGGTCATGCAGACATTTATTTGTCACATAAACAATGACACAACAATAGGGAATAATGCTCCCAGAACATACCATGCTGTTGATAACAGTACAGTAGCCTGGAGAAGGTGACATGGAAATACTCATGTCACACTGGAAACATATCTACAATGCACACTTCACCAAGTGAAATTTGTCCCAGTGGAATCATGGTGGTGGTACCAATGTTGCTCTGATAGGCCACACATTTGACATGGAAATGTACACTGCAGACATCATGTGCAAATTGTCAGGGAGATATGGCCCTAAAACCCACAACACAATGAATCAGCAAGCCCCCTGGGAAATCACCAATAATGTCTAGCACCCTTTACAATTACATACTCTGATTGCATCAGTAGAAGCCATTAGTCCTTTGTATGCTGGAGATGCCCAGAGATTTTCAAGTACTTGTAGAAGGCCCTCAACATGTTGCCCAATGAGAAGATACATTACTGTCTCCATTTTGGTCCTGCAACCCCAGATGTCTGTGGATGAATGGTTGTACCCAAACATATGCAATTTCAACATAACTCCAAAGTCATTCCATGATGCATGCCAACAGTCAAGTAAAAAACCTTCCCCCTTACACATGTGCAGTGCACTTTGCTA
Source organism: Pleurodeles waltl (assembly GCF_031143425.1). Classification (NCBI taxonomy): domain Eukaryota; kingdom Metazoa; phylum Chordata; class Amphibia; order Caudata; family Salamandridae; genus Pleurodeles; species Pleurodeles waltl. The sequence goes on from NC_090444.1 coordinate 462,782,272, forward strand.
CATGATGCCACATCAATGGCCTGGAAATGCACATTGTGGCTACAAAATCTAGGCCCTCATTGCTACTGCAGTTGTACATGCCAAATGACATATATTGACAGCTGAGTGTATGTGTGAGCCAAGAATCAATGGTGATACATTCCTGTCTGTGACACCACATGAAATGTACTCACATTTCAAATGTCCTATTCCAAACAAAGGTTGGCATGCACATATATGTGAGGAAATACAGAAATCATCCCATGAACACAGATACACCATGCATGAAACAGCTGCATAAACATTTTGTCAAAAGAGAAAGGGACACATGCCAACAAGTAGGCACAAGGAATGTTGTCAACAGTGATGACACACAATCATGTCCACGGACATTCCCCATTTACCAAGGGAAAGTATTGATCTGTAGCTGCACTTGAAGAACAACATATGCTCTGTCACATGTATGATGGCCATCTTCACATTACAGACAACAGTGAGGTACCAGCACTCATCACATGCTGAAGACAAGCAGCCTATGGGTGGCAGATGCTAGACACATGGCTAAGGACAGTGATCCATCACTTTCTTTCCTTTGTCCTGCAACTCTGAGAAGTAGTGGTCTGTTGCATAGAATTAACACCCACTACAACAATAAACATTACTTGATTGATCAATGTACACAGCCATAAATTGTCTCTGAAGAGGAAATTGTTTGTGGATTGTACACAGTTGTGTCTTATGTCCCTGGGCCAATTGGCAAGGCACATCAGTATGCACCACAATACATATCTACATGAACAATCACTCATCTACTGTGTCACTCATAGTCTTACCTAATCGTCAAGGGGAGATGTCAGAGACTAACAAATTAACATGGCAATGTGACAGGCAAGATTATGCCCTGTACTCACCCCCTTGTGGCTTCTATGCTGTCCTTAAATGCCCATCAAGGTCTCGTACGTCACTGCCTGGATGCATGACATTAGGGGGGTCATGGTTCGATGTGCGCCCCACCCACGTTGAGAGGACAGCCCCAGCTGGACCTCCACAATCTTCTGGGCCCAGCGTCTCAGTTCCTACCACCTCTTGCGACAGTGGGCGCTCCACCGGCTGTGGACCCCCAGGGTCCCCACCTACCGGGCAATGGCTCTCCATATCTTCTTCTTCTGATGGGCATTGATCTGCATGGATGCAAAAGACAAATCAAGAGATTATAATCCCAAATCTTTGCACAAATGGTTGAGTCACACAACACCTGTTAGAACCAACCAGCTAGAAATGTTGCATTACTTGACGGACCACAACTGGAAAGCACACAAGCCCATAAGTGAAGAGACATGGCTACAGACATATATATCCATCTGCAGACTATCCCACTATCCTGCTCAGGGTCTACAATGACTAAGAAGGCCTACTGACATCAGATAGCCCATTGTCAAGCAACATATAATATGATGTGAGCCACAATGAAACACTAAACACATACGTGGCTTCTTAAGGGTAGACACCTGAGACCTGACTTGACCAACACATTCACACTCTGTGAGATTGACTCAATGCATACAGTCACTAAAGGCATCTGCCATAGCACAGACTTTATCCTTACACTTTAGTGACAATTAAGGGGCTGGCATGGTGGGTACAGAAAGTGTCTTCCTTGTGTACATGTGTGGCCTACCAAATTCAGACTCATGCAACTTCAGCGGGTGGGTTCTGATGTATGTGCCTGTACCACAGAACACTCCTTTGTACATATGTGTCTAGCCCACAGAGATGGCATCCAATATACAAAGGTATGAAATGTACAATTTTTGCTATGTGACCAAGCTACTGAGTTACATGTCATGGCCTCCATGAATCGACACATTATGTGCACTGTGGGACGATCATCAGTGCAATAAGTTTGTACAAGACAAATATGACTTCTGTGAAGGTGACAACAGAGCTGTGGGAGTAAGGGGCCTGTTATGAGTCAAAGACACACATTGATAATGAGGCTAAATGCACGTATGGGTCAGTTCAAGGATTTACCTCAGAACCCACTCCTAATCTAGTCAATGGACTGAGGCATTCAGGGCATGTTTTGCCACTAGAGCCTCATATTGGCCATATGACAGGATCAGCTGGTGTACAGGGAGTGGGCACAGTGCCACAGCTGTATAGCCACAGTGACTGTACCACAGTATGGACTAAGTCCCATACTCAGAGATACATTTGACAGGCACTGGTCCCTGCAGGCTGAGCATACAGAACCTACAGAACACTCCATTTTCATCACTTCCATGCATGACAGTACAACATGTGGCCATCGGCAATTTGGCATGTGGTCTATGTGGCAACCTGAAGGGCAGACTGAGTCAGGATATGACTTCCAGACTACAGTTTGGACGGGCCAGATGTAGGATTAAAGATCTGTAGTACTATACATATTGCTTACAAGATCCTCAAATGACTCTTACAAAATGCATACACAGCTCATGCTGTCATGCACATACATGTTGTCTAACATTTACAAACATAGTAAAGAAAAATATGTCAGTGGATAGCAGTAAAGTCTCCTTACCTAGTTATGTGCATCCAACAGAGGGAGGATCCAGGAACCCAAAAACCTCACCCAACACAATGAGACAACGTAACGTATAGTACTGACCACCAATACCTGCACCATGTACATCCCATTGATGCCAAGTAGACTGCAACAACAGGCACACAATATGTCTAACTGGCACACAGGGGCAGGAGGAAGGAAAGAATGGTGTTGAACAGTATCAATTGTGCATATGAGATTCTTACCTGCTCCTCTGGTGAGCCATAGAGTTGTTCATAGAGGGGTAGGACCTCATTAACAAGCCTCTCCAGCTCGTCTGGAGAGCAAGCAGGAGCCCTAGCTCCTACTGGATGTGGCATGATTGCTCCCAGAGGCAGCACACAGCAGCTCAGGTCGTGGAGGTGTTGCTGACAGCAGTGTCAGGAGTCAAGTGAGTAAATATGCACAAAATGGTGGCCAATTCTGCCACATACGAGGACGTGACTTCCAGCGGACACAGCCATTGGGTCGCAATTACCACGGGCAACAACATTAGCCTGTGGTTGTGTCTGCTGTGTTTGCAACCTCCTACCGCCCTGATGACTGCCACGGGCAGTCGTGGGCCGTTCCTAATGTCCAGTGGAGTAGGCCAGGCATCCACCATTTTGGCAGCCTGAAAGGCTATGTTTGGCTTAATAAACAGTGTCACACCTACAATATATGTTTGGTTGCATCCAAAACATCCTTATTCTGCCTTGTCATGTAGGTCCTTCTACTCAATCACCATTGTAGTTTGTTGCAGGGCATGGATGGCATTTAACAGCAGTGCACGGGCCGCCACCACTGATGGTTTTTTTGGCAGTCAGATTATGCAGTCACATTTTGAAAGGCAATTGTGTAGCACATCTTTGAGTTTCTTCCAAATCCATGCTGTGGACACATGTCTTGAAAACCATGGGGGTCACACGTGAGCCTTCTGTAGTTGCCAGCTGGGATGTGAACTGGGTGTTATGCCCATTCAGTCAGAAATGCTTTTTTACATGATATTGTTGGAATGCATCATGTATGTTGCTGTGGACACACTGAGTAATGTTACAAATCATGCCTTGTCATACATAGGTAACCAGGGAGAGGGATAATGCAACAGCCTCCTGGCCACCATCCACTGCCAGACCTTCAGACTATGGTAGAATGCCATGTCACCAAGCTCCACTGCCTGAATATGCAAACAATAGTGGACTTTTGCCATCAGTTGGAGCCAGATCTGATGCCAGCTATCAGTTATCCAACCAGCATACCACCCATTGTACAAGTCATGTTAGTATTTCACTGCTTAGCCACAGCGTACTTCCAACATAAAGTGGCCCTATCTGCTGGCATGTCCCAACCTATGTTCAGTCTGGTGTTGAAGGATTTCCTCTCAACAATGGTGAAACACATTGACAGTTACATCAAGTTCACCGGATGGGAGAATTTAGCCAATATGAAGGCTGGCTTCTATGGTTTTGGATGCCTCCCACATGTGTGATGTGTTGTACACATGTTGGCTTGGTGTCAGCACAGGCCATGAACAAGTATATTGCAACAGAAAGAACTTCCATTCCATCACAATGCAAGTTGTCAGTTTGGTGGATCTCTAAAACTCACATGTCTATGCCCGTTATCCGGCTTCAGCCCATGATTCCTTCATAATGCAGAACAGCACCAGACCCCAGCTGATGTCACAACTGCACCCAGAGAGGGCCTGGCTGGTTGGTAAGTCCCATCTGTCCTGATTGTGTGTGTGCAATGTCAGGAGCCACAATCATGAAGTAAGTGACTCATTGTTGCACTTATGTCACATTCCTTGACAGGAGACAGGTTGGGGTGTAGAAGGAGAGTCGTTTGTTGAGGTATTTTGGTCCGGTGTTGTGCAGTGCCTTGTGAGCGTGGGTGAGGAGTTTGAACGTGATTCTCTTGTTGACAGGGAGCCAGTGTAGGTCTCTCAGGTGGGCTGTGATGTGGAAGTGGTGGGGGGTGTCCAGGATGAGGCGTGCAGAGGCGCTCTGTATGTGTTGTAGTCTTTTCTGGAGCTTGGCCGTGGTTCCTGCGTAAAGGGCATTGCCGTAGTCCAGTTTGCTGCTTACGAGGGCTTCGGTGACCGTCCTTCTTGTTTCATTGGGGATCCATTTGTACATCTTCCGAAGCATGCGGAGAGTGTTGAAGCAGGAGGAAGAGATGGCGTTGACTTAATGGGTCATTGATAGTGATGAGTCCAGGATGAATCCCAGGTGCGTGGTCTTGGGTGTCGGTGTGGTTCCCAGTGTGGCAGGCCACCAGGAGTCATCCCATGCGGAGGGGGGAGAGCCGAGGATGAGGACCTCAGTCTTGTTGGAATTCAGTTTCAGGCAGCTGTTCTTCATCCATTTGGCGATGGCCTTCATTCCTTCGTGAGGTTGGTTTTGGCAATGGTGGGGTCCTTGGTAATGGAGAGGATCAGCTGGGTGTCATCAGCGTATGAGATGATGTTGAGGTTGTGAGATCGAGCGATGTTTGTGAGCGGAGCCATGTAGACGTTAAAGGAATTCAGGATGAGGGACGATCCCTGGGGTACGCCACAGACGATTTCGGTGGCTTCAGAACGGAATGGAGGGAGGCGGACTCTCTGAGTTATGCTGGTAAGGAAGGAAGTGATCCAGTCCAGGGCTCTGTCGCGGATCCCTGCATTGTTGAGGCATGTGCGTAGGGTGTGGTGGCAGATGGTGTCGAACGCGGCTGAGAGGTCCAGGATGATGAGGGCTGCGGTTTCACCATTGTCAAGTATGGTCCTGATATCATCGGTGGCGGCGATGAGGGTAGGTTTGGTGCTGTGGTTGCTGCGGATTCTGGATTGGGACGGGTCCAGAGTGTTGTTTTCCTCGAGGAGCTGGATCAGTTGTTTGTTGCTAATTTTCTCTATGACTTTTGCCGAGAAGGGGAGCAGAGGTCCTTTGGGTCCGCCTTGGGTTTCTTGAGAAGGGCTTTGAACTCTGCGTGTTTCCAGCTCTCGGGGAAGGTGGCGGTCTCCAGGAACTGTGGATGATCTTCCAGAGTTGGGGTGCAATGACGGACCTTGCTTTTTTGAAGATGTGGTGAGGGTAGGGGTCAGATGGTGTGCCGGAGTGGATGGTGTTCATAATTTCGATGGTGTCGTCGTCATTGACGTGGGTCAAGGAGAGCAGGAGGCTGGTGGGCGGTAAGTCTGTGGTGTCGGTGGTCGATGGGTGGCTCTGAGTATTGAAGCTGTCATGAATGTCTGCGATCTTGCTGTAGAAGAAAGTGGCTAGGGAGTCACAGAGGTCTTGTGATGGCGGGATGTCATTCATGCTCCACAACCTCGCCCTGCAGAGGAATATCCATACATCTCTGAAAAGGGGGAGCCTGCAGTGCCACTGAGTGAGAATCCTGAAATGCCAAGTGATGATGACAGTGGTGAAGAGGAAGCAGTTGACTTGCGGGAAGGTCTCATCAACAGCTACATTTTAATGAGTGTAACTATGTCATGTGATGTAATGACTGTGACTGTACGATGAACTGTAGTTGTGAGAATGTGTGGAGCTGAGTGTTTTAAAAACAGTTAGGAAGCTGATACTCTGCAATATTCAGCCAAAGGCTGCTTGAGAAGATAACTTTTGACACATCCCCACCTTGATGACGTTGCTTTATATGTGTCAGTTTCCAAGCAATACACTTTTCCATTTGCTTGCTATGTGACTTGTGTCATAGGTATGGTTTCAAGCCCATACTTCTTGTTTTGTTCTTTGTACAGGTACATTCACCATGGCATCTTCATGTGGGGATTTCAGAGTTGTGGCATTGGCAGGTATCTGATGCTGTTCTGACATACAAAGTGGGCATGGACTGTTCCAGGAAATGTAGGTCACGGAGTTTGTATGCATAGGACCTGTACCAAGACAGTTTGTACAGTGTTTTGGTAGAGGTACAGAAGTACACACTGCACTTGTTTTTTGTCTTGTGGTTTGCCTGTTGTATCATTTGTGTCATCATGAGGTCTGAAAATATGTAGTCATAGCTTTCGATCAAGTCATTTGCCTTCACATTTGCTAAACACTCTTTTTGTATGACCTGTACATAGCTGTAGATGTGTTTCATCATTGCAGGCCACAGTGCCTGTGCCACAACACTGACATATGTTTGTGTCCTACCACCAGATGCATGAGCATTGGTTTGTGACGGGCCTGTAATCAGGGACTGTTGTACTGCCATCTGTCTGTTTCCTGGACTATGTGATGTTGGATTACTTTGGGCTGGTATGTGAGAAGGGTCAAGCTGCTGACATCATTCACTTTAATGATTGCCTATTGTCCAGGGCAATGCCTGACAAAACCATTCCTTCCATTGTCTGGGGGTCTGTATCTTGAAATATGTACTTTGACTCTGTATGACTCACACATTCTTGTTCGTAAAAGTCCAGACATATTGACAGCCTATGTACTGTACCCTGGAATAATAGTTTTGGTTTGAACAGACACTTGTACTAATGTGTTGGTGTGTAATGTATGTAATCCTGAGCTTGACACTGTGTCTCGGTAATATATCCCTGCTTGCACAAGTAGCTTATGTCTTAATCGTATGGTTCACGTAGTCTTACATCGCTCCATAGCAAAATGTGAAAATTAAGCAAGCAGACAATGAGTTTGTGATGGGTGTTTTTATTACAATGCTAATTCATAAAATACATTTGGGACAGAAAAAAACAAAAGATGTCAAGTGAAGGGGTCAGTCATGGTCAATGAAATCATGGGAGTAGATTTCACACTATTGGGAATCCAAAGTCCAGAGTACTCATCCCATTGGAACTGGTAGATGGTTCAGGATGAGTCAACAGAGTGAATGTGTGACACACAAAGGAAGTCCTCTAGGGAGAGGTCACTTGCTGGCAGTGTTGAGTGTCTTGCCATCTGCACCTCCTGGATTCTTTGCTAGACATACCCGCTTGCAAAGGGGAGGGGATCTCCTGCTACAGAGGCAGGGGTGTCTGGGGCTGATTCTTCCTCTGGCAGGGCCTCCCTTCCATTGGCTGGCACTGATGTTGACATGAGCTAAAGGAAGGGGTAGACTGTTGTTGAAAAGCCCTGCTCAGGGTGGTGTGAATGTGTCCCAGCAACCTTGTTAGGGAGGCTATGTTGGTATTGTGGGCCTGCATCTGTTCTTGCATGTCTCTGTGCATGTCCCTCTGTAAATGCTTGATTTCGTGGAGTTCAGTCCAAAATAGGCCATTCACACCTTGGGACTCCAGAGACGTGACTGATGGTGACCTGGCTGACAGCAGTCCCCGTGCCTCACCCTGCTGGCCCACAGCATCCCTCCCACACACCCTATCCCCACATGCCTGAGCCTTGCCACAGGTAGCCCTCTCCAAATTGTTCCTGGATCCTCATTGTTGGAAGTGCCTTGCTGCAACTAAGGAACCAGGACTAGGGTCCACAAAATGCTAGACACTGTGCTCAGGACACAGTTTGGGGGGGCAAATGGTTGCCTGTGATATTTAGGCAAACGGAATGGGAGGTGACATACTGGCCATCTGACCAGGTTGCCCAGATGGGCCAGAATCATCCTCCAGATACAGATGTCCAGGAGTGTCTTCTTCAGTGAGGGCCTCATCCAGGGCAGTAGTGGCAGTCTCTTCTGTGACCTCTGTGAGCCCAGTGGCAGCTCAACCTGTTGATGTAAAACATACAATGTTACTGGTTGTATTGTGACATCTGCCTCCAATGGTTTAGTGATACAATAAGCAAAGACCTTGTCAAAAGCTAAATTTCAGTTAATCCTATTGTGGTAAGTTATCAGGGCATTCGGTGTATTGACATGCCATGTGTGAAGTATGTCAATTTCTTTTGGCTCAAGCTGCTGCTCAAATGTGAAGATCAGTTGCATTTGGGAGATGGCATGAAAATGACATCTTGCCACCAGTGAAAGATATGGCTTTGCCTATTAAGAGGCCTAGATGAGTGTGATCCAGGCAGACCCCAGTCTCTGTTGTATATGTCATCTTGTCATCATGTGCCTAGTGCAGTGTGAATGTGTCAGTTGCCAATACCAATCTGGTAATGCATCTTGAGGCCTTATGACTACTTATTATACACAGTGGGTAAGGTGTTATTGCTGTTCTCCAATATTTCATCTGGGGTTGGCAAGTCAGGATGGAGCTATGTTGACAGATATGTAATTTGGGCATGGTCTATGCTTGATCAGTCCCAGGTGAGTATACTTTATATGAGAGTTGACAAACAAAGGTATTTGGACAAGTGGCTATTATGCTGGTGGTTGGAGTTAGAGTTATAGGGCCCATTTGGATTTACAGTCTTGTCACTTCCTCTACTTCCAAATACCTAGCAAATGGTATCCTCCCAGGTAAGTAGACTTCAATTGAGACTTGCCCAATAGGGGTCTTTAGAAAAGTGAATATTGGTTTGGGGTTTGGAGTCTGAGAAACAGTGCCTCCTGGGATTTGCAGTCAGGTTATTTCCTCTACTTCACACATTTGACAAACAGTATCCTCCAGGGTGAGTGAAGTTCATGTGTGATTTACCAAACAATGGTATTTGGACAAGTGAACACTGGGCTGGAGAATGGAATAACAGTAACAGAGACTCCTTGCCTTAGCAGTCATGTCTTTCCTTAACTACACACACTATACAAATGTGATCGCCACGGATGAGTACACTTCATTAGTGGGTTTCCAAACAATGGTATTTGGACAAGAGAATACCGGGCTGGTAAGTTGAGTAACAGTAACAGAGCCACCTGGCCTCAGCAGTCATGTCAGGCCCTGTACTACACACACTATACAAATGTGATCTTTTGAGGTGAGTACACTTCATTTGTATAAGCATAGAAAAAGCACAAAAGGGTAGTAAGGGTGAAGAGCGCCGCACATCTGAGCAGTACAACAGTTGTATATGTGCAAGTGTTTAGAGTGAAAGCAGGGTCTGGTGCAAACTGGCCCAGTGCCTTTCTACCCGGTAGGCACAAAGATGGGTAACCGAGTACCCATAGACAAACTTGTACACAACGCTCCGACTACTTGGTGCCACGCTCCTAACTTCCCAGGCTCCCGACCACAGGCTTATCAGGGCCTTCCATTACTGTCCTTTCCTTACGGTTTCATTACCATACCCAGGCACATTACCGCTTGGTCCATTACTACAAGCAACATTTGACTTTCTGGAGCCCAGTTAACTGCTCACGGGGCTCCCTCGCCACCTACCTATGCCACGTATCATTCTGGGCAGTTGGCCCAGCCTTGATGAAGTCACTTGTGTGACGAAACACGTGTTGGCTGTATCTCGTTGATGACACTATGATCTCTAGCATCTACTATTAAAGACAACATCTGCAAAACAAGACCTTGGACTCCAGTCTACCTTTCACTTCATCAATATACTATCAGGGTTATTTTTCCCTGTCACATCATTGGACTTTATATTCTGTGTGCTGTGGCCATCTTTTTCAAGTACACTTCATTTGTAAGTTACCAAACAGGAGTATTCAGACAAGTGAACACTGGTCTGATGTTTGGAGTTAGAGAAACAGTTACTCCTGGGATTTGCAGTCAGGTCACATCACTTTCTCTAGTACACACACTATACAAATGTTATCCTGCCAGGTGAGTACACTTCAATTTAGAGTTGAGAAACAGGGGTATTTAGGAAACTGTACACTGGGCTGGTGGTTTGATTTATAGACAGAGGACCTCCCTGCCCTCAGCAGTCATGTCACTCCCTCTACTTCCCACATTTCACAAATAGCATCCTTCCAGGTGGGTGAAGTTCATGTATGATTTGCCAAACAGGGGTATGTGGACAAGTGAACACTGATCTGCTGTTTGGAGTTAGTGAAACAGTGCCTCCTAGAAGTTGCAGTCAGGTCACTATCTCAAGTACACACACTATACAAATGTTATCCTCCCAGGTGAGTACACTTCAATTGAAAGTTACCAAACAGGGGTATTTGAGCAAGTATTCACTGGGTTGGAGGTTGGATTCAAGGACACAGGGCCTTTGCAGTCATGTCACTCGCTCTGCTTTCCACACTTTACAAAAGTTATCCTCCCAGGTGAGTGAAGTTCATTTGTGTTTTGCCCAACAGGGGTATGTAGACAAGTGAACACTGGTCTGGTGTCTGGAGGTAGTGAAACAGTGCCTCCTGGGAATTGCAGTCAGGTACTACACACACAATCCAAATGTTGTGTATTACGTATCTGTATGCAGACTACATTTGGGTTTGGGCCTACATTTACCTATTGAGACATACCATGAGCCCTGGTATTATTTTTTGATATTGAAAGACTTACAGGTCCCATTTCGACTTATGGCATGTGATGAGCCTTGGTATCTGTGCTGCTGGGTCCAAAAATGCAGATTGACAGTGTTTACATTCAGATACCCTGGGTATTGAATGTTGGTTTGGGAACATGAACAAGACAGTGGCAAAAGGTCAGCGGGTATCATGCATGACATTGCATTTTTGTGACATTTTCAGTGTTGTAACTTACCAGACTCCACTCCCCAAGTATTCCTGTCAAACTCTCAGGATTCAGGATGGCCAAGACTGTCTCCACCCAGGAAAAGATGAGTAATGGGGCACTGGAAGGGCCACTCCCAGTCTTCTTAGTCTGAAGCTGGTGCCTGGAGACGAGGGAATGGAATTTTCATCTGAGCTTGTTCCACCTCTTCCTGATGTCCTCCTTTGTGTGCAGAGTGGTGCCTACAGTGTTCACTCTGTCGACTATCCTGACCCACATTTAATTTTTCCTACTGAGAGGAGTGTGCTGGACCTGTGCTCCAAACAATTGTGGCTCTACTCTTACGATTTCATCCACCATGACTGTAAACTCATTTTCTGAAAAATAGGGATTTTTCAACTGTGACATGGTGGGAAAAAACAACGGGTGACAGTGACTTACTAAATGGGGAAGTGCAACAGGGTGTTTATTAACAAAAGTATGTACAGGGTGTCCTATGGGATGGTGAAAAAAAGAACTGCTGTGGTTTGGACCGCCATTGTCTGGCCGCCATGAAGGACCCGCCACAGCAACTATATGCTTTTAATATGCTCTGTGGTTGGCCGTGGTGCTGTTGGTGCTGAAGGTTGGACTGCCTATTTCCAGGCCGCTGCGCCGCTGGCAGTCTGCCACATTTGCTTGGCGGTCAGCGGTCTTGCCTGTATAACTTGTGATAGGGTGGTCTGAAAGACCACCAACATGGTGTTTGTTTCAGGACCGCTAACATGACAGTCGGTTGGTCTGACCACCAAACTCGTAATGAGGCTCTAAAATCCTAAACAAAACAGATACAATGTAAAAATGAATTAGTCCAAAAAAATCAATGTTTTGATCCACTCTTGATTGATTTATGGGACCAGTATCAGGATGGGGTATCTATGGTATGAATTCTATTCTGTAACTGGCATCTTTTTCTGTTAGTGTTCCTTCCTCTTTGCTAATAAATTAGCTATGCAGATAAACATTTGACTATGTAATAATTCAATAACAATTCAATCCTTGTGATTTATTGCTCTTTTGTACTTTGATTACTCCTGATTTGATTCATTCTTCCTTAAATGTATGCAGTGTGTATCTGATAATAAAAAATTGCTTCCATCTAAGGCCTATTCTGTTGTACTAAGTGAATACCTAGGCTCCTTTACGGATTAGAAGATCACCCTATTCAGCTGTCAGTTTTGTGGAAACAATGCAAAACTATGGGCCTCATTATGAGTTCAGCAGACGGGAGAACCGGTCCACCCAACTTCTGATGGGGAGTTTGCTGCCATGCTGGCGACCTCCCCACCGGGCCCTTTATGACATGCACTGCAGACAGTGAGCATTGCGAAGGTGCTGGGCAGGGGGACCCCCACACTGCCCATGTCAAGTGCATGTGCAGTGCAGTGCAGTGTTCCCCCTTTGGCCTCCTGAACCTGTTCTCAGTCATCCTTTTCATGGCAGTGATACCACCATGAAATGGCTGGTGAAGAACCAGGTCATAATCAGCAGGGCAGTGCTGCATGCAGCTCCGTCCTGGCTGATTCCAACCTCCGCCACCGTCAACCATCGGGATCACTGATCCCAGCAGAGACAGCAGTATCCTGTTGGTCTGACCGCCAGGGTCGAAATGTGGCAGTCAGACAGCAGCAGCGATCCTGACCCCCACCACAAGGCTGGCGGTCTCAAGACCACCAGCCTCATAATCAGGCCCTATGTGTATTGCACAAAATTTGTTTGGGCGATATCTTGTGCGAAATTAAATGCATGTGCATACCCCGATTTCAAGTGGCACACAAGAGAGCAGCAGGAGACTAGTTTGTTAGTGTCTCTCTTCTGTGATTTCATTCTTCCAGTAAAATCTTTTCTGTTCTAACCAGTGGCCCATAGGACAACATTACATGAGATTTAATGCCTGCAAAATCTCACAAAATCAACAAATGCAAAACAAGCAAATTTCACAAGATTTTACCTGCATAGTGAAAATTTGTCTCTGGCTTTTGTACCTTTTTGTAAGGTTTTCCTAACAACTACCCTGGCCTACCCCTTGCAGAGGCCACAAGCAAAATTTAAGAAGAAACCTGTTTAATTTACACACAATGAGGGTCATTACGAGTTTGGCGGTCGGAAACATATGACTTGCAAATTCCCAATGAGGAGACCGTCACGGTGCTGGTGGTCCCCCCACCGGCCCCATTTAAACTTTCCCACTGGGCTGATGGGTGGAGACCAAGGTTCCTGCCAATCATGTGTGGGAAAGGTGCGGCAGCATTGTTCCCGGCTCATAATTCTGCCGGCACCAATGCTGCTGCACGCAGGATGCCGAGCACCCTTGAAATGAGAAATGTACTTGTTCTCTGTCAGCCTTTTTCATGGCAGTCAGACCATCATGAAAAGTCTGGTGGAGAACAAGGTTGTAATCAGCAGTCAAAAAATGAGGCAAAAATGCAGTGGGACAACCACAACACTGATAGACAGAAATACAAAAAGCAATGGAATATTCAAATACAAAAAGCAAAGGAAGTCTCCTACATTCAACACCAAGTTTGTGGAAACACTTGTTCAGATGTAATCTCTCACATAAACAGCAGACTAGTGTTACCTCACATCTGATCCTACATTCACAGCTACATTGTCACCCAAACATGCCCAGAAACAACCATGAAAAAAAGGATATTCAATCCATGCCGTACCCAGAAGTGTGAGTGAATACCCCATGCCAGACAACATAGATCCATGTGGGGTATTTGCAAATTGCATTTTATAGTTATAGACTTAATACTACACTAGTATTATTCATGTATTAGAAAATGCCATTCACTAACCTACGAGCGCAGGCCTCTCCCTCTAGTATTTTCTGTGTGGCTATCTTGGCTTCTGTGGTGGAGCTATTCACAGATGCACACCTATGTTTAGTTGTTCATGTGGGAGGGAAATTGAGAATTGACTGGAAAATGGGAAACAATTACTTCAAATTGGAAGGAATTTGGGTACATTTAAGGCGGGATGAATAGAGAAACAGGCTACTCCACCTAAAATAAATGAAAAAGACCACAGCCATTCGAAAACTATACATCTAAAGTTAACTACAGCCCTAAAGGACAGTAACAGTGGTAATTATACCCCAACCCAGTCTTGGAGTAAGTCAAGCACCTCACATGACCACTCACAGATACTGCAAAATTTTCCATTAGAAAATAATGGAGGTAAGGACTTAAAATAACACCTCTCAGGAAGTAAGGTTAAATAAATACAATACATATGTCATTTTAAATCTGTGTGACCTACACAAACATTGTACAAAATGTAATTCACAAACCTACTTGTGGATTTTATGCCTGTGTCTCTCCTATGTCTTTTTGTGCCTAGATTTCCACCCTGACTGCACACCTAAGTATACATTTTAGCAGTAAATGTGGGAGGGATGGCAAAGTGGCTTGGAAACCTGGAATACTTACCACTACTACCAGGGAGCAGGTGTTTAGGGAGGAGTGAGCAGGAGTCAAATGAGGATCACTGAGGGGTTTAGAGAGGGATGTTTACCCACCCACATTTCTATTTATAAACTGTTCTTCCAGAGTTACTACAGCCAAACAATGATCCAAAATGGTATTAAATTTCCATATCTCAGAGCTGAAGTAAGTCCAGCATGAAACATGGCCTATTAAGATACTGCAACACTCTTCCTTAGAAAATAATGAAAGCAGGGTCATACATTTAAATCCCCTAGGAAATTATGTTAAATTATATAATTTTAAATAGGTAAAAATGTAAATACAATTAATTTAATGTTAAATGCTACATGAAAATTGTACATTTTTTTAATTAATATTACAATATTTTAATAGCTTTTTGCATTCAACACTTAACATATAAATTGGGTTTAATTAATTCTATAATAATCACTGTCATTCATTATTAATGCATAGAAAAAAATGTTTGCTTTACTTTGGATGGGAAATTATTTTTTAATTTAAATGCAAAAAGTTATTTAAATTTAATGATTATGTTAATTGTCGATTTATTTCAAAATTTAGTTAATGATGCCGTTACATTTCTTTCTTTAGTTCTACATTCAAAATAATTGTATAAAGTAAATGACACTACTATTTAACATGCAAATATC
This sequence comes from Pleurodeles waltl, assembly GCF_031143425.1. NCBI lineage: Eukaryota > Metazoa > Chordata > Amphibia > Caudata > Salamandridae > Pleurodeles > Pleurodeles waltl. The sequence goes on from NC_090444.1 coordinate 462,797,428, forward strand.
TTTACAAATGTTTTCCAAATGTAAGAACCTTTTTAACTTTCCCTATAGTTTACAATGTGGAAACTCCGCAGTCGTGGCAGATATCTCTATATGGTAAAGTATATGCAAATTTTTGCTATTCTTTAACGTAGGGATATCTCTGCAGTCAGGGCAGTGATCTCCCTATGATAAATTGAAGAGAAAGTTCCCTATGCTTTACCATAGGGAGAGCATCACCCCGGTGACAGAGATCTCCACATGGTAAAGAATAGTAAAAAGTAAAACATTTTATTATATAATATTTTAGAAAATATTTGTATGTGAAATCTCAATGTATTTTTTAGATTTCTTTTAAATGTAGAACTAAAGAAAAATGCTACAACACTGTTAAATACATTTTAAATAAAAAATCAAATGATTGAAATATATTAAATTATATTTAAATTATTTTGGTCATGTTTAAGTTAAATAAATAAAATTCTCAACTAAAGTAAAAAAAACACTTTTAGCATGCATTAATAAGGATTAAAAGAAATAGTGATGACTAGAATTAATTAAAAATAATGTAATTATATTTTAATATGCTGCATTGTTACATTGGTTTTTAAATACAAAATCGGTATTAAAATATTTAAAAAATAAAGTTAAAATATGCACTGTTGTTATGTGTTTGTTAACTGTGAACTAAATTTATTTTACTATTAAAAGAAATTATTCAAATTAACATTATTTCCTATGGGATTTTCATTTAAATCCCTGCCTCTTGTATTTTCTATAGGGTGTTGCTGTCCTAGTGGATGGCCATGTGAGGTGCAGGACTTACTACTGTGTTTTAGCAGTAACTTACAGAAGTACATTTAGCTCCACCCCATTTTATCAGGGGATGGCGTCATGTATGTCTATACTCTTAAGTAATTTTTAACACAGATTTTTTAAATAGTCAAACGTAAACTACTCACAGGTGTAATTTATAATTGTGAATAGCTCTAGGTATATTTTGCTTAATTTAAAAAAAGTAGAAATAATTGTTAAATAAGTATTCATCATTATACAATATGATAATATTAATTTGAAATATACATCAAATTAAACTTAAGGATTTATTAGAAAATGTAAAAATAAAATTAATTCCACAAATAACTTTTAACAAAATGTAATACATGTTAAATAAAAAAGAATACTGTGGGCAAATTTTTTTAACGCTATTGTTAAGAAATACATATATAAATTAAGTAAATATATTTTAATTAATTTCTTAATAACATTCAATTTAATAGGTTGATGTGCTGTAATATTTTATTTTATTAATTGTAGGTCAATTGTAAATATGCTTAATTATTTTCCATTTATATCCAAATATTTTAACACATATTTAAAGGTGAATAAACTTTAATAGTTTTATCTATACTTTTTCATAGGTAGGTATCACGCATAGTGAGGAAGATTACCACTTACTTCTGAAAAGTTACTGGTAGGGATTTTACACTCTTAAATATTGTTGTAGAAGGCTTCACCGGGGTGTGGAGACTTATTCGTCTACACTTAGGTGAATGACAAACAAGTGTAGACTTAAGCTAAGTGAAGTAGTAAATATACTTGTGAGTTAAATGGAACTGTCATTTTTATCTTTGTGAAAAGCCCCTATTTGGCCTCTTCCCTGATCTTAAGGTAGGTGATCAGTGGAGCCCATACAGCTTTAGAATGAAAAAGGAGGAGAGTAGTCACGCATAACTCTCCAGGGAGATAGTGCATAAAATATGATGCTTAATCCATGTTGCAATCATTGGGAGGGGCTCTTCCTCAGCAAATAGACACCTTCCACTTAGCTCACGCCAGTGCCAGAGCTGTATAATGCTAATAGAAGACTGGTACAGCTTTAACATACCCCAACACTGCTATTAAAGGGGAAGGGTAATTCTATGCTGAGTCATCAACTGCAACTTTAAAAAGACACCCATCCAGGAGGCTGTTTCTCGGTGTCACCACCATGTCAGATGCATAAAGTCAGCCTCCATGTATGAGCACCTACTGCTCATGAAGTCTGCAACTAAGTCAATTCACTTTAACTTATCTGGGTGTAGTAGAAACGTTAAGGGCCTGATTTAGTACTCGGCGAACAGGTTATTCTGTCACAACGGTGACCGATATCCCATCTGCCGAAATCTAATTCCCATAGGAAACAATCAGACTTAGATTTCGGCGGATTGGATATCCGTCATCGTTGTGATGGAGCAACCCATCCGCCGAGCTCTAAATCAGGCCCTAAACGTAATTTAATTGGATCAGTCATTATCTACTGTTCCCTGAAATGGCCTTTTTCTGTTTGAGACAGCCATATGGTATGTGTTTTGCTCACAATCTATTGAGTCATACAGAGCCTGTATAGTTGTCAGTGAGCATGGGACATCACCTATCTCTCTGCAATAAGGTGTAGCAGACTCTGGGGGCCAATAGAACCAGTAGCACACAAAATGCATATTTGAAGCATAGTAAAGTTCTCCTTTGGGAGAGGAGAAACACCAGGCACTCTCAGGCAAAGTCAGTGTCTTCTAGATCATCAAAGTTGCTTTCCTGACAATGCAAGCTTTCCCATCGGAGATATAAATTTTTTTTAAAACAATTGTGGCAGGACTATAAGGATGTCGATGAACAAGTAGTCAAACTGAGGTAGTGAGACTGACAATGGATAAAGGTAGTCACATCCACCTCTTTGCTAGAACCAATTCACTGGGCGAAGCAGTGCCATGGCTTTTCCTGAGCACCACCTTAGCACAATAGTGTTCCCGGAAACCCAAATAATAAAGAGGTTCTTTCACCCAAAGGAGGGGAAATGTCAACCTACGTCACACAAAGCCATGAATCAATGGAAATTTGAAGGTTTTGCCAACATCTAGAAATTCTTGTAGAGTAAGAAATAGGTGTATGCCGCAATCATGTAAGTAAAAAAAGGGAAGTGATCAGGTACCTCACCGTTAATGCTGATCCTGCCAACAGGTTCATTTAAAGTAGAAAGGTCCAGAATAGTAAGTCATTCCACCAACCGATTTTTCTCTGCACATTATACATAAAGGTCTAGCTCAAGGAGGTAATTGCCTTTCCAGCATCTAAACAATCACCAAAGGCCTAGACATCTGTTACTTCTAAACATTTACAGCCTAGGCCAAGGTTCTTTCAGGGCACTTTCCCTCACTGTAAACTTTTCCCATTCAATACCTCACCAGAAATGTGACCTCGTGTTGTGCCATAAACCTAAATTCACCAAGTGCAGACTTCAACATTTGGTAACAACAGAACTATCCCCAGTCAATGCACGTTGTTTCTCCAAATCCCATATTGGATACCAGTACATGTAAACTTGACCTAAATGATTTCAGGACAGCTGATTGCTCTACAGTGTTCATTCACTTTAAAGGCCTGCCATAGAGTACCTAGACTGGGGATGGACCGATTGTGAACCTATTCTAGGATCTCCAGGCGAACTGCTGTTGCAAAGACACCATTCAATACTGCATCTGAGGGAAATTGCCATGCTCTCGCTTGCAGATTAATCATTGGAAAATGTAGTTCTGGTATAAATGGAGAGTGAATGAACAAGTGCATGGCAAATGCAAGCACATGCTCACATCTCTGGACACCGATCAAAAGGGTTGTGTAAGTCGAATGTGTACTCAGTCAAATATAGGTGTCTATGTCCCATACATCAATCAGGTCCCTATATACCATTATTTGTAGAAAAGGTTTTGCAGAGGCAAACAGGCCCTAGAAGATCTACCAGATCTTTCTTGCATTATATCAAGAATAATGTTGAAGTTGTCACTGAATCTCAAAGTTCAAAGGTTCATCATCTGGCATGGATAACATTTCACTATCCTATATTTCTATACAAAGGTCTTGTTTATCCAAATGCCAAAAGCTCCCTCAGATGGTTCTTATGCAGCATTAAGACACTGCTACTTTAGTTAATACTGTGCAGACTATACTTCATACGCCTCAGGGTGGTTTTCATGTCTGAATACTCAGTCAGATGAGGATGACTCTGGAGTACTCTGGGCAGCTAAATCTTTGTGAGAAGAGTGCACCAACCTCCTGAGTCAAATGAGAGTTTAGGTTGTTTGTGGTCTGCCTTTCCCATCTCCTTGGTAAGCTATGCCTGTGTACATATTTCTGTCAGGGATGACAGTGGCTGTTAGCGGCCACCTCATCCACCACTGTGCTACATACTTCCTAGATTTCACTTTTTAATTGGGATCTGGACAATGCTGTTTTAAGGAGAATAGGCAGAAACCAGTACCTCTGCATGATCCTAACCCCATAGGTCATCACAGTAGCAAGGCGAAGGAGGTGGGTGACAACACCAATAAGGTGAGTGATGTGCACACATGAAAGTTTAAGGTGCAGCCAACTCAATACCATAAGAGAGGCATACGGTAGCAAACAAGACCTATCTATGTCTTGTCATTGTCAAGCCGAAGCTATCAGGATCTTTGCCGTGACATTTTAAGGGCAATTTGGGAAATTCCATCCCCAATCCTGATGCGGGTCATCAAAGCCACTGCGGCACCACTTTACTTGCACTGTGGCAGTCTAAGGTCAGCTGTTCCTACAGTTTTTCTGGCCCACCACCTCCACCAGAAGCGGGTAACATGGAATGTGGGCCTTCCACATGGCACTTGTACATTCACCAGCATCGCTGGGGCCACATTGGGAACTCCAACCCAAGCATGGACAGTGGATTCCACTGTTCCATGTCCACATGCCCCTCTTTGGGTGCCAGAGCCCAACAGCAGATAAAGCATGAGGCAGCATCCATCCTCAGCTAAGGGCCCATCGAATCTTGTACGCCTGCAGGGTGAAAATACCTGACCTCTTCTCTGTTCACTTACAGGTATCGCAGCAAGCCTATGAGCACAGAGCACCCATTCTACACTATCAGACTCTGCCCTTTCACTCAGAGAGAGGTTGTGTTTCTTCATACATAGCAGCACTAAGAACAGAGCAATACATGCAGGGCTGATTCACAACAAGAGTTCGATGACTATTAAAAGAAGGATGCACAGGTAGGATTGGAGACTCTGCATGTTGAGCCTCACTGATGTGCAGCCCTCTTGCAGACCAGGAAGCCCCACACCCAACTTGAACAAGTATCAGCCAGCAATTGCCTTTTTAATTTCTCCTGATATAGCAGAATCTTCCAATTTGAAAAATTTACCTTTGAAAGTGTATAGAAAAGTATTTATTTTACACTTTTGGCTATGTGAGCATTCCCTACCCATGGTTTGTGAGAGAGGATTTGGATAAAATACTGTTTGTTTTTGTGAATAGCATACATATATAATTGAGCAACTACACCATGTGCAATTTGCACATCTAAATCAAAGTAATCTATGTTATTTTTCAAAAGTGAGCATAATTTGCACAGAAATATACGAAACATGCATAGATTGAGGGGCTGATTACGACTTTGGCAATTGGACTGAGCAGACCGCAAAAGTCGCATAGAGGAGGCTGTCGTCATACCGGTGGCCTCCCCCCGCCATATTACAATGTTTCCATTGGGCTGATCAGTGAAAACATTGTATTACAACATTTCAGACCGGCAGAAATAGTACCATGGCATTGGCCTCAGCTCCCTTAAGGCGCACACCAGCACCCTCGGAATGCTCACTGTCTGCTGTGCAGATAGTGTGCATTCCAAGGGTGATGGCAGGGGGGCCCTTGCAAGGCCCATGCTATGGACATGGCTTTCCACCAGACTTTTCATTGCTGCCCTGCCATGAAAAGGCTGGCGGAAAGAGGACTCCTGATCAGCGGCACTGAACTCAGGGCTGCCGTGGCTGACCACAGCTCCAACCATTGCCACCCAAAGGGGAAACATATTTCTAATTCGGTGGTCTGACCGCCAGGAGTGCAGTGGTCCAACCGCCACCGCGAGGCTCCCAGTCTTAAGACTGCAGACTCGTAATCAGGCCCTACGTTACTCAACGTTCCCTGAAAAGTTCTGAATCAGTCCAATAATGTATGCTTTATATTATTTCAAATACAATTTCAGTCATTTCAGCAAATGCATTTGGCTAGAACAACAGCTAAAACAGAGCAAGCAGTTAAATAAGTCAAGGTTTTGTTATGCAGGTTCTTGATGTACCTACCTTCACCACATCACACACACACACATAAATATTCAATTTAGCAGTGCCCTATAATTTAGAATGTTTTTTAAATGACTAGTTACATTTTAATAATTCTGCCCAGCATGTGCATGGAGAATGATGGATGCAGCCTTACTAATTAGGTAGTGCCTGACAAGCAATCCAGTATTGTTACTGGAGCTCAGTGCTTATTTGAAGCCAGTGGCTGCAGGTGGGGCCCACTGGCACTTATCTTTGGGGATTGATGCTTATTTTTACTCATCAGAAGACTTTGAACCAGCGCAAGGGAAGGAAAACTCACAAGCGGAATGATGAAGGATCAGAAAATCAGGGAAAGAGAAAAAGCGGGAACCTCCAAGAATGAGTTAAAGAGGTGGAATAAAGAGGCATGAGTTGGAATCAAAACCATGCAACCTTGGTATTCACCATGCAGAAATTCAATAGTGTGAGTCGCGGGATTCTGAGAAAAGCTTTGGGCCCCAACAAATTATCTTTTTTGACAAATTAAGCACTGCTGGAGACCAATAACCTGTGTGCACCATTGTCTTCAAAAACATCAAAATGTTGCTTCTATCTCAGTAACCAATCTCCACATTCAAAAGCACACATCTGTCGTACCTGTACACAAAGGCAACCACCAGTCCTACCTGTTTTCTCTGCTGATGTTTGCATTGGTGGTGGAGCCTTTGGCCTGCATTATGAGATGTAGACATGGAATTTATTAAATTTACTATCACAACTTGCCTTTTGTGCTCGAACGATGACTTTTTGCACAATGGTTCCGCTCTTCAAATGGACTAAAGTCTATACATCTTAGTTGCCTGCTGTCACCAGGCCCCCTTTTTGAAGTTTAAGAGTTATGACAATGGCATTTTGAAAGTATACTGACCACACTAAAATATCTAGTGTGTATTCCTAGTCTGGCCTGATCTGATGGTCCCCGGCCCAGCTCTCTCACTGTTGCTGCTTTGTTCTTTCTTCGGTCTTCTCCTTGTTTTTATCTAATTTTTTATGTGCCTTCTTGCTTATCCCTCACTTTCACTGCTTTTTCCTTACTTTCCCTCATTTTCACTGCTTCCTCCTTGCTTTTTCACCTGCTTTTTCTGTACCTTTTCTATGCTTTTCTGTCGCTTTCACTGCTTTTTTCCTTGCTTTATCCCCATTTTTTGTGTGCCTTCTATTTGCTTTTCAAACGTTTTCACTGCCTTCTCCTTACTTTTTCTCTGAATGCCGCTCCTGTCTGCTGCCTGTTATTTCCCACCTCCGCCTAGCCCCTCCTGCTACGTCCCAGCACCCCTCCCTCCTCCCAGGACCTACCTAATGGAGGCCACAGCATCCCCATTGAGCAGGTACCAGGACCAGCTCTCCCCTTGCTGCTGCATCGCTCTCTCTCCCATCTTATCCTTGTTTTTTTCCATGTTTTTTGTGTGTCTTTTCCTTGCTTTTCCCACATTTTCACTGCTTTTCCCTTGTTTTCCCGATTTTTCCACTGCTTTCTACTTGCTTTTTCCCCTGTTTTTCGTGTGCCTTCTCCTTGCTTTTTCCTCATTTTCACTGCTTTCTCCTTGGTTTTCCTTCATTGCCACTCCCTCCTGCTGCCCGTTATTTCCCACCTCCAGCCTAGCCCCGCCCACGGCCTCCCAATGCCCCTCCGTCCTCCCAGGACCTTCTTAATGGAGGCTGCAGCATGACCCCATTGAGCAGGTCTTAGGCCTAGCACTCCCCCTGCTGCTGCATCACTCTTGCTCCTTTGTCCACCATGTCGCGTGGGCTCTCATTATTCTAAATGAGACTACTGGATTTCTAGGTAGCAGGATCGATAACGGTGTGGGGGACTGAGTCTGACCCACGTGTAAAGAACTCTGTCACCCTAAATCCGGTTTTTGCTCCAGCTAACTAGCAGTGCCTCATTTCTCCCATGAAGAAGGAATGATTTGGCAGCCGAGCGCATGACATTTTTGGAACTTCTCAGGGAAGTCGTGGTTACTCAGATCCAAACCAACTCTCTTATTTCCAATATGATCTCATATACAAATGACAAAGACAGTGTAAGTTTTATATAATGTTTTAATAAAACGACTGTATTTTAGATATTAAGGCGTGAGCCGCAATAACCAGAACGATACAACACAATAGGATTGTAATAGTTACCAGGAGAGTAAAACATAAAAACAAAGCTATCATATTGTCAAACAGTTTCTACTCTCCCTCTGCTTGTTCTATCTAGAGAGCAGCATGTTAAGCTTCTAGCTTGCCTATTAGAATCACCGTGGAGATATCAGCCCTCATACCTGAGCAAAGACCTGTGATCTTGGTTCAGCATCTGCAACGAGGCAGTCAGCGTCAAGTTGTGGTTCCCTGGTCGGAATCTCCCTCTTGCGTGTATTGGGACAAGGAAGTGATTTTATAACTAACATGTCATCGTGATCACAAAATGTCCCTACGCAGGAATGCCAAGCCTAAACTATTACCACGTCTATCGGCAATGTACCAGACTGTATCCTTGACTGAAGCACAGAGTAAATATGTTATGGAGAACTCCAGTGCTGAAGTAGGCAAAACAGTGTGATATGAATAAAAAACAACACCGTAGAACTGGCTATTTGAAAAATAACAGTACGAAGCCTAATAAAAAGCATGTAGAGCAAAGTACACAGAGGCTCTAAGCTGTCAGCAAATGAATAAAATATATTCAGGGCAAAGTGCACAAAGGCCTAAAGCCTGAAGCTAAAGCGTAATGAATACGTAAAACTAACCACACTACACCCTCCCCTTGTCGGTAGCAAGTGGTTCCAATAATATAAAAGGATGCCCTAAATATAAACAATACCTAAAAAAACTAATTTCGACAAGGTGAGAAGACAACAAAGTCATAAATTTAGGTAACATGTGATCATAAAGCCAAATTCAATATAGTGTCAATTTCATAAAAAATCCAATCGTCAGATAGAAGCAATAGAACGCAGGAGTTCCTCCACTTCGATATATGTCAATATCGGAAGATCCACGCCACAAAGTACCATGGAGGAGGTGTGATCCAAAGCCCCAAAACCATTCAGGGCGGCACCCCGTGCAGGGCCTATGAAAGAGACAATACCATCTTCCTCCAGGAAGGGAATCTCATAAACTGCCTCACGAAGCAAACGCATTCGTAGTGCACAAGTCTGGGAATGAGCCCTAATCGGGAACATCAACAGATCAGTATCGACCATTGGAGGGCACTGCAATGAGAGACAGAGAGCCAGTGCATGTTCAAACGAGCACCAAAGGCATCGAAACACGGGTTGCACACAATCCAAAACCGGTCTGAATGACAGAGACCAGTCGCACTCCAAATGTCCCAGGAGTGTCGCTCCAAAATGCTGCAGCATGCGTTCACGACACAGATCTCGTCGTGACGGGACAGCCATTGCGAAAAAATAGCAACAACAGCAAGACTCCAGCTAATAAAGCCAAAGTAATCGGGAAACCCCCAAAAATGCTTCCGAAAATAGAATGTATAGCCAAAGGTATCAAACCGAATATGGAAGAGAAGGTATGAGCAAAACCAACACCAACGACTTTTAAAAAATGTGCAATACCAGCAGTGCTGGATGCATTAAATATACGTCCCACAAGTTCACCGAAGTGATTTGGAAAGTTAGTATTCAAAAGGGACTGTATCTCCGCCGATGACCTTGCCACCTGAAGTGCGTAGGTCTCGCTAGCAGATGTAAGGGCCACATGCTTTTGAAACAATAAAGCTTTTAGCCGACTCAACTTGTCGAAATCAACCTTGGAAGTAGCAATATGAGGCCAGATGTCCGCTACCTCCCTAAATTGAGTGGGGGGAAACAACACATTCCCGCAGCACGTAACGGCCTTGTTGACAACGACGATGTAAACTATTCCGGCACGCATGCCACAGCAGCGTTCACTGTTAAGAACAATGTAACTGCCGTTAGAAAGCACCTGGAAAGTGTTTTTAATAACCGGGACTGGAACTCCCTTCAGATAACAAGCTAAGTTAGCAATCGAAGCGTTACACGCCCTGTGCAAGGACAGCTGTTTACAAACCATTGAATGGCTGACAGAAGCTTCGCATTCGCTGCCGCTAAGAAAAACCTCCTTCAAACCATTAACACATCTGTACTGAAAGGGAAGGTCCCACACCTCGTGCAAGTAACTGTCGCCCAATAGTTCATATCTACCCACCGGAATGTGCTTCAAACACGAAGTAAATTGCAAAGTAGAGATAGGCAAATTAATAACCCCATGGATCAACCATTCAGCTGACGGAATCTCAGCTACCGTGAAAGGCAGTTTCTCTAATTTCTCAATATTTAACATAACATATGTCGCTTCCTTTTTAGCCATCAGTTGTTGTTGACGAGTCAAATTAAAAGAGATAAAGATCTCTCTGGCACGAACGTGCTGCCATGGAACGCGACCCGCCTTCAAGGTCTGAAGAGTCCAACCCAGCTGCATGATGGACCGCGTCTGACTCTGCCCATGATATAAAGAAGACATGTCCGATTTAATAATGTCAATGGCAGAGGAAACAATGCTGTCAATCGTGTAAACACGTTCAGAAAGGGTATGCATGCCATTATCAACAACAGACAAAGTCTGCATCAGATTTTCTTGATCAATCTGCCTCAACCGGGCTGCAGCCTCTTGTTGTGAAAGCTTCCAAATCTCATTATAAACCTCGTATAAGAACCTTTTCTTCCGTGGTACTTTGGGACCTGACAAAAAATCTTGTAAATCAGTATTATTAGACAGTAACATGAGATGTGACTTAACTGCATCCAGCGTGGATGACTTCAACCACTGCTGACAAAGCTTCCCCACACTGTATGTAGTTATAACATCAGCATGTTCTGGTGAAACGTAACGAGGGTCTGCCCTACTAGTCCTGAACCCCCCTGAAGAGGTGACAAAACGTTGATGACACATATTAGTGTCTACAGGCCATAATAACCACCCGCCTGGATGTAACGATGAAGTGTTAAGCGTACCATTCTGGACCCAATGTGTAAAGTCACTGAAAGTAGCATTCACATAGTGCTGCCAATTTTTTAATTTAGAAGGGTTAGGTATACTAGGCAAAGTTAACTCCCTAATCGTCGCTAAGCCCAAACAGCTAGTCTGTTGTACTGTGTCATTGAGGAAAATCATCTGCACAGGGATAATACATGCTCTAAATAACGTGTCCCTGCCTTGCATTTGCCAATTTTTCGGACCCCAAACACTTTTCAAGTCAACAGTTTTGAACCAGTATTCATATCCCTCGACCGACAGTTTAGATACAAACAAATTGGAATACAGTAATTTAGTATCGGTCAATAACATTTGCTTATTAGAATACGGTGTAACTTTAAAATAGTAGGACCTAGCATTACGTGGATCATGCCCAGCAAAATATGCAAATTTTTCATAATACGTTTTTGAACTCCCTTGTGGAGGAGTCGAGCAATGTTCCCATTGCACATAATTAAACATGGGCTTAGGGCTACTAGCTTTATGAATAAAGTGGTGTCCATAATAGTTGTAACAAAACATGTCACCATGATTATCTCTAAACTGGTAAGCATCTTCATCGTCATAGACAGTATAATATTGCAAATTCGTTAACATAGAATCTACTATCTTCACATCCCAATCATCAGAAACAATGCCAGGTATAACAATATCATTCATTGATAATTTGAGGACATACGGTATTTGAATCAATTCAGTGGGACCATATATATCAAACATTACTTTATCCCACACAATTTCATCCGGAACTGGTATAGCAGAAATGTTCACTGTGGACAAGTCTCTTCGAACCATATGAGACAAAAATGTGGTTTTAACACAGTCTCCACGTGCTCAATGTCAGATCGATCAGGAAGAAAATGACCATGTATTATCAGAAAAAAAGTAACCACAAATCCCAACCATAATAAAATAGTCATCACGGCCAAAAACAGCCAAAAATAGTTCCAAGGAAAAACAAAATATGTTCGTTTAAGCCATCCCAGCAGCCGTCGTGGACCGTGGTCAGAAGACATCGAAGACGAGGAGCCGGACCCATCATTATCAGCGTCGTTGAAGCAGCCAGAAGCAGTTCTAGCAAAAGGTGCAACTGTGAACGAAGAAGCAGATGGAGGCTCTCGCCGTGGCACGCTATAAACCACATGTTCAGAAACGTCAGTAGAACGTACAGCAATTTGATCACAAGATTCCATATTAATCGCCGTCGGTGGAACAATCGCAAGATCATCATCCACCCTCCCCAAGCTCGGAGAGGAAACAGTGTCAGTGAAAATCACCTGCAGCGGGACCCCTTCCCCAGTAGTGAGAGGGATTCCGGAACTACTGGGTGTCCCTCTTGGTCTGCTGTGCAGAATCGGCCACATGTTGTAACTTGACATTATCAATGGAAACAAAGCGATTTCCTTTGGCCCCTCGCAGCGGCGGTAAAATCACAGTTCTCGTGCTGCTCACCCCCAACACAGGGACAGGTTCTCGATAAGAAGGACCAAATTATTTTTTAACTGCGACCTTTTCACGCACTAGATCCCCAATCCTGGGTATCCAACCAGTAGGTGTTACTGGCTCATCCTTAATTCCTGAGGAGGCAGCACTAGCAGAAGAGTTAACTTCACGGAATTTTTTTAAATCCTGCAAAACAGTGACACGATCATTTATGTCAAAGGGCGTATCTGCCGCCTCCACACCAGGACCATCTAGATCAGGAACATACATTCGTGTTCCAAACAGGCACTCATATGAAGTACGACCCCCCAGTGACCTTCTAGACAAGTTATTAAGTGCTCTCTGTACTCCATATAGGTGGGCTAGCCAACCACGACCCATACCTATAACTCTGGCCGTTAAGGACTGCTTTAAATCACGATTTAAACGCTCCACGACAGAATTTCCCTCGGGATGAAATGGAGACGAGAATTGGAGTTGGACCCCCAACGAAGCCATGGTGTCCCTGAATGCCTTAGAGGCAAAAGCAGGGCCCTGGTCCGAATGAAAAGCCGCAACTGCAAATATATTCTCAAAGATGCGCAAATCTTTAATAACAGTTCGAGCGTCAGCCGAGCGTTGTGGCCATACCCATACAAATCTGGAGCACGAATATACAGCAACCAATATATATTTGTATGCACTATGTGGTGTCAGCGGACCACAATGATCCAAGTACACGCACTGTAATGGTTTGTTTGAAATCAGAAGGGGCGTCTGCTGCGGGCGTCTAGCCGACAATGCTTTAATTTGTTGACAAACGTCACAACAAATGACATACTGCTTCGTCTCTTTATAGAGACCAGGCCACCAGTAACGAGCCTGTAAAAGTGAAATTGTGGCAGCCTCCCCAGCATGTGCAGAAGCCACCCCCTCATGTGCTGCCGAAATCAATCGAGGTCTCTCAATTTTATTGGGAAATTCACGTACACCAATGCCTGGAATTGTAACAGTAGCATTTAGCGCACCATTCAAGTAGTAACTATATTTTGAAGGAAATCCTTTAGGAAAGGGCGTGCCATCAGCCGTAGCTTTTATGGCAGCTGAAATGTCTGTGTCTGGTTTGGAACTCGAACGAGTCACTGCGGCCACAGTGGCGATAGCCACTGCCGATTTCGCGGCTTCATCAGCCAAAGTATTCCCAGCAACGTGTATTCCAACGCGCTGGTGTCCAAGTGTATGCACAACATGGACTTTAGGAAGCGTTTCCTTCAGATCCGCAACCTTACCCCACAACATTTTATGCTTAATGGTGTTGCCTTTAGAATCTCTGAACCCATTCATCTTCCAATAGTGTAAATATTCGTTGAAAGACTGCACACAGTAGTAGGAGTCACAGACCAGCAAGGTTAAAAGTGCCGGATACGCGTGCTCCAACGCTAACAATAGAACTTTGAGCTCAGCCAGCTGTGCCGTGCAATCTCCCAAGATTTTAGTATAAGTATGTCGGGGGCAGAACACTTCCCCCTCCATAGTGCCGCTCACCACCGCACATGCAGCAGAATACTGTTATTTAGTCCCAACCACTGGTTGCGCAGAGCCATCAGTATACATGACCACTTCATATTGGTCAATAGGCAATGTACCAGCAGGAACAGGGTATTCTATTTCGTATTGAAGAAATTCTTGAGTCTGCAGTTTAGGGTCAAATACATAATCTACATCAGTGGCTGTCAAAGACGTAGCCCATTGTATCCATCGCGGGTGTAAATCTTTCGAATTAGGAACACTCGCTTTTGTAACAGCCTCTAAGGCCGGAACCGGGGAAACGACAACTATGCGTTGACCCTGGGCCAGCGGTCTTTCTTTAATAACAGCCATCTGTACTGCAGTGAGAATTTTCTCAGTTTGTGCAAAACGTTGCTCTGCAGCAGAATACAAGTGAGACTTGTATGCAATCGGGACAGTCTCCCCTTCATTAAAGGTGACATAAGTAAACCCAACAGCCCCAGGTATCACCCTGATCACTAAATGTGTCTTATTGTCCCGTGTGTGTAAGTGTTTAACTGCTAAGAGATCACTCTGCAATTCTCGCAGTATGTGTGTATGTTCAATCGTCCAAAATTTACTCGAAAAATTCGGGCGAATCAACTCGTATAAGGGTTTTATACGCGTTGCATAATCAGGAATGTAAGTTCTGCCAAAATTCAGAAACCCCAACAATGACAGGAGCTTCCGAACCGTATTAGGAGGCTGCAATAAAGCACATTTCGCCAAAAAATTTGGCGCTAGGCTCTTGCCCTCACTCGACAACTCATATCCCAGGAAAATGACGCTGAGGAAGGCAATCTTTGATTTCTTAAAATTCAACTTATAGCCAATATCAGCAAACCCCACAACAATGCGCGATACACGCCTTAGATGTTGCAGAATCTCATCATCTGTCAGATATATGTCATCAACATATGATAATGCTTCAGGGTCGAACTCATGCAGCATTTCAGTTACACGAGCCGAAAACAGTCCTTGGCTATTCTTATACCCCTGAGGCAAACGACCCAAAAAGTTCTGAGAGCCAAACGCACTGAAACAGGTATAGTCCTGACTCTCGGGCGCTATATTCTGGCAGAAAAATCCATTCGAGATATCCAATGTTGTTTTGTATTTTTTACACACTATATTATTCATAAGCGCTGCGCTATGTGAATTCTGTATTGCATATGTGCGTGTATGACTATTCAAATGTCGGTAATCCACCACTATCCTATATGAATGGTCCGGTTTAGCAACCGGAAACAAGGGATTATTCATCGGCGAGACACAGGGCTCAATTACACCCTGATAGGTAGCAGGATCGATAACGGTGTGGGGGACTGAGTCTGACCCACGTGTAAAGAACTCTGTCACCCTAAATCCGGATTTTGCTCCGGCTAACTAGCAGTGCCTCATTTCTCCCATGAAGAAGGAATGATTTGGCAGCCGAGCGCATGACATCTTTGGAACTTCTCAGGGAAGTCGTGGTTACTCAGATCCAAACCAACTCTCTTATTTCCAATATGATCTCATATACAAATGACAAAGACCGTATAAGTTTTATATAATGTTTTAATAAAACAACTGTATTTTAGATATTAAGGCGTGAGCCGCAATAACCAGAATGATACAACACAATAGGATTGTAATAGTTACCAGGAGAGTAAAACATAAAAACAAAGCTATCATATTGTCAAACAGTTTCTACTCTCCCTCTGCTTGTTCTATCTAGAGCACAGCATGTTAAGCTTCTAGCTTGCCTATTAGAATCACCGTGGAGATATCAGCCCTCATACCTGAGCAAAGACATGTGATCTTGGTTCAGCATCTGCAACGAGGCAGTCAGCGTCAAGTTGTGGTTCCCTGGTCGGAATCTCCCTCTGGCGTGTATTGGGACAAGGAAGTGATTTTGTAACTAAGATGTCATCCTGATCACAAAAGGTCCCTACGCAGGAATGCCAAGCCTAAACTATTACCACGTCTATCGGCAATGTACCAGACTGTATCCTTGACTGAAGCACATAGTAAATATGTTATGGAGAACTCCAGTGCTGAAGTAGGCAAAACAGTGTGATATGAATAAAAAACAACACCGTAGAACTGGCTATTTGAAAAATAACAGTACGAAGCCTAATAAAAAGCATGTAGAGCAAAGTACACAGAGGCTCTAAGCTGTCAGCAAATGAATAAAATATATTCAGGGCAAAGTGCACAAAGGCCTAAAGCCTGAAGCTAAAGCGTAATGAATACGTAAAACTAACCACACTACACCCTCCCCTTGTCGGTAGCAAGTGGTTCCAATAATATAAAAGGATGCCCTAAATATAAACAATACCTAAAAAAAATAATTTCGACAAGGTGAGAAGACAACAAAGTCATAAATTTAGGTAACATGTGATCATAAAGCCAAATTCAATATAGTGTCAATTTCGTAAAAAATCCAATCGTCAGATAGAAGCAATAGAACGCAGGAGTTCCTCCACTTCGATATATGTCAATATCGGAAGATCCACGCCACAAAGTACCATGGAGCAGGTGTGATCCAAAGCCCCAAAACCATTCAGGGCGGCACCCCGTGCAGGGCCTATGAAAGAGACAATACCATCTTCCTCCAGGAAGGGAATCTCATAAACTGCCTCACGAAGCAAACGCAACTGTAGTGCACAAGTATGGGAATGAGCCCTAATCGGGAACATCAACAGATCAGTATCGACCATTGGAGGGCGCTGCAATGAGAGACAGAGAGCCAGTGCATGTTCAAACGAGCACCAAAGGCATCGAAACACGGGTTGCACACAATCCAAAACCGGTCTGAATGACAGAGACCAGTCGCACTCCAAATGTCCCAGGAGTGTCGCTCCAAAATGCTGCAGCATGCGTTCACGACACAGCTGCGCTGATGGGAGCAGCAATACAGGATCTCGTCGTGACGGGACAGCCATTGCGAAAAAATAGCAACAACAGCAAGACTCCAGCTAATAAAGCCAAAGTAATCGGGAAACCCCCAAAAATGCTTCAGAAAATAGAATGTATAGCCGAAGGTATCAAACCGAGTATTGAAGAGAAGGTATGAGCAAAACCAACACCAACGACTTTGAAAAAATGTGCAATTCCAGCAGTGCTGGATGCATTAAATATACGTCCCACAAGTTCACCGAAGTGATTTGGAAAGTTGGTATTCAAAAGGGACTGTATCTCCGCCGATGACCTTGCCACCTGAAGTGCGTAGGTCTCGCTAGCAGATGTAAGGGCCACATGCTTTTGAAACAATAAATCTTTTAGCCGACTCAACTTGTCGAAATCAACCTTGGAAGTAGCAATATGAGGCCAGATGTCCGCTACCTCCCTAAATTGAGTGGGGGGAAACAACACATTCCCGCAGCACGTAACGGCCTTGTTGACAACGACGATGTAAACTATTCCGGCACGCATGCCCCAGCAGCGTTCGCTGTTAAGAACAATGTAACTGCCGTTAGAAAGCACCTGGAAAGTGTTTTTAATAACCGGGACTGGAACTCCCTTCAGATAACAAGCTAAGTTAGCAATCGAAGCGTTACACGCCCCGTGCAAGGACAGCTGTTTACAAACCATTGAATGGCTGACAGAAGCTTCGCATTCGCTGCCGCTAAGAAAAACCTCCTTCAAACCATTAACACATCTGTACTGAAAGGGAAGGTCCCACACCTCGTGTATGTAACTGTCGCCCAATAGTTCATATCTACCCACCGGAATGTGCTTCAAACACGAAGTAAATTGCAAAGTAGAGATAGGCAAATTAATAACCCCATGGATCAACCATTCAGCTGACGGAATCTCAGCTACCGTGAAAGGCAGTTTCTCTAATTTCTCAATATTTAACATAACATATGTCGCTTCCTTTTTAGCCATCAGTTGTTGTTGACGAGTCAAATTAAAAGAGATAAAGATCTCTCTGGCACGAACGTGCTGCCATGGAACGCGACCCGCCTTCAAGGTCTGAAGAGTCCAACCCAGCTGCATGATGGACCGCGTCTGACTCTGCCCATGATATAAAGAAGACATGTCCGATTTAATAATGTCAATGGCAGAGGAAACAATGCTGTCAATCGTGTAAACACGTTCAGAAAGGGTATGCATGCCATTATCAACAACAGACAAAGTCTGCATCAGATTTTCTTGATCAATCTGCCTCAACCGGGCTGCAGCCTCTTGTTGTGAAAGCTTCCAAATCTCATTATAAACCTCGTATAAGAACCTTTTCTTCCGTGGTACTTTGGGACCTGACAAAAAATCTTGTAAATCAGTATTATTAGACAGTAACATGAGATGTGACTTAACTGCATCCAGCGTGGATGACTTCAACCATTGCTGACAAAGCTTCCCCACACTGTATGTAGTTATAACATCAGCATGTTCTGGTAAAACGTAACGAGGGTCTGCCCTACTAGTCCTGAACCCCCCTGAAGAGGTGACTAAACGTTGATGACACATATTAGTGTCTACAGGCCATAATAACCACCCGCCTGGATGTAACGATGAAGTGTTAAGCGTACCATTCTGGACCCAATGTGTAAAGTCACTGAAAGTAGCATTCACATAGTGCTGCCAATTTTTTAATTTAGAAGGGATAGGTATACTAGGCAAAGTTAGCTCCCTAATCGTCGCTAAGCCCAAACAGCTAGTCTGTTGTACTGTGTCATTGAGGAAAATCATCTGCACAGGGATAATACATGCTCTAAATAACGTGTCCCTGCCTTGCATTTGCCAATTTTTCGTACCCAAACACTTTTCAAGTCAACAGTTTTGAACCAGTATTCATATCCCTCGACCGACAGTTTAGATACAAATAAATTGGAATACAGTAATTTAGTATCGGTCAATAACATTTGCTTATTAGAATACGGTGTAACTTTAAAATAGTAGGACCTAGCATTACGTGGATCATGCCCAGCAAAATATGCACATTTTTCATAATATGTTTTTGAACTCCCTTGTGGAGGAGTCGAGCAATGTTCCCATTGCACATAATTAAACATGGGCTTAGGGCTACTAGCTTTATGAATAAAGTGGTGTCCATAATAGTTGTAACAAAACATGTCACCATGATTATCTCTAAACTGGTAACCATCTTCATCGTCATAGACAGTATAATATTGCAAATCCGTTAGCATAGAATCTACTGTCTTCACATCCCAATCATCAGAAACAATGCCAGGTATAACAATATCATTCATTGATAATTTGAGGACATACGGTATTTGAATCAATTCAGTGGGACCATATATATCAAACATTACTTTATCCCACACAATTCCATCCGGAACTGGTATAGCAGAAATGTTCACTGTGGACAAGTCTCTTCGAACCATATGAGACAAAAATGTGGTTTTAACACAGTCTCCACGTGCTCAATGTCAGATCGATCAGGAAGAAAATGACCATGTATTATCAGAAAAAAAGTAACCACAAATCCCAACCATAATAAAATAGTCATCACGGCCAAAAACAGCCAAAAATAGTTCCAAGGAAAAACAAAATATGTTCGTTTAAGCCATCCCAGCAGCCGTCGTGGACCGTGGACAGAAGACATCGAAGACGAGGAGCCGGACCCATCATTATCAGCATCGTTGAAGCAGCCAGAAGCAGTTCTAGCAAAAGGTGCAACTGTGAATGAAGAAGCAGATGGAGGCTCTCGCCGTGGCACGCTATAAACCACATGTTCAGAAACGTCAGTAGAACGTACAGCAATTTGATCACAAGATTCCATATTAATCGCCGTCGGTGGAACAATCGCACGATCATCATCCACCCTCCCCAAGCTCGGAGAGGAAACAGTGTCGGTGAAAATCACCTGCAGCGGGACCCCTTCCCCAGTAGTGAGAGGGATTCCGGAACTACTGGGTGTCCCTCTTGGTCTGCTGTGCAGAATCTGCCACATGTTGTAACTTGACATTATCAATGGAAACAAAGCGATTTCCTTTGGCCCCTCGCAGCGGCGGTAAAATCACAGTTCTCGTGCCGCTCACCCCCAACACAGGGACAGGTTCTCGATAAGAAGGACCAAATTCTTTTTTAACTGCGACCTTTTCACGCACTAGATCCCCAATCCTGGGTATCCAACCAGTAGGTGTTACTGGCTCATCCTTAATTCCTGAGGAGGCAGCTCTGGCAGAAGAGTTAACTTCACGGAATTGTTGTAAATCCTGCAAAACAGTGACACGATCATTTATGTCAAAGGGCGTATCTGCCGCCTCCACACCAGGACCATCTAGATCAGGAACATACATTTGTGTTCCAAACAGGCACTCATATGAAGTACGACCCCCCAGTGACCTTCTAGGCAAGTTATTAAGTGCTTTCTGTACTCCATATAGGTGGACTAGCCAACCACGACCCGTACCTATTACTCTGGCCGTTAAGGACTGCTTTAAATCACGATTTAAACGCTCCACGACAGAATTTCCCTCGGGATGAAATGGAGACGAGAATTGGAGTTGGACCCCCAACGAAGCGATGGTGTCCCTGAATGCCTTAGAGGCAAAAGCAGGGACCTGGTCCGAATGAAAAGCCGCAACTGCAAATATATCGACAAAGATGCGCAAATCTTTAATAACAGTTCGAGCGTCAGCCGAGCGTTGTGGCCATACCCATACAAATCTGGAGCACGAATCTACAGCAACCAATATATATTTGTATGCACTATCTGGTGTCAGCGGACCACAATGATCCAAGTACACACACTGTAATGGTTTGTTTGAAATCAGAAGGGGCGTCTGCTGCGGGCGTCTAGCCGACGATGCTTTAATTTGTTGACAAACGTCACAACAAAGGACATACTGCTTCGTCTCTTTATAGAGACCAGGCCACCAGTAACGAGCCTGTAAAAGTGAAATTGTGGCAGCCACCCCAGCATGTGCAGAAGCCACCCCCTCATGTGCTGCAGAAATCCATTGAGGTCTCTCAATTTTATTGGGAATTTCACGTACACCAATGCCTGGAATTGTAACAGTAGCATTTAGCGCACCATTCAAGCAGTAACTATATTTTGAAGGAAATCCTTTAGGAAAGGGCGTGCCATCAGCCGTAGCTTTTATGGCAGCTGAAATGTCTGTGTCTGGTTTGGAACTCGAACGAGTCACTGCGGCCACAGTGGCGATAGCCACTGCCGATTTTGCGGCTTCATCAGCCAAAGTATTCCCAGCAACGTGTATTCCAACGCGCTGGCGTCCAAGTGTATGCACAACATGGACTTTAGGAAGCATTTCCTTCAGATCCGCAACCTTACCCCACAACATTTTATGCTTAATGGTGTTGCCTTTAGAATCTCTGAACCCATTCATCTTCCAATAGTGTAAATATTCGTTGAAAGACTGCACACAGTAGTAGGAGTCACAGACCAGCAAGGTTAAAAGTGCCGGATCCGCGTGCTCCAACGCTAACAATAGAGCTTTGAGCTCAGCCAGCTGTGCCGTGCAATCTCCCAAGGTTTTAGTATAAGTATGTCGGGGGCAGAACACTTCCCCCTCCATAGTGCCGCTCACCACCGCACATGCAGCAGAATACTGTTGTTTAGTCCCAACCGCTGGTTGCGCAGAGCCATCAGTATACATGACCACTTCATATTGGTCAATAGGCAATGTACCAGCAGGAACAGGGTATTCTATTTCGTATTGAAGAAATTCTTGAGTCTGCAGTTTAGGGTCAAATACATAATCTACATCAGTGGCTGTCAAAGACGTAGCCCATTGTATCCATCGTGGGTGTAAAGCTTTCGAATTAGGAACACTCGCTTTGGTAACAGCCTCTAAGGCCGGAACCGGGGAAACGACAACTATGCATTGACCCTGGGCCAGCGGTCTTTCTTTAATAACAGCCATCTGTACTGCAGTGAGAATTTTCTCAGTTTGTGCAAAACGTTGCTCTGCAGCAGAATACAAGTGAGACTTGTATGCAATCGGGACAGTCTCCCCTTCATTAAAGGTGACATAAGTAAACCCAACAGCCCCAGGTATCACCCTGATCACTAAATGTGTCTTATTGTCCCATGTGTGTAAGTGTTTAACTGCTAAGAGATCACTCTGCAATTCTCGCAGTATGTGTGTATGTTCAATCGTCCAAAATTTACTCGAAAAATTCGGGCGAATCAACTCGTATAAGGGTTTTATACACGTTGCATAATCAGGAATGTAAGTTCTGCCAAAATTCAGAAACCCCAACAATGACTGGAGCTTCCGAACCGTATTAGGAGGCTGCAATAAAGCACATTTCTCCAAAAAATGTGGCGCTAGGCTCTTGCCCTCACTCGACAACTCATATCCCAGGAAAATGACGCTGAGGAAGGCAATCTTTGATTTCTTAAAATTAAACTTATAGCCAATATCAGCAAACCCCACAACAATGCGCGATACACGCCTTAGATGTTGCAGAATCTCATCATCTGTCAGATATATGTCATCAACATATGATAATGCTTCAGGGTCGAACTCATGCAGCACTTCAGTTACACGAGCCGAAAACAGTCCTGGGCTATTCTTATACCCCTGAGGCAAACGACAAATTTTTTCTGAGAGCCAAACGCACTGAAAGAGGTATAGTCCCGACTCTCGGGCGCTATATTCTGGCAGAAAAATCCATTCGAGATATCCAATGTTGTTTTGTATTTTTTACGCACTATATTATTCATAAGCGCTGCGCTATGTGAATTCTGTATTGCATATGTGCGTGTATGACTATTCAAATGTCGGTAATCCACCACTATCCTATATGAATGGTCCGGTTTAGCAACCGGAAACAAGGGATTATTCATCGGCGAGACACAGGGCTCAATTACACCCTGATACTCCAATTGTGTAAGAATTTTTCTAACCGATGCCCTAGCTTCAAATTTGATAGGATATTGCGGTTGTGGCTGAGGTTCGCCCTTTATCGGAATTACATGATTAGGTGATTGTCTGTCCCACCCCACGTTATTTCTATACAAGGCGGGAGCCTGTGCTAGAGCCCATGATTTACTATAGGACTCCGCGAGTTCTCTCGGAACAAGTGGTGAGAAGGAAGGTGTAATAACCTCCTCCCCAACTGGACAGTCACGAACAAAGTCAGGTGGCCAATCTTGTTCGGCCAACAGAACATCATATAATTTGACCACATGGTCCCAAAAAATGGCGTTTATAACACGGTCAATGTCCCCTTCCAATCGCAGAGTTACTTCATATACTCTATCAGGATCAGAGACACGCATATCCGCCGTCTCGACTTGTATGAAGTCATCAGTTACTTTCACCTCCAGATGCTCTAGAAGACTCCGGCGAACTATTGTGACCTCTGCCGCGCTGTCTAACAGTGCTAACGCCCATGTCTTGTTCGTCAAGAGAACTCTCTTCTTGAGCGGCATGTCTAACTGAGACAGCTGCCACTTTCTTCTTTTTAAATTGCTGTTTCTGTTGCAGCGGTTTCTCTTCTTGTTTAATAGAATCCTCCGCTGAGCGTTGTGAATCCTGTCTCGGTTTCACGTACTCCGTCCTCCGCTCTGACCGCCCACCTCTCTCACTTCTCTTTTCCGAGGAGTCCTGAAAGGAACGAGATTGGCGTGTATCAGTATATTGATATCTATCAGGCGTCTTCAAAGTATCCCTATTCCTGAGATTATACTTATTCTGTGGGGTCTCCGGTTGCAGAGACTGCCCACCATCTTTCTTCGGTGTTTGCTGTTTCTTTTCCCAGCGCTTTTTCGAACCCTCAGGTTGTTGCTGTTTAGCATTTTCTTTATTATTTTTACCCTGTAACTGGGGTTTTTGTGGTCTAGCCCCTAGGCTATTACGACCAATACTAGAATATGTTTCCGCTATTATTCTCGGAAGCTCCCGCTCCTGATTAAGCAGCGGTACATCCCGAAGACGCATACGCACTGCTAGTGCTACTGCCTCTCCTTTGAGATTACTCAAAATAATAGAAGAAACTGTGGCAAAATTGCCCAGCAACTGCATGCCCAAATCCAAGGCAGGGGCAGCCCCAGATTCATCCTGAATCTGTTTAAGTACGTCCGGTAAATTAGCTAATGTCGGTGTACCGTGTGCCGTAGTGTAGAGCGTGGCAAACACCGTGCCCCAGGTATTACAAAGGTCCACCGGAGGAACCATCCCGTACGGCAAACACATCGTCAAAATTCTATGTTTATCCTGAGGTCCCATATGGGGAAATACTGCTTCCAGCGTATTAATTTTTTGCGCCAGCCAAAACGGAGTCTCCTCTCGTTTAGCCGGTACCTTACCCATAACTGAGTGTACAGTGGCCGGATTAATACCCGGAACCACAGCCTGTGGGTGCGCTGGAGCAGCACGCGCTGCATTCGTATTTAATGTCTGCATCACAAACTGAACTAATCGTCTATATGTAGCCGTTAATTCTGTATATAAACGACGAACTTCAACCACTGCCAATTGAGCAACCGCAGGATGTGGTGTATATGTAGCCAATAAAGGCCAGGTAGGACCATCATTACTCAGTGGACCTAACCTAACTTGTGCTATTGAGTGTGGGAGGGCGCCATCAAGCCAATTATGGTGTTCTTGATAAGATAGAGGTATTTCTAAATAAGCGTAAGCCCTGTATTGTCCAGGGACATTCGCAACTGTATATTCGTGAAAAGTATTTGTTCCCCCATCCACTGCTGGAAATGCGACCCAAAACTAAAAAAGTTCTGTTCTATAGGCTGCATGGGCGTCCACCACAAAAGTGACTGGACCCCCCTGGACTGTCAGTCCATGTGTCAATAGATGTCCCGTGAGCGGATGTCGCATATTAATTGCTATGTTCACTACATTAGGATTCGCCATTTTATTAAAAAACGGCTGCAGGTCAGAGAAGGCACACCAATATCGGGGTTTTTTCCTTTCAAAGTTCAAGCTTGAACAACCAACCACTAAGCAATAGGAAGCACCTATGCCGTGGCGGCGGAAACCCTCAGCCCCACGGACGTCTCCGTATACGGAACCGAGGAGTCAAAATATATATGAGACCAAGAGAGTCAGTCGGACCTAATCATTAGAGCCAGACCAAACGTTGGCGGCGCCATGTCGCGTGGGCTCTCATTATTCTAAATGAGACTACTGGATTTCTAGGTAGCAGGATCGATAACGGTGTGGGGGACTGAGTCTGACCCACGTGTAAAGAACTCTGTCACCCTAAATCCGGTTTTTGCTCCGGCTAACTAGCAGTGCCTCATTTCTCCCATGAAGAAGGAATGATTTGGCAGCCGAGCGCATGACATCTTTGGAACTTCTCAGGGAAGTCGTGGTTACTCAGATCCAAACCAACTCTCTTATTTCCAATATGATCTCATATACAAATGACAAAGACAGTATAAGTTTTATATAATGTTTTAATAAAACGACTGTATTTTAGATATTAAGGCGTGAGCCGCAATAACCAGAACGATACAACACAATAGGATTGTAATAGTTACCAGGAGAGTAAAACATAAAAACAAAGCTATCATATTGTCAAACAGTTTCTACTCTCCCTCTGCTTGTTCTATCTAGAGCACAGCATGTTAAGCTTCTAGCTTGCCTATTAGAATCACCGTGGAGATATCAGCCCTCATACCTGAGCAAAGACCTGTGATCTTGGTTCAGCATCTGCAACGAGGCAGTCAGCGTCAAGTTGTGGTTCCCTGGTCGGAATCTTGGGACAAGGAAGTGATTTTATAACTAACATGTCATCGTGATCACAAAATGTCCCTACGCAGGAATGCCAAGCCTAAACTATTACCACGTCTATCGGCAATGTACCAGACTGTATCCTTGACTGAAGCACAGAGTAAATATGTTATGGAGAACTCCAGTGCTGAAGTAGGCAAAACAGTGTGATATGAATAAAAAACAACACCGTAGAACTGGCTATTTGAAAAATAACAGTACGAAGCCTAATAAAAAGCATGCAGAGCAAAGTACACAGAGGCTCTAAGCTGTCAGCAAATGAATAAAATATATTCAGGGCAAAGTGCACAAAGGCCTAAAGCCTGAAGCTAAAGCGTAATGAATACGTAAAACTAACCACACTACACTTCTCCTTGCTTTTTCCTCCATTTCCTGTGTGTGTTCCCCTTGCTTTCCCTCATTTTCATTGCTTTCTCCATGCTTTTCCCCATTTTTGTGCTCCTTCTCCTTGTTTTTCCATCATTTTCACTGCTTTCTCCTTGCTTTTTCCCTCAATGCCACTCCTGCTTGCTGCCCGTTTTTTCCTTCCTCCCATCTGGCCCCGCACACCATCTCCCAGCACCCCTCCCTCCTCCCAGGACCTACCTATTGGAGGCTGCAGCATGACTTCATTGAGCAGGTCCCAGGCTCAGCTCTCCCTGTGCTTCTGCATTGCTCATGCTCCTGTCATCTAACTGTTTTTGTGTACCTCTCCTTGCTTTCCCTCTTTTTCACTGCTTTCTCCTTGCTTTTCCCACATTTTCACTGCTTTCTTGTTGCTTTTACCTGTTTTCTGTGTGTGTCAGAGTCACCAGATCCTCTGGGTCTGTGCACGTTCCCAACACTTCCACCACAAGACAGCTCCAATACTCTGATTAGATTTATCACAGAGTCTAAGAGAGTCCAAGTGGGGAAAAAGGGATTAGGACGGGAACAGCTGGGAAGGAGACCAGTAGGAAGCAAAAGGTTAAAACACAACATCAAAATTACATCTCATGAATTCAGTACCATGCTACAACTCTAAGCTTCGTCTTTTCCAAAAAACATGAACAACCCTAGAATAGTCCTAAAACTGGCTAGGCTTTAGATGACCGAATACCTGAGGAGGAAACAGGAAAAGTTAAATAGGACTTTCAGATTCGAGTACTTTCTTGAAATGAGAATCAGGAAACACTCTGAGCAATTTCTAAACAACCATATGAATCTCCTTTTAAGAATACATATCAGGAACACACAGCATTACATCTAGAATTCTGGTATTGTTGTGTTCATCTCAGAAAAAACATTGGGAAGTGAATTGCGCACATTGTAGATTTTTATATGAGTATTAAACACCATAAAGGATTGTGCACCATGAAATCACACAACGTAGATTCAAGGAATAAATCATGCAACATGTCAACTTGAAATGCTACCAAGAAAATGTCTTAGAATAGTAGCGCACAGTAATTTACATTATTTATACACGAGGAAAGAATTGCGTGTCTTGCCGATTCAAATGCCACCATACAAATATCAAGAAATGGTAGCGCACAATGAACAACATGAAAAGAACTCAGGGAAAGAATCGCGCGTCTTGTCGATTCAAATGCCACCATGCAAATGCCAAGAAATGGTAGCGCACAATGATTAACATGAAAAAACACTCAAGGAAAGAATCGCGCGTGTTGCCGATTCGAATGCCACCATGTAAATGCCAGAAAATGGTAGCGCACAATGAACAGCATGAATTACACACGAGAAGTGAATCGTGCGTTTCGCAGATTCGAATGCCACCATGTAAATGTCAAGAAAAGGTAGCGCGCAATGAACAACAAAGTTAAATGCTCATGAAATGAGTTGCACGTCTTGCCAACTCGTAAAACATCATGTAAATGTCAAGAAATATCAGCGCGCAATGAACAACCATGTAATAACCAAGTCAAATCTTTATGGAACAAATTGCGCGTCCTCCCTATTTGCAAACCACCATACAAATGTCAAAAAATGGCAGCGCACAAGTAATCTGTTATTCATTTAAGAATTAATATGAAAATTCTCAATTACGGTGTTGGGAAATGTCCAAACACCGTCTTACCGCCTGGAAACAGTGATCACCAATGAGAGATGAGTGCAGAAGACTGGAAAATTCAAATAGACCGCCGGGACAGGAGCTCAGGAAGAAGCTGCTGCTCTGCACCGGGACCTCTGAATAGTGAGCACTGGAAGTTGAACTGACTCTCTTTTATAGCGTCTTGGCCCAGCCTAGAACCACGCCCAGGCATGTTGCAGGGAAAGTCTCTAGAAGGCCCTGGAAAGGGACCACACCCTAACACACTCTGAATGTCTGCAGCAATACATTGCAAATGTACAGTATTTATAAGCACCTTAAAAATTTATCTTTTGGATGGAATTCTGCAATGCAAAAGGTTAAAAAATAACATATCATCACAATGCATAAATTACATTATCTTGCGAGTGTTGGGTTTTTGCAATCTAGATGCCCGTAGAGCGCGCACTGTCCTGGTGTTGACAGTGTGCCTTCTCTTTGCTTTTCCCTCATTTTCATTGCTTTCTCCTTGCTTTTTACCATTTTTTGTGGGCCTTCTCCTTGCTTTTCCCTTGTTTTTACTGCTTTCTCCATGCTATTCCCTCATTTTCACTGCTTTCTCCTTGCTTTCCCCCATTTTTTGTGTGCCTTCTCCTTGCTTTTCCCTTGTTTTCACTGCTTTTTCCTAGCTTTTCCCTCATTTTCACTGCATTCTACTTGCTTTTACCCCATTTTTTGTGTATCTTCTCCTTGTTATTTCCTTGTTTTCACTGCTTTCTCCTTGCTTTTTCCTATTCTCTGTCTTCTCCTTCTTTTTCCTTTGCTTTCCTTGCTTTTTCCCAGCTTTTTCCCTCATTGCTGCTCCCACCTGCTACCTGATATGTCCTGCCTAGCCCCACCCACCAACTCTCAGCACCCTTCCTCCTCCCAGGACCTACTTAATGAGGCTGCTGAGGGCATGCCAAAGGCAAGTCTGTCTGCACCTGCCCGCGCCTGGACTGTCCCCAGTGCCAGGATCCCGCTCCCCGGCCCACCCACAGTTGCGATGATGCCACCCTCATCACACTAAGCACCAGATGACCCAGCAAACACTGCTGTCATGCCACACTGCACTCAACGGTCGGACCGTTTTACAGTACCAGCTGCACCTTTTCTTGCACAATCATTATCACACCACACAGTACCATGCCAAACCCTCACCACAAGGCAGAAGCAGCACACTAACTCCACTGCCTGCTCCTTGAAACACACTCAATGCGCAAGCACTCCATCGAACTATGGGACCTCATCACTGGCCTCACACTTGACAACCTCTTCCTCACTGAAACATGGCACACTCCCAGGTGCACCACAGACATTTCCAGAGCAATCCCCAATGGATATAAAGTCACTCATGAAGATCGCACTAGCTAGCCAGGAGGAGGGACAGCCATAGTCCACAAAGAAACCATACAGTGCACAACATCCACTGACAACACTACCACACACATAAAGCACCTCAACTTCAATCTCCACAAGGTTGACAAGGCTACCACCTTAGCTCTACTAGCATACCTACCCCTAGGCATGCCCGCCAGCTTCTGCAACTCCATTGCAGACTTCATCATGTTCCTAGCCTTAGAATCCAAGTACTGTATTTTCCTCAGTGACCTTAACTTTCAGATTGACAACCCTAATGCCACAAAACTCTTCACACCTACTCGACAGTATGAGCTATCTCAGATTAACCCAGATCACCCACGACACTACACAGACTGCAGTGCTCATGCTGGACCTCCTGCAGTCGCATCACATACAGCCAGTCATCAAACTCCATCATCGACTTCAACATCTCTAGCCTCTGCACCAACACCCCCAAGACATCCAGTACCCCCCCACTGTGTGTGGAGCAAAGTTTCAGAGACCAACTGGACTGATGCCTTTAATATCCCCAGCCCTGCCACCAACCTCAAACAAGGAGTAAAGAACTTCAACATATGGATTACCAACAGCACTGTCAGCTTTGTCCCCATCAAAAGCAGCATCCAGAGAAAACCATCCCCAAAAAGGTCAGCTGGTACACCTCTGAACTCAGAACAGATAAAAAGAACAGCAAACAGCTGGAGAGGAAGTGGCGTGCCAGCAAAGACACCTCCAACAGGGTGGCTTTCAAGACCTTCCTCAAACTCTAACACTCCCTGCAGAGAGCAATAAAGAAGGCAGCACTAGTCATACGTATCGAAACCAGCAGCAGCATCACTAAGGAACTCTCTAACATCATTAAGGAATTCTCCAGTCCGGAAGTTAGTGAATCACACCCTCACAGGAGCTGTGGGACAACCTTGCCAATTTATTTCACAACAAGATTGCAGCCATAGACAGGAACTTGGAACGCCAACCTACACCTACGGACTTCATCAGCAGAGTCACCATCACCACAACCAACATTAACCACAGGCTAGCCACCTTGAACTTTCTCTCTATGAGGACACCACCTCCACCATGAAATCCATCCAATCGGGAGCCCCCACAGACTGCTGCCCACACCACATCTTCAGTCTTGTAAACCAAAGGATTGGCCAGGAACTCTCCACTCCACTCAACACCTCCATCACCACTTCAACTTCCCCATTGCTTGGAAACACACCGAAGTCAAACCACTCCAGTGTAATCAAAAACTAGCAGCCAATCTCCCTGCTCCCTTTCCCAGCTAAGGTACTGCAAAAAAATCATCAACAAACAACCCATGACCAACCTAGCACAGAACCTGCTACTCAATGCCTACCAATCCATCTTCTGCAGCAATCACAGCACCGAGACCGCTCGGACTGCAGCCACAGACAACATTCATACACTCCTTGAATGAGGAGAAACAGCACCCCTGATACACCTTGACCTCTCAGCAGCCTTTGATACTGCTTCTCACAACCCGCTGATCAAAAGACTCCACCAAATCGGCATCCAATGGGACACACTCAGATGGATCACTTCCTTCCTCACCAGAAGAACCCAGAGGATTCACCTACCTCCTTTCACCTCCGAACCAAAAGACATCACTTTGCGGGGTCCCTCAAGTATCATCTCTCAGCCCCACGCTTTTTAACGCATATATGACCCTGCAAGCCAACATTTTCAGATCCCATGCCCTCAACATAATCTCCTATGCAGAAGACTCCCAACTCATCCTCTTGCTCACCAGTGACCTCAGTACCACCAAAACCATCTTCCACAGATATATGACAAGCATCACCAACTGTGTGAAAAAAACTGCCAGCAGATAAACACAGACAAGACTGAAGTTCTGATCTTCAGCAAGAGCAGCAAGACATGGAATGAGTCTTGGTTGCCTTCAAACCTAAGACCCACATACACTCTCTCTGAACATGACAGAAACCTTGGAATCATCATTGACAACAGGCTCACCATGGAATCACAGATTAACACTGTCTCCTCCACCTGCTTCTTTACTCTGCCCATGCTACGTAAGATCTTCAAGTGGCTATCCCTGCACACAAGACGCAATGTGATACAGGCCACATCACCAGTCGACTAGGCAATGCCAATGCCCTCTACATAGGAATTGCTTCGCAACTCCTACAAAGACTATAGACCATACGGAACATCGCAGCCAGACTCATCCTCAACCTTCCCTGATGCTCCCACATCACACTACATCTCAGGCAACTCCATTGTCTCCCTGTGTAGAGGAGGTGGGTATTCAAGCTGCTAACCCATGCACACAAAGTTCTACCCAACCAAGGACTCGTCTGCATTAACTGCCACCTGAATTTCCACCAACCATCAAGAAGAATATGCTTTTTCCTCCCCATTGCTTGCCCACCCTCCACATATTCACCAATGAAGAAGTGGAGGACATGCCTTCTCCCACATGCCAGCAATAACCTGTAACAGCCTCCCCACGCATCACAGGGCCATCATCTCTCATACAGGATTTTGTAGAGCCCTCAAGCACTGGCTATTTGAATGAGCAGCTGAGACCTGCAAGCACCTGGATACCCTCGAGGGTGATTAGTTGTGCTTTACAAATCCTGTTTGATTGACTGATTTATCATTCTCGTTTGGCACCTTGTCCCAATATTCTTTGCATCTCTGCAAAACCTCTTCACTACAGGAGTACTTCAAGTTGTCAGGAGCCTAAGCCCAAACAATTGGGTGTCTTTCAGATTTAGGGCCTAATTTATATTTCAGAAGCTGGTATACTCCATCACAAATGTGACAGATGTCCCATCCATTGAATTACAAGTGCCATAGGATATAAAGCAATGTAAATCTGACCCATAATCTGTTGCCAAAACTCACAGAAGAGATTCAAGTCATTACATCAGTTCACTATCCAAAGGTGGCTTGCTCTAGCTTAGAGCTTTTTCCTGTTCTTCAGAACTCTTTACTATTTGGCTTCATGGAGACATCCCCAGATACAGTCTTAATGTGGCTTTTGCTGGAAGGTATTGATCTCTGAACCCTTCTTCTAAGTCTGAAGATTATTTTTACCAGTGAACCAAAACCACAAAAAACAGCGTTGCTTTGTACACTCCTGAGTCAGCCTATGGGTTCATCTCAATCCAGTAAAACACAACTCTAAGGACAGAAGAGAGTTTACTACCATTGCACCATTTCTCTCAGACGTGCTTTCATTCACGGTCACTTCCATTGTAAAGGCTAGTCACATTGGCTTTTATAAAAAATTTATGATATTTATTTTGTCTCCAATATGGTTGGTTTTTTAAAGCTTTTTATTGTTCGTGTTTCAATCAATAAATTTGACTTTTTATATAAACATAGTTTGGATTTTGCATCATTATTTTTTTTTAACAAAGTGTCATTTTGAATTACTATTCCTCGACTTCCACTACGAGTAAGTTTTGACCAGGATCACTTTATCTAGGGTGAGTTAAAGATGTTTAAGTTGAAAAATACCTTTACTTTGTCTCTACAAAAAAATCATGAAACCTGTTTTTCAGTGATTTTCGGGCTGATATGAGGATTTTTTGTATAAGTGCTACTTCACGCCCTAACCGTTCTTCTGTTTTGCACACTGTTGTTAGACATTCTGACCTTTTAAATTACTTTCTATCGCTTTGCGTTACCTTAACTTTTAACCTTAGCTCCGTTCCTAAATCCCAACTACTGATCCTGTTGCATGAGCCTATCACATAATTGGATTCTCGGGCTCTACCAGATCACAGGTGGTCATTTCTAAACCTACATTTTTTCTTCCAACACAGTTGCACTGAGATCAACAATTATTGGCAAAGCTAACAGGCTTGGCTATGGTTTAGGTGAATGTACTTCTTCATTGATTGGCAATTTAATGCATGCAGTTTTGTACTCAAGTGAGTGAATGAATGTGAAAATTCATCAATGGTCAGAGAAGCGAGAGCATACCTAATCAATGATGGATGGATGAATGGGTGAGTGCATGGATGAATAGCTGGATTTATGGGTGAGCCCATGAATAAATTAATTGGTGAAAACATCTATGTTTATCCCCTTCGCTGCCAGGCCTTTTCCCCCTCCTGTGCCGAGCCTTTTTTTGGCTATTTTGGGCAGTTTGCGCTTAGGCCCCATAACTTTTTGTTCACATAAGCTACCTACACCAATTTTGCGTCCTTTTATTCCAACATCCTAGGGATTCTTGACGTACCCAGACTTTGTGGGTTCCCCTGAAGGAGACCAAGAAATTAGCCAAAATAGAGTGAAAAATATTTCTTTTCAAAAAAATTGGAAAAAAGGGCTGCAGAAGGCAGCTCGTGGTTTATTCCCTGAAAATGGCATCAACTAAGGGTTTGCGGTGGCAAGATCACCATCTTCCCAGCTTTCAGGAACAGGCAGACTTGAATTGGAATTGACATTTTACTGGGACATACCCCATTTTTACTATTTTTTGTGCTTTAAGCCTCCTTCCAGTTAGTGACCAAAATGGGTGAGAAACCAATGCTGGATGCCAGGAAGCTAAACATTTCTTAAAAGTAGACAAAATTCTAAATTCAGCAAGGGGTCATTTGTGTACATCCTACAAGTGTTTCCTACAGAAAATAACAGCTGAAATAAAATAATATTGAAATTGAGGTGAAAAAAACAGCAATTTTTTCTCCACGTTTTACTCTGTAACTTTTTCCTGCGATGTCAGATTCTTGAAAGCAATATACCGTACGTCAGCTGGACTCTTCTGGTTGCGGGGATATATAGGGCTTGTAGGTTCATCAAGAACTCTAGGTACCCAGAGCCAATAAATGAGCTGCACCTCGCAATGGGTTTTTATTCTATACCGGGTATACAGCAATTCATTTGCTGAAATATAAAAAGTGAAAAATAGGTATCAAGAAAACCTTTGTATTTCCAAAATGGCCACAAGATAAGGTGTTGAGAAGCAGTGGTTATTTGCACATCTCTGAATTCCGGGGTGCCCATACTAGCATGTGAAGTGCAGGGCATTTTTCAAATAGACGTCTTTTTTACACACTGCCTTACATTTGGAAGGAAAGAATGTAGAGAAAGACAAGGGGCAATAACACTTGTTTTGCTATTCTGTGTTCCCCCAAGTCTCCCGATACAAATGGTACCTCACTTGTGTGGGTAGGCCTAGCGCCCACGAAAGGAAATGGCTCAAAACACAACGTGGACACATCAAATTTTTTCACAGAAAACAGAGGTGTTTTTTGCAAAGTGCCTACCTGTGGATTTTGGCCTCTAGCTCAGCCGGCACCTAGGGAAACCCAGCAAACCGGTGCATTTTTGAAAACTAGACACCTAGGGGAATCCAAGATGGGGTGACTTGTTGGGCTCTGACCAGGTTCTGTTATCCAGAATCCTTTGCAAACCTCAAAATTTGACCAAAAAAACACTTTTTCCTCTCGTTTCGGTGACAGAAAGTTCTGGAATCTAAGAGGAGCCACAAATTTCCTTCCACCCAGCGTTCCCCCAAGTCTCCCGATAAAAATGGTACCTCACTTGTATGGGTAGGTCTAGCGCCCACGAAAGGAAATGGCACAAAACACAACATGGACTAATCAAATTTTTTCACAGAAAACAGAGGTGTTTTTTTGCAAAGTGCCTACCTGTGGATTTTGGCCTCTAGCTTAGCCGGCACCTGGGGAAACCTAGCAAACCAGCGCATTTTTGAAAACTAGACACCTAGGGGAATCCAAGATGGGGTGACTTGTGGGACTCTGACCAGGTTCTGTTACCCAGAATCCTTTGCAAACCTCACAATTTGACCAAAAAAACACTTTTTCCTCTCATTTCGGTGACAGAAAGTTCTGAAATCCAAGAGGAGCCACAAATTTCCTTCCACCCAGCTTTTCCCCAAGTCTCCCGATAAAAATGGTACCTCACTGGTGTGGGTAGGCATAGCGCCCACGAAAGGAAATGGCCCAAAATACAACGTGGACACATCAAATTTTTTCACAGAAAACAGAGGTGTTTTTTACAAAGTGCCTACCTGTGGATTTTGGCCTCTAGCTCAGCCGGCAACTGGGGAAACCTGGCAAACCAGCGCATTTTTGAAAACTAGACACCTAGGGGAATCCAGGATGGGGTGACTTGTGGGGCTCTGACCAGGTTCTGTTACCCAGAATCCTTTGCAAACCTAAAAATTTGGCCCCAAAAAAACTTTTTCCTGTCATTTCGGTGACAGAAAGTTCTGGAATCTGAGAGGAGCCACAAATTTCCTTCCACCCAGCGTTCCCCCAAGTCTCTCGATAAAAATGGTACCTCACTTGTGTGGGTAGGCCTAGCGCCCACGAAAGGAAATGGCCCAAAACACAACGTGGACACATCAAATTTTTTCACAGAAAAAAGTGCCTACCTGTGGATTTTGGCCTCTAGCTCAGCCAGGCCCAGGGGGAACAGAAATGGCCTAAAATGAATTTGCCCCCCCAATGCCCCCGGGGAGCGACCCTTGGGGGCAGATTGACCTAAAATCGGCCGATTTGCCCCCAAGGGGAGCAGAAATGGTCTAAATACAATTTGCCCCCCAGGGGAGCAACCCTTGCCTAATGGGTCGCTCCCCATCTCTAAAAAAAACAAACAAACCAAAAAAAAACACAATTTTTTTTTGCCCTGGTGCCTAGAGGTTTCTGCCCCCCCGGGGGGCAGATCGGCCTAATAACAATAGACTGATCTGCCCCCAGGGGAGGCAGAAATGGGCTAAAATAAATTTGCCTCCCACACCCCTGGGGAGCGACCCTTGCCTACAGGGTCGCTCCTCTTGCGTGACGTTGGCAGAAAAAAAAAGATCCCCGGTGCCTAGTGGTTTACTGATCTGCCCCCAAAGGGGGCAGAAATGGCCTAAATACAATTTGCCCCTCCAGGGGAGCGACCCTTGCATAAGGGGTCGCTCCCCATCTGTAAATCAACAACAAAAATCCCCGGTGCCTAGTGGTTTCTGCCCCCCCCCTTGAGGGCAGATCGGCCTAATTAAAATAGGCTGATCTGCCCCCCAGGGGGGCAGAAATGGCCTAAAATAAATTTGCCCCCCAGGGGAACGACCCTTGCCTAAGGGGTCGCTCCCCACCTCAAAAATACAAAACAAAACAAAAACAACAAAAAACAAAAAAAAGATCCCTGGTGCCTAGAGGTTTCTGCCCCCAGGGGGGGCAGAAAAGGCCTTTAAAAAAATGCCCCCCCTGGGAGCGACCCTTGCCCAAGGGGTCGCTCCCCTTGTGTGAAATTTGCGGGAAAAAAAAAAAACTCCCTGGTGTCTAGTGGTTTCTATCCCACTTAGGGGCAGATTGCCCTCATAAAAATAGGCCAATCTGCCCCCAAGGGGGGCAGAAATGGCCTAAATATAATTTGCCCCCTAGGGGAGAGACCCTTGCCTAAGTGGTCACTCCCCACCTCAAAAATACAAAACAAAACAAAAACAAGATCATAACAAATTATAGACCGATCTGCCCAGAAAAGGCCTTTAAAAAAAATGCCCCCCCTGGGAGCGACCCTTGCCCAAGGGGTCGCTCCCTCATGCCAATTTCATAAACAAAAAAACAAATCCCTGGTGTCTAGTGGGCGTTTTAGCAGCCGGATTGCTTGCAATCCGGCTGCTAAAACGCTGAGAGAGACTTCAAAGGGAAGGAAACAACTTTCCTTCCCTTTGAAGTCTCTCGGCCTCCTCCACGTGATCGGAAGAGAAATGCTTTTGCATTTCTCTTCCGATCGCGAATGGGAGGAGGCCTTGTGACAATCAGCGTGCGATCGCGCGCTGACGTCACAGGGGGGTGGGTGGGTCGGTGGTGGAAGGGGAAGGGCTTCCCCTTCCATCCCTGCCTTGGGGGGGTGGGGGGAACCCCACAGAGGGAGCGCTAGCGCTCCCTCTGGGCTCTGTGCCCAGGACGTAATGGTTACGTCCTGATCACACGAGCACTGTGCCTCAGGACGTAACCATTACGTCCTGGGCACAGAAGGGGTTAAGCAGTCTATGCAGACAAGCTATGCCAATCTTACGGACTGAGGCCTTAGACAGGAATAGAGATATTATGAAAATGCAAAGACTTATCAATGTTATGCCAGTAAAACCATTGACTCCATACTAGGAACAATTGTGCAAGCAATGCCTACAATACATACTTAAAAAATTGTCATTAGCATGCCAGTACAAGTATCACATCAGTGTGCGCTATTGTGCGCTATTAATGCCCATATTATGTCAAGAATTTCAACAGTATGCACACTTGCATTTGCCCCATAACTCATGAAGCCGTAATGCATGGTTAGGTATGGACCACTAGTTGTGAATCCGTACTTCATAATCAGATTTTGCCTTTTTGGCAAGTAATAATTCCTACATGTTTCAAATTGCCACATTACTTAATAATCTTTAGTGTATGTTGAAACTGCATCATTACCTATTAAACTCAAAAGTATGTTTCAGTTAACTTTCAAAAATCTCGAGGAGTGCTTTGTCAACGTTAAACCATCACTCTGAGGCCCTGATTACAGGGCATGGTTTGCAATATCGCTCAATCAATATGATTAAATGCTATTCAGTTATCCCAGTATGTGTTCCTATTTTAGGAATCGATTAGTAATCATCACTATAGCGCTGACTTTTAAAGGAAGCCTCAGAAATCTTGAATGTGTGTACAAATTTGCACCATGATCAGAAATCCTAACCTTATGCTCAGATTTAGCCCATTCGCCAAATAATCCTAATTTTATGTTCATATTTGCCATGTTTGTTGGGTGGGAAAAAGGAACAAAACAATATATCAGTAGCAACGATTCTTCCATAAGCATTGCTTTCAACCAGTCGCCAATGAGAACATTCCAGATTAAAATTTATTTGACCCCACAAGAAGTTGCAGACCACTCTATTTGCTACCTTAATTTTGAGGGGACAAGCTTTATTGCTGTTGCAAAGGTACAGGGTAGGACTGGGACAGAAAATAGGTCTGGGCACCAAAAACAAAGTAGCCTCCATTAGCTAATCAGATAGCTAAAAAAGTATCCCACACTTGCAGATTGGGGTTGTTTTGAACTTGTAAAGAACATTGTAGAGGCTCACACATTGACATTTTAGACCAGCCTATCAGGTACTGCTGATTACCCCAAGGGCCAGTCCGCCCTGCCAAGATATTACCAGTGATGAAAATTCGGAAAAGGCCTTCTTCGTCTACTCTCCCAGGATTTGAAACACGCACGCTGATCATCATCATCATATACTTTATTCGACCATAGGTCATAAAAGTTACATATTAAATTGTACAAAAAAGGTACGTTTTCTTCATTATACTTTTACACTGGCTGAAAATAGTAAGGTTTAGAATAGGAAAAGCTTCTATAGGCAATGGCCTACTATAATCCACCATTGATCCCGATACATAACTTAACATTTAGATACCAGGGTTTCTGAGACAATTGCTTCATAACGTTAAAATAGTACAAATATTTAAAACTCTTAAAACGATATGGGGTGATTTCAAAATACATATTTCCCAGATGGTATCATCATCAAGATAAATACAAACTATCCGACCCAAGATGTAAAAATTTAAAGTGCTGATTTGATGTTACATAATAATATAATTCCTTAATAATTTAGATGGCATACTTTAACAAAGAGAGCCTACTACCGGCATAATCATTTGGCAAATTTAAGCACTGTCAAGTCGTTAAGACACAAGCACAGTGTGATAAAAAGCTTATATATTAACTTAAAATGGTTATCGGATTCATGTTAAAATGGCACGAGTACCAGACAGATGCCTAAAAAATAGCTCTTTATGGCTAAAACTAGTGTTAAAATGGCAGAAACACATAATGATTACCTACATAATGTCTGAAAAATCTATTCCAAGCCCTATCCAACCCACTTCATCCAGATCATCTTCATCATCAACTTAGTTCATCAAAGACCATAAAAGCACATAAAACAGAATATAATAATTCTTAAGTAAATAAATAAATACATGTCTGTAAATAGGTGTAAAATATTAAAACAATAACTTGATTTGCACATATGGCTCTAAATCTTACCTATATAGAGATAAGACCTTAAATAACTTTTTGAAGATGGCAACGTATGCACCAAGCTGTTGCTAAATACTTACTTACTGAAAGAATTACGTCAGCTGAATTATGGCTTTTTAGAACCCGTAGAGCCAAGGAGCAATTCTTGAATCCCATGTCCCTGCAAATCTTGCGGATCCATTTTGTTCGCGGAATCGCATAGGCTGGGCAGAAGAACATAAAATGCTCAATGGTTTCAAAAATACTGCCACAGGCAGGGCATGTATCGGGAAGATTAATCGACCCCCACCTATGAATCAATGACATCAGGGGCAGTGAGCCAAAACGAAACCTTGCGTATAAGCTCTTGCCTTGCAAGTCCGGTATCACATCCAAATAGGATTCAAACTTTGGGGACCATTTAATATCAGTAAAGGAATTAGTTAAGCGACCATGGGATTTATGGATTATGTAGTTGTCCTTAACATAAGACCAATAGGTTAACTTTAAAACATTTTTGTGCTGTCTCTCTAGTTTGTGGGGATTTTCCCAATAGTCGCCCAAGCCCAAAAGCCTAAGCCAATGGGCCACATGGCGAATCCAGGGAAGAGTATTAGCATTTTGGCATTTCAGTAAATCGAGTAATGCGGTCTTA
This sequence comes from Pleurodeles waltl, assembly GCF_031143425.1. NCBI lineage: Eukaryota > Metazoa > Chordata > Amphibia > Caudata > Salamandridae > Pleurodeles > Pleurodeles waltl. The sequence goes on from NC_090444.1 coordinate 462,837,334, forward strand.
TATATATCTAGTTCGGGGGTTGTCCATAATCTAATCCAATAAAGGAGAGGTCTTAGAGTAGCTAGATCTGCTACTCGGCTTAACCCCAGATCTAGAAATAATGGAAGCAAGGGTGTAGTGCGTGGACATGCAATTAAAGCCCTTGCAAAGTTGTTTTCCCCCACACTGATCTTATTGCAGTTAGCGTAATCCCATACCTCCGCTCCGTACAGGGCTGCACTTTGATCCTTAGCCGTGTAAATTTTTATTGCTGGGGAAACAACCTTTGTAAAGGAGCTTTGATAAAAACGCAATATGGATGAGGCTCTATGTTGAAGGAGCCCTGCACTTTTCGTAATCTGCTCTTCCCATAGTAGTTTACTGGTTAACCTAACTCCCAAGTAATCTATAGAGCTTACTTCCTTCAGCGGTACTCCCTCAATGTGGATGGAACATCTTTTCCTAGGTCCCTTGGATAAGACCATCAATTTTGTTTTGTTAATGTTAACCTCCAGCCCATAATCGCTACAGAATTGGTTAAACCGCTGATATTAGAACAGCTTCTACCCTCTTGCAATTTAGGGGGAAGCTGAACCCTCATCCCTTCAAAGAACACTGTCTCCCAACACAAAACGGAAGCTCTGGTTGCCTGTTTCTTAGTAAACCAGCGTGAAACATACCCCTGTCTTTGCCCATGGTTTAACATTGTGTAGCTTACTAACTGCGGGAACCTATATCCCCAAATAATGTTCAGAATCACATTGTTGAGGGCAGTGGAATGGGGTGCTGCTCAGTATTGTACCAGGCACTGTCCTGTCAACGCCAACATTGGGAGTGAAAGTTAAGAGTGTGGCAAAAGCACATGAAGCAGCATATACCTTATTACACGGGGCATGCGGTCCAGGTGGACAGAAGCACTCAAACAATATTATTTAGTAGGGATCTGTAGGGTTTAGGCACTCAGGGCGGCGTGCATGCTAGCGGCGGGCGTCAGCCCAATAATCAGACACAGGATTATTGTGTCCGAGTTGCAGTACGGGTGCCAGGATCGAGACTCCTGCTCCCATACTTGTAGCAACCATTTATTACCTTCTACCTCAACCACCCTTGCCGGAGTCACAGGGGAGGGGGCTAAACACCCATATGGGAATGGCCAGAGTGGTAGGTCTGTGTGCGAGGCACTAGTTATGTCACAAGTGTGCCGTCCCCTCTTCATCAGCAACGTTACATTCCTCCTTTATTTTAAACAGGCAGAGAAACAGGAGGCACGCTTCCTACATGCCCTTCTCCCGGTGGGTCTAGTTCATGGAATTGTCATTGGCGCAGTACAAAATTTCTCAGTCTCACAGATGGTACAGGATTACCTCAGAGATGATATCGGGTACGGATACTATGCCCATCCGGCTCGGTTGGATGTGTTCCGGCCTCTCGCTCCACTTGGTCCCCTGACACATTTGGACTTGGGTTTGATTCACCCTCTTCTGCTCTCGGTTCTGTGGGAGAGTTGGGATGTGACTCATTTTGAGCGTCACTGTCTGTGACTCCGCGCTGGCTTCCATCTGGGGTTTTTGGACATCCGAGGCTGAATTTCTTGAAATGAGACACATTCCTGGATACAACCTCTGGTCATTGTTGAACAGTCACTTTGGTGCCTTTCACATGAACAATTGTCCAAGGAGTCTCCACAATTGGCAGTCGAAATTTGCTCCCAGGGTGACGATCTTTGAGGAGCACCTGATCCCCTATGCGGAGAGTCGACAGACGCGCACGGTGGCATTGGCTGGCATGCGCATTTCACTGGTGGCGTTTTGCAAACACTTTAGAGTCTGATGGGAGCTCGGTCCCATTCCGGATGGTGTGGGATGGAGTCTTGAATCACTCTCCCCATGATAGCATGACGTGGGGCTTCCCCCGTGGTGGAGTGAGGTGTTTGGTGGTAGTCACACAAGAACGAGTAGATGTTCTAGTCACAGGGCTGACAGTTAGCAGGGGCAATTCGAACTACCTTATTCAAAGTTCTCATAAACTGCTCTGTTTTCCCGTTTGCTTGTGGCCACCTCGGTGTGACGCACTTATGGGTGATATCCCATGACCTGAAATACTTTGCTATCTCATGGCTCTGTAACGGGGGTCCATTGTCGATGTGTATATCTTTGAGCAGGCTGTAAATGTCCATTACCTTTTCGAGCTTTGGGATTACCTTGTGAGCTCCTTGCGTGGAGAGGATTTTTACTTCAGGGTATTTGAAAGTCATCAATGATGACCATTGTGTACCTGCCATCTGTCAGGCTGCCAAAATCGAGACTGAAACAGACCCACGGTTGACTCAGTCCCGCCTCCGTGATGATGGGTGCTGGGGCAGATGGGACACCAGTGACTTGGAACCATGGACAGGACTTCACTACCATCTCTATTTGTTCATCCATAAGGGGAACCACACTTTCGTTTGTAGCCTGCTTTTGGTCTTTCTTTGCTTGGATTACTTAGTCCTGGAGGCTGGCGTGGATAACAAGTCGGGGGCCTCTGAGGAGGCATCCGTCAGGATCAGCCACTAGTTCTTGACGCATGTGAAACAGGCTCTCTATGACTCTTCGGGCTTCTAGGGTCTTCTGACTCCATGTGCTTTTGAATCGGTGCCATTGGTTTGTCTGTGAAGCCTCAATGCCTCCTGGAGACACTGATCTTGGGCAGAGACTCGCTTGACTTGGTCTACAGAAATGGGCCTGGGTCTCTACCGGTCTACCACATTTCGGACATATTCTTCTGTTTCTCGTGCTGCGTCTTCTTTCCTCGGGCTGGCAGCTCGGGATGTCTGAACAGAATCTGCTGGGTTGGTGGATCTAGGCGGCTAGTCTACTTGGCAGACGTAGTCTTGCAACTGTAACATCCATTTTTCAATTCTCTGAGGTGGTTTTGAGGCTGTCCCTTGAAACAGCAGAATGAGGGACTTATGGTCAGTGGTGACTACAAATGGCCTGCCATAAACAAACAGGTGAAAGTACTAGCACCCCCACTGGACAGCGATGGTTTCTTTCTCTATCTGCATGTTCTGCTGCTCTGTGTCTGTTAGGGATCGGCTGGCGAAGGCCACGTTGACCCTTTCTCCTCCTGGGGGTCGCTGCATCAGGATGGCACCTAGCCCCTTTGGGCCAGCATCAACGGCAATATTGGTCTTCTTCAGGGGGTCGTAGTAGAGCAGGGTGTTATCAGTGGAAACTGCTTCTTTGGTCTCTTGGAAGGCCTTTCCCTGGGCTTCGCCCCAGTGCCATGGCATGGACGACTTCAGTAGCTCCCTCAGAGCCTGGTTTCAGGATGGTGAGATCCAGTATGAATTGGCCACAGTAGTTCACCATCACTAGGAAGCTCTGGATCTCTGACACGGTGGTGGGGGAAGTTACTTCCTTGATTGCATGAACCTTTTCAGGGTCCAGGGCAATTCCCACGGATGAAAATGTTTAGCCAAAGAAGGTGATTGTCTGAGTAAGGAACTCACATTTATCCCTGTGAAAGGTGAGCCCGGAGTCTCAAATTCTCTGGAGCAGTCCTCTGAGATGACCATTGTGTTTGGTTATTGACTTGGCGTACAGTACAATGTCGTCATTGACATTTATCACCCATGGGAAGCTGCTAAGAATCTCTCGGATAGTGCCCTGGAAATCTTTGGCGGCACTGGATATGCCAAAGTTCACCTGGCGGCATCGCCAGAGCCCCGCGTGGGTTCAAAAAGTTGTGATGTGCCTCGACTTCTCAGCCAGGACTAGTTGGTGATATCCTGACCAGAGATCGACTTTGGTGAACCAGCGTGCTCCATTTAGTTCTGCCAATAATTCGTTCACCGTGGGGGTGAGATGGCACTTCTGCCTGATTGCCACATTGGGTAGCCTAATATCCACACAGATGCGGACCTCTCCTGGTTGTTTTGGCTTCCTTGCTACTACGATCGTGGACACCCACGGTGTAGGTCTGGTCACCTTCTTGATGATGTAATCCACTTCTAGTTTTTCTATCTCTTGTGGCCTGAAGTGAAACGCGATCCTCCAGTGTCTCAGAGGGATTGGTTCGACCGTCTGGTCTATATCCAGTGTTACTTCTCTCCCCTTCAGACAGCCGATTTCTTGGAATGCTTCCGGGAATTAATCTACAATGTGGGCTGCACCTTCCTGATGTACCCCAAAAGCGAAGGTTACTATCATGAGGTCTTCCGCTGTCTTACATCCCAGTAGCATTCCTTTTCCTTCTTCAGTGACGTAGACCACAGAGTTGCACGTCTCCCTTCCATGAGAGATTGTGGTATGGAATTTTCCCTGAACGGCCAGTGGTTGGCGTTGTCCATAGGCGAAGACTCTGATTTGCGTGTACAGTAGTCGTGGTGGTTGTAGTTGCCGGTACATCACCCTGGATAATAAGTTGATGGATGCTCCATTGTCCACAGTAGCTAGTATAGGTTGGGTGCCAGTTTGTACCTGACATTGGGGAAGGGGGTGTTGGGTTTACAGAGCTTTTCCTTCTGTGAGTACAGCATGGACCGTGTTTTCAGCTTCTTCATAGTCATCGTCCATGTCGCTGTGGAAATCGGCTAGTGTGTTGACGTTCGGTGGGGTGACTCCTCGCTTGCGGGAATGGCAGACTTTTACAAAGTGATTGTTCTTTCCACAGACTGCACATCTCTTTCCTCTCACCAGGCAAGCAGCAGAGGGGTGAACGGGGCCACTGCAATATCTGCAAGTTTGGCATCTTGTCTTGGCAATTTCTTTAGGGGGTTCACGGACCCCACTACATTGACAGGTTCCGTCTTTATGGGCTTAATCAGGGCTCCTTCCATGTGAGTGGTGCAAGCCTTGGATAGTTCTTTGTTTCTTCCCAGTGTGAGTATGTCTGCCAGTGGTTTCCCCGGTTCTTCTAGGATTCGCTCTCTGAGTTTTACGGATGTGCACCCTTGGATAATCTGGCCCCGAATTTCATCTCCTTCGTCGGCAAACCTACATGTGCTGGCTAACTCTTTGAGTCTCGTGTAGAAGACATCCAGGGATTCTGCTTGGCGTTGTCTGGCTTGCCGAAATATTAACTGTTCGTAATCCTTATTAACCATAGGTGCAAAGTACCCATTGAGTGCAGTCACTAGGGTTTCATGCATTTTGGGGGTTGCCTCTGTCAAAGTTTTGGATATGTGATGCAGTTCTTTTCCTCCTAAGTGAAGGATCATGGCGCGTTTTCTATCGTCCTCTATTTCCATGGTGTCAAAGTAGAGGGTTACACATTTTACCCAATCCTACCATCTGGATGCTTGCACGGAAGGGCGCCATCTATGATGAAAGGTTCTCCCAGGGGAATGTTAGCCATCTTCTCTGGTTGTCACAGCTATGTGTGTTGCGGCGTGCAGTTGAGACTTTTGTTCCTTCTTGTTTGCATTATCAGTCTCCAGGCATCAAGAGGTTCAGTGTCCTGGAGCCGGGGGTTGCCGCGTGACGTCCAGCAGCCTTGTATGTAAGTGCGGCTGTGATGTGACAGCTTTATGTGGGTCTGCACTAACGGGGGTGTCCACCATGGTAAAACTGTAGTAGGGCTGTTGTGGTGTGGTGCTTGTGACAATGATGCCCTCCTTCGCACCCAGCAGTGAAGCTTTTGTCCACCCCCCTTGGGTAGGGTGGATTGTTCTTACTTGTTTTTAGCTTTAGGGTAGGACAATTGCAGCAGCAGCTCTGGGGCAGTCTTGTTCTTCTTCTTCCCTCTAGTCTGAGAGGCGATCCTCCGCATGTGGCCTGGGCAGCAGTCTTTATGAGACGGGTGTGCCTGGTGGGGGTACACTCGCCCTCGTCGTCAATTTGTAGTGTTTAGGTACACAAGGTGGCACGAACGCTAGTGCCGGGCCTCAGCCCAATAATCAGATGCACGCTACTTATTACGTCCGAGTTGCAGTACGGGCGCCAGTATTGAGACTCACGTTCATAGCAACCATTTATTACCTTCTACCTCGTGACCTCCGGTCCCACCACCCTCCGCCGGAGTCACAGGGGAGGGGGCTAAACACTCCTCCACGGTTGGCTAGGGTGGTAGGTCTCTGGGACAGGCCCTTGTTATGTCACAAGTGCGCCGTCTCCTCTCCGGAAGCAAAGTTACAGGATCCAGGTAAATGTGCCCCTTGCCGACTCTTTGGATAAAGGCAAGCATTTTAGTTATCTGAGTTCTCTCATGTTCCCAAATAAGGACATAATTACCCCTGTGGGCCCAGCAGCTACTGCTTTAATTCTTGGTGTTTTTGTTTTTGATGACTTAGCATCAGTTACCGGTTTCTCTGCAGAGCATGAAGCCTACTGACTATTTTCTCTACTTCTCACTAGCAAATATATCAGCCACTTGGGTTAAACATGGCAGACGAGCCCCTGAATTTCGTCCATACCTCCAATGATGATCTCCTGCTGCAAAACTGCAGAGAGCATCCTCCATGACACACAAGAAACAGTGGTCCTGGTATCTTGGCCCACAGTGAGTATCCCTCCCGTTATCAACTGCAGGAACTAACCTGACTGTGAGTAGTGGTGTTATGACTCATGGTACAATAATGTTAGCATTGTTAGAGTGGTCAAAGTATAGGGACTGTCTCTTTCTCTTAATCGAGGGCACAGGTTTGCGAAATTTCTGCCATGTTAATTAAAAATACTTAATTATCGGCCATGTTAGAGTTTATTGTTTTTTCTGACTGTATCCCTGCCCACTTGCCTTGCTTGAAAGACAATAATGAGCATTAGCTGTTAGGTATCGGTTAAGCTTATTGACATTTTAGGATTTTGAAGTGTCACCACATGAAACACTGTGCTGTTACATGTTTTGGCGTCCCCCTGGGTTGAGATGAACTCTTTCAACAGATAAATGTAAAAACATATACACGCAAAAATAAAAGCAACACAGAATCTTTGAACCTGAGTAGCTCTCTACAGCCTTTGTCTAGATTCACGCTACAGAAACACCATATGGAAAGATACATACATAAATCTACCTACACCATCAATCATTCATGGACTGTTTCTTTCTCTTTGCCCCGGTATAGCACTATGTAGAGCCCTGTGGAGAGCTGGATGCAGTCCAGGCTCTCCATGGGAACTTTCGGGCTGGATGAAGATGGCCAAGTTGAGTATAGGATGGGGGGGCTAGAGGTGGAGGGTCTGTGGGGGAGTATTTAGGGAGTGGATTGGGTAGGATGGTCCTCATCCGCGCAGCCTGTTGCGCTGCACTGAGGTTGGCCAATCCGTAGTGTGTGAAGGGTAGGGTTAGAGCAGCATGGCCGTGGGACATGACGTGGCAGCGGTGAGGGCCGCGCTTCACGTAATAGGTGAAGCTGGCAGCAGTGACCTCCTCAGGCCTGGCGTGCTCGTCCAGGCCTGAGTGGGGATTACGTGCACAATGTGTGCAGCAGCACACGGCATAGTGGCGGCGGTTGCCGTCTGCCGCTCGTCGTCCAGGGGGCGAGGAGAAGGTCAGAGGGGGCCAGGGACGTGCGTGTCCACTCCATTGATCCATAGCATGAGAGAGGAAGTGCGGGGGAGCCTGAAAGTGAGCTGGTGCAGTGTGGGGCGGAGCCTGTCAGGGAAGAACTGGCTGGTAGGAATGCAGGGCCCTGTGCTCTGAGGAGAGATCCAGGCAGGTGAAGCGGAAGTCTGGGGGGCCAATGAGGTGCCCAAGGAGAGGCGTAGTTTGAGAGAGGGCAGTTGGGTGTGGGTTCCTGCTGAGGAGAAGGGTAAGGAACAGGAGGCTGGTGCGGCTGGTGGGCCCGGCAGCGTGATGGGCACACAGGACGTACATTGCCACGTGCGGCGTGGGGAGTCAAAGCCAGAGTCAGAGGTTGGCAGAATGGTGGTGCAACCAACGGGGCGCAAGACAGCCCCAGAACGTTGGTCCGAAGCAATAGAGGGGTCTTTGGCGGACTTCTCTACACCGCGGGAGCGCATGAAGCACACGCCATGGGTGCCACAGGATGGAGGATGAGCGTGACGTGGCGGATACAGAGGGTGCTGATGATGAGTGGGGTATGGACGAGGAGGATGTGGTTGCGCTGGATTATGAGGAACACTTGGAGGAATGGGAAGAAGGGGAGATTTGTGAAAAAGAGGTGAGTGTGGAACTAGGAAGGGGGAAGGGGTACAGGACTGGCGCAACGCCTTCTTCTCTTCATGTTTTTCAGGCATCAACGACTGGCGCATGATGTCCATGAGGTTTCATGCAAAAAAGGTTGCAGATGCTAGTCACTGTTGGAAGCGGGTACTCAAGTCCACAGAGTACATGGTAAGGGGGAATGGTGGTCCCTGTGGGGTGATCGGAAAGGCAAGGCTGGTGCGGCCCAATAGAAGTCTTTTGGAGTAGGGGATGACTCGGTACACAGCATGCCCAGTGCAGGTGCTGTACAAGCAGGGAGCAATGAGGGGGACGGCCATAAGAAGCGACTCCCATGTATGGGACTAGTGATGCCACTGGGGTCTCACGTGCCGGACAAGACAAAAAGGAGGGTCTGGAAGCATGAGTATGTTGACATATTCAATCTCCTTCATAGAGATATTCAGGCGAAGGAAGGCTCTAAGGAGGAGGAATGGGAACTGGCACGTAGGCCCAGGGTCCCCATAACTATGGATAAGTGGACCTCCGCAATTTTGATCTATGCCAGGTATCTACTGCGAAAAATATATGGACAGGGCCATTGTCATGTTTAAGAACATGGACATTATTCGCATGGCTGAGCTACGACGAGGAGTTCAAGGCCAGAGTGAGTGTTAATCCTGAATAGCCATGGGGAGATGTAGACTCGGAGTTGTGGATGCGGTGGATGGCCTCTTCGCATTCTGCAGCATCCACCCACACAGCTAGTGGTCTTCCAATGGTCTATAAGCCTTTTCAGCAGCATCCGGCTCAAGGAGGGGAGGGTCTGGCACAAAGGGCACCAGTGGCTAACTCAGGAGCATGTTGGAATTTCAACAACGGGTTTTGCTCCAGACACCCCTGCAAATTTAAACTTGAGCGTTTCAAATGTGGGGGGAGGCACCCAGTCATGCAATGTTTTCCCTGCCAGTCTGGTGGAAAAGTGGAGATCTACCAGGGGCAGAGGAGGGCAAGGCACTCCTGGGCCAAAAGGAGCCTACTCCAATTAAGTTGGTTAGGTTATTTCCCTGGTTGCGCATGTACCCGGATATGGATATGGCATGTAAATTGAAATGGGGTTTCAGAGAAGGGTTTTTACTCGGCAAAAACCATGCCAGATGTGGTGGTGACTAAATTGAGTAAGGAATTGGCAGAGGGCAGAATTGCGGAGCCCCTTTTACAGCTGGCATATGGAGGACCTGATGATTTCACCTTTGGGTGTGGTCCCCAAGAAGAGCAAGGGGGATTCCTGACTGATACACCATTTGTCATGGCCAGCAGATACACAGGTAGTGTACGCCTCAGTAGACAATGCCATTCGGCTCATACGGGGGTGTGGCAGAGACGCTGAGTTGGCTAAGTGCGACATCAAGTCAGCTTTTCGGTTGCTCCCTCTTCACCCTGAGCATTTCTCTTTCTCTTTGCTTGGGATGCAATTGGGAGGGGCCATTACATAGACAGAGTGCTTCCCATGGGGTGCGCAATTTCTTGTGCATTGTTCGAGGCATTCAGTACCTTCTTGCAGTGGGTTTTTGTGCAGGTGAGTGGACATCAGATGGTGTTACACTGCTTGGACGATTTCCTTTTTGTGGGTTCACCGCACTCTGGTTCGTGTGGTAAGGTGTTGCAGTGCTTTGAGAGTTTGGCGCTGGACTTGGGGGTTCCCCTGGCCCCAGGAAAAACAGAGGGCCCTAGCCGCGTGCTGACTCTTTTGGGCATTGAGCTGGACACAGTGGCCTTCATGGCGCATTTGTCTGCTGCGAAGGTTGAAGAAACTTTACAATTTTTACTGCAATTTTTGAGACAGAAGATAGAATTGCGCATGGCTCAACAACTCCTGGGTTTCCCCAACTTTGCATGCCAGGTGGTCCGGGGAAGTAGGACTTTCAGCAGACGCATGGGGCTGGCTATGTCAGCTGTATCCGTTCCTCATCACAGGATTCAGCTGACTGTAGGTTTGAGGGAGGACATCAAGGTTTGGGAGCTTTTCCTGACACAATGGGGCTTCCATGTCATTTCGGGGGGAAGACACTGTCTGGCAGGTGCAGATTTTTTTGGACACCGCGGGGGCCTCTGGTTTTAGCCTTTTTTGGGATGGGCGGTGGTGTGCGGAACCATGGCCTGCACAATTGTTGAATCAGGGCAGGAGCACTGTGTTCTTGGAATTCTTCCCACTGCTGGTGGCTTTGGCAGTGTGGGGTGATGAACTGGCCAATAGGACAATAATGTTCCATGTGGACAATTTGACAGTGGTTGACTTGGTGTACAGACAGAGGGCCGGTGATCTCAGGGTGCTGTGGCTTTTGAGGAGGTTTATGCTTTGTTGTTTGACTTTGAATATCATATTTAGAGCTGCACATATTCCTGGGGTCAACAATTCTATCGCAGATTCTCTGTCTCTTTCGCAGTAGCAACGTTTCCGCACATTGGCACCAGGCGCAGGGGAGCACAAGACAACAGTCCTCGACAGACATTTGGGAGTGGGGGGCGTGATTGTCATGAGACTGGTGGAGATGTCGCTAGCAGAAGCCACCCTAAGGAGTTATCTCCTAGCATGGTTGGAATTTCAGGACTTTGATGTTTTTGACGGGCAGTTCTGGAGGCAGGAGCAGGGAGCGCTTGAAGCTCGAGTGTTGCGTTTTGTTAAATTTCTGATTCAGAGGAGTTTATCGCCTGCCACGATTGGGGACAAGTTGGCAGGAGTGTCTTTTTATGGAAAGTTGCTTTTAGCTGGGATCTGGCGAAGGATGACATCATGGGGAGACTGCTGAAGGGTTGGAGGAGGGCAAGATCGGGTCAGGTAGGGTGGTGCGTGAAGCTATTACATTTGGCCTGCTCTTAAAAAAATTGCAAAACTGCCAGTTTGTTATGTGGATGCACACGAGGTACCTCTTTTTCATTTGTGTATGATATGGATGTTTTTTGGGGCTTTCCGTGTATCTGAATTGTTGGGTGTGGGGAAAGCTTGTGGAGTAAGGGAGGGGGACGTGCGAAGGAAGGGTGAGCACTTGGGTATCTGGTTGAGGCGGTCCAAAACGGATCAATTGGGCTGGGAAAATGGATATGGTTGGACATTGGTGGAGGGAGAAGCATGTCCAGTGCTGGAATGGGACAGTTTCAAAGGGCACAGGCAGGAGAAGGGAGGAGTGTTTTTTGTCATGAGAATGGTAAGAAGATTACAGCTTTCAGTTGTTGGCTGTTTTGAGAATGTTTTTGAGGCATCTTGAGAGGCAGGTGGGTACGTTTGTTACTCAATGTTTCAGGATTGGTCTGGAAACTGAGGGGGCTCGCTTAGGTTGGGACTGGGACCAAATCAGGTGCCTTGCAAAGTGGCAGTCAAAATGTTGTGAGAGATACGTGAGGGCCGATTTGGAGTCTTTTCTGGGGACAGGGTAGTTTGTGCCATGTGGGGTGGGTCTCTTCAGGTGTTGGGTTTTGAGGAGGAGGGCAGATATTGTCACACACTGACATCTGTTTATCCTCGAGGTTGTGTGCGTGGCTAAGAGAAAGTTAAAGCGGTCACATGGCTGGTCAGACACTCATTTATTCTCTGGGCGGCTAAATATACAGAAAAGCAAGTCTATGAACGATCTCTGGGACATCCAAGTAGCAGGCACGAGGTGTTGTGGTAGGGAAAGATTTGAATGAGGTGGGGCAATTTGCTTCCTTTTATAACATCGATCCCACCGACATGGGGTTGTCCTGAGGTATTGGTATTGCACCTTGGGGAAAATGATTTAGTCAGCTTATCTGGGCTCACCCTACAGCAACACATGCAGCAGGAATTGGCATTGCTGAGGCAAACATGCATGGGACCTGTTTGGTGTGGACAGAGTTTGTGCCCCGGAGGAACTGGAGAGGAGCTCTGAAACACGTGGCTATTGAAAGGGCTCGGAGGAAGCTTAATCGGACTATGCAGGTTTTCTGTGGGGCACATGCCATTAAGGTGCTGACATATGAAGGGATTAAGAAGGAAGAAGAGGTGCTCTTCAGGGATGATGGAGTGCATCTCTCGGAAATGGGGAATGTGCACTGCATGTTGGAACTGTGTTTCTTGCTGACTAATCTTTGGGGGAGAATCTATGGTGGTGTGAGCATCTTTAAAGATCTTGAGGTGTTGCAGTGGGTTTTGTTGGTGGGGCAGGAAAATTCCCAAAGGGTTTGTGCTGGGTGGCAGTAGATGGGTGAGGGTGGAGAGTCAGATGCGGGCCTCGCCACTCTTCCAGGGGGGAAAAGAAGCAGGTGCAGGGTGACAGAGTGGGATATGCCGGATTCAGACAGGAGATTAAAGCAATGGGAGAATGGAAATGGACGCTGGGTGAACGGAGGAAAAAGTGGAGGATTGAAGTGAGAATAGAAGACGGGGGAGTTCCAAAGGGTAAAAATGAAAAATTGTTCCTTCAGAGTTCCAGTTATGTTAATGTTATGTTATGATGAGCAAGCCTATCCTAATAAATGGCCTTTTACACTAGTAAAATGGGTGTCAATCTCTATGTCTCGATGTAGGGCCCCGTGAAGAGTGGGACGCAGCCCAGTCTCTCCACTGGAACTTCCGGGCTGGATGGTGATGGCCAAGTTGAGGATAGGCTGGGGGGCTAGATGGGAGGGCCTGGGGGAGTATACTGTATGAGGAGGGGCTTGGGTAGGATCAGCCTCTTCTGCGCAGCCTGTCGCGCTGCACTGAGGTTGGCCACCCACCGCCATACAGGAGGAAAGTGGGATGTGCTTGGGAAATGGTGTATGTGAATGGGGGTACTGTGTGTTGGGGGTTGTATGCCAGTATATGGGAGGATGCTCAGTGCGGGCAGTTAGATGGGGGAGGGTGGAGAGTCAGATGTGAGCCTGGCCACCCTTTCAAAGGGGAAAAAGAAGCAGGTGAAGGATGACAGAGTGGAGGATGCCCGGTTCAGACAGGAGACGAAAGCAAAAGGGGCACGGGTGGGAGAATAGAAGTGGATGCTGGGTGAATGGAGGAAAAAGTGGAGGAATGGCGTGAGAATGGAAGACGGGGGGAGTTCCAAAGAGTAAAGATGAAAAGTTGTTGATTCATAGTTCCAGTTATGTTAATGTTATATTATGATGAACAAGCCTGTCCTAATAAATGGCCTTTTAAACTAGTAAAATGGGTATCAGTGTCTATGTCCCGATGTTGACTTCGGCAAGGGTTGAACTATGCAAATACCACGTACATACAATAAATAAACTCCAAATAATGAAGTACAAACCAATTGATCTTGTGCTTCAGGGAATTGCCATTATGCCCACAGGGACCAGTGCTTAATTAGTGCTTGTTGTTTCCGGTGCAGAGCACCAGCACTTATTTTTTAGGGCCAGCACTTATTTTTCTGCCTCAAGCATTTACTGCAAGCAAAAGACATGTCTGGGAAAGACCCCTATCTCCATCAAACTCTGTGTTTTGTAAACTCTGACCCACTTTTCTGCTTTTGATGTTCAGATTTTGACATTTTATGTGTTGTTTCCTTAATGGAGAGAATTTCTCTCTTCCAGTAAATGCTGCACATGTGAGCTTGCAAAGATAACACATTAAAAAAGTTACATGTTGGAGGCAGGAAGTTGAAAACATTTGAAGTTAAAATTCCCCCTCCTCCAGCTCAAGAGACATTGGCCCTCATTATGACATTGGCAGTAAATCCCACTTACCGCCACGCTGATGGCCGCCAACTTACTGCCGCGGCGGCGGATATCCATTCACCATATTATGACACACACACACCAATCTGACAGAATTCAGCCACACACACAAATCCACCAGACCAAAGGTCAGTGATAAATTGGCAGTATCAGAACCCACACGTTACGCCAACCAAACAACGTCCACCACATTAGGACCCACGAATCACCACGGCAGACATTCAACAGCGGTAAACCATTGGTGGTACATACCGCTGCGTTCACAATAGACACCCACATACAAAACAACACTACATTGGCCAATTCAAACAACACACACCTGACACCCATACACACACCATACCCACACCACTATAAAACACCCACCCACATTACCCACAACCCTTTACGACTACAAAGCATTGCCAACAGAGAGACACCAAGACCACTGACACAACCAGAGACACACACTACTCACACCTATACACCAGTTAAGCACTCCACTCACCCCCTCCACTACCTCCCTCCCAGCCACATCCACATTCACACCTGCATGCACTACATCATCATCCACTATCAACATCATCACCACACCAAGCAGAACACACACCTCACTGGCAGACACCTCCACAAAAGCAATGCACACATCCCCTGTGTACTCTCCCACTGTATCTGCCTCCCCCAAAGTACACAAACGCAAGCACTCAGACACCCACCAGCCATCCACCTCACAACAGCATACAACCCATGCACCTGCACCCAAATCCAGCAGGCAAACACCTCCAACAACCACGCCCTCATCCTCCACTCCCATTCCTTCTCCCTTTTCCTGCCCCAATGTCCCTAAGAAACGTTTCCTATCCACCATTGACCTCTTCCCTACCCCACCCCCCCATCCTACACGTATGGCCAGGGTATCACAAACCCAGCCACGCACCTCAGCCACACAGTCGACGGGCCAATGTTCCATCCGCACCTACTCATGGTGGAAAGGAATCCAGGTCACATTTACTGAAGGGGAAGGAGCCTGCACCAGCCAGCCTAAAGAAAGGGGAAGGAGCCTGCAGCGGCAGGCAAGAAAGGCAAGGGGCCTGCACCACCCCAGTGCATCCATCCGAGAGTGCAGGGGATGTGCAAGAGCCTCCCACCACCACCAGCACCGCAACAATGCATCCATCCAAGGGTGCAGGGGATGTGCAGGAGCCTCTCACCACCACAACAGTGCAGCCGTCACCGCCAGAAGATGCAAAGTAATCCTGCCTCCATGGGCTGCTGTGCGGCCTGTCCATACCAGAACCAGTGAGCAAGTCACCCACTTGAGAGACTGTGGCTTTGCACTCTCCAGGACCTAGCACAGGGCATGTCGCCCCCTCCAGAACCAGTATGCAAGCCACCTACTTAAGAGACTGTGGCCTTGCACTCCCCAGGACCAAGCACAGGGCATGTTGCCCCATCCAGAACCAGTGGACAAGTCACCAACTAGAGAGACTGTGGCCTATCACTCCCCAGGACCTAGCACAGGGCATGTTGCCCCCTCCAGAACCAGTGGGAAAGTCACCCACTTGGGAGACTATGGCCTTGCACTCCCCAGGACCACGCACAGGGCATGTTGCCCCCTCCATAACCAGTATGCAAGCCACCCACTCGAGAGACTGTGGCCTTGCACTCCCGAGGACCAAGCACATGTAATGTTGCCCCCTCCAGAACCAGTAGGCAAGTCACCCACTTGAGAGACTGTGACCTATCAATCCCCAGGACCAAGCACAGGGCATGTGGCCCCCTCCAGAACCAGTGGGCACTGCCTATTTGCCAACTGATGCCTCTGCAGTGTTCTCTCTGTGTTGATGCAGGTGACAAGTGGGGCCTTGGACTTTGGCCTGTGGCCTTGTGGCGCACGCGAACTGAGGACTCGACAGTGTCCCTTGTTCTGTACATTTATAAATATCTGTTACATTGGCTAACATTATTTTTTTACTGTGTTGATATTATTACACTTCCTTTGGTAAATTTGTTTTGTCCTTGCATTATGCAGCCAATTTCAGGGGATTAACTTGCTTTCTTGTGCATCTGGTTGTGTATATGTGTCACTCTCTTTTTCCTCCCCCCTCCCTTGTGTGTTAGGCGTCTGTACTCACTGTCGTCGTCTTTGCCGGCGTTGGTGTTCGTGGTGGAGCAGAATGTAGACTATCATCGGAAATACATGCAGTTCGGGTTCCTTGGTGGCGTGGTTCTTCCCTGTGTCTCCAATGGTGAGTCCTTTCACTGCTGAGCTCAGTTTCCACCAGGCTTTTGATGTCGTTGACACTGCCCCGGAAAAGGTGACGGATTGTGATGTTGTAATATGGTGGGTGGAACTTTGACTTCCGCCCGGGTGTAGGTGGCTACCGCCATGGTAGCTGTTGTTTCCGCCCTGGCAGTCGGTGTGGTACACTGGCTGTCTTTCAGAGATCTTTCCGCCATTGTCATAATTTGGTGGTAATTACCGCCGGCCTGTTGGCGGTATTACCGACCGCCAGGGTCTTAATGAGGGCCATTTTCTTGAATTAGCTGATGGTTAGATTAATTAATAAGAGTATCTTGCCAAGTTCCTTCCTCCCCTACCTTTACCCAGATTTGGACTCTTCTAAATTGGAGTGGCTGCTTACCCCTTTCTCTCTAACTAAGAAAGTCAATGGCAGGAGAATATTCTTGGTCATGTAGATTATTTATTCTTAACAGTACTTCTGGATAGATTTTGACTGACATGATTGGAATGACTTTATGATTTCCACTCCAAAAAAGGTTAACTGATGCTCTGTTGTAAACAACACAAGGACAACCCTACCTGCCCATGAGAACAAGGGTAAATCTGATATAACCAAGTAATTACCCCTTGGAACTCCTTTGTTGATATCTCCCACCTACTTCCAAGGTATGTGATTTAAATCCATTACTTACTTAGTACTGAATACTGTCAGGAAAGGTACAGGACACATTTTCTGTTGTATCGCCATATGAAATAGCATTTGTTTTATAGGAACAGGATAAAATTCTTATATCACAAAAATAGTGCAGACAACGCAGTACTCAGACAGTGAACAGACAGTTAGCAGACATACATATAACAACATAAAGCAATACACGGACAAGTCCCAGGGCTGCACAAAGATGTGGAAAACCAATGTGGTTAGAGATCATATCTGTATGTATACTGTATCTCCAAACAAAACCTAAAGCGGGTGTCAACATTTCCGCCCATGCCTATTTTTCTGGTCTCATCAGGACATGTGTCATCAGGCTAATATACCTAAAACAAAAGAAATTGTGTGTTCAGTACCTGTAACCAAGAGGGCTATCATTTAATATCACGTTCCTATCCAAAATATGCACTCACCACACATACACTGTGAGTATTTGGACCCTCATACAGTCATCCACAGTATGTCCTGCAATGAAAGCAGGTTTTCCAATTATTGTATCATAATCTAAATGGTCATTATATCCTTCTCACTTTGTGCACAATTTGTGAATACTGAGTGAAAAGTGAGTGCATCAAGCAAAAACCGATCCATCAACCAATGTACACCCTGATCTCCATATTATTTATATGACGTGATGTGCCCACTATGTCATTTGCTACTCGGCAACCACACATGTGAAACCACATCCATGGTACCTCGGCATCATGGATGTGAGTTACCACTATGTTTTTGTACGATTCTTGACAGTAACCAGTACTAAGTATGTAATGGATTTAGATCACATACCTTGGAAGTAAATGGGAAGTACAGACAAACGAGTCCACTGGGACAGTTGTGAAGTTAAATATGTTTAAAAGGTAGTCATCTATTCTCATGAAAGAATCACTCATCTATTTATGGGAGTGCACCATATGGCTTATCTGAGAGGAACCACAATGTACTCTTCATCAAGGAAGACAACCTATCACTCCTCATGTTCAGAGGTGACACATCTAAAAAAAAGATAGAGATGAGATAGAAACAGAGATTGGGACAGAGAGGATGGAAATTCTAAGGAAACAGATGTTGAAGAAGGATACTGGACTGAGGTAGGAATGTTTTGCATTAACTCTTTTTAGGCCTTAACAAATATATAATGGCATTCATTACTAAAATCACACACTTCCCCTATATATTTTTTCAAGCTGTTGGTTTTATATTTGCATTCATGGCTCAGTCTTCATTTACTTCAGTCTTCTCTTTGGAAACACTATAAATGCAACAGTTCCTATTCCTGCACCATGGCATTCATGAGCGCCTCAGTTTTGTCATATGAATAGAATGCTAACACTCTAGTTGTTCATTAGAACATTGCAGTTATACTACAGTAGAACCTTAGTGTTGTGTGAATATGAATGACGGAACATTTTTCACTCTTGAAGTACTCCGTAGAGCTGTGACATAAGTGCTAGAACGTGGTGAAGTGAATGCAGGTTTAGAATATTGAGTTCACAGTTAAATGCAGGTGAATAAAGATGTGTAATACATAGCTCATTGTGTATTGTATTCATTGGTGGGTACCCAGGCTGGGGAGGATTCTACAACTGGTGACGAGATAGGGGAAAAGTAATCCGAAGATTGACAGTGCTCTCCCAGAGAGCTTGCCGCACGTGGTCCAAGCATACTGCTAATATGTGCTACGTGTGCCTTTGTTGAGGTGCAGAATAGACAGTGGTGTACGTGGAGTCAAAGCACAACTCGAGCCGGTGTGAAGCATTTGAAGATAAAGAAAGCTTTAATGAGAAGTCTAGGCATCACTGGTCAAGAACCTACTGGTAAGATCATACAGAGAGGTACTGTGCTAGTATGCAATATAAAGCTATACTGCACACGAATGACTACCGAAGAAGGCAGATAAAACTTGGTTTTGAGAGTTTGTTTTGAGAGTGCAACAAATTACACATTAATGTTGTGATCAGCAGCACTACGAGGCAGGGAACAATCAAGTGTCAAAAAGCACCAAAGAACGCCTGAAATGCAACAATTCGGATACAAGAAAAAGTCATCAGCTTACCAGAACCAATAAAACACAGTGGCCCAAGAAGAAGTGCCTAGGGATGTGCTTTCGGAGCCATCCTTACCTGAAGCAGAGAGAGGCACCATAGAAAGCTGTTCTGTCAATGTAGACCAAGAAAGGCCAAATTCCCTGCAGTTATAAAAGATGACCCTGAGGCCAGCACGTCGCAGGGCCTGGCTGATGGTAAAAATGGAACAGGTCCTGATGGATGGCCGATGAAGCAGGCGAGACTTCCAATGTAATGTCAGTTAGTCCTACAAATGGTTATAATGCTGTCACCTTCCTGAAACTACCACCACCATTCGACATCGCCTAAATGCAAAATATTGGTATTAGATGGACTGCTGCATTTAGAGAAATGTGATGATTTTCTTGATGCTCTAGAAGAAACAGATAACAAAAAGATTATCAAGTACCTGAAGAATCTTGCTGGATGGTGTAAGAGAAACCATAAAGAAAATGCTGCAAGTTACTGAAGCTAAGTACTGTCAAATTAAAGAAACTTTGAATCCTAAACTCAATCCTATGCCGAATGTAGATTACAAAAGGTACATTTTCAGTCAAGAATGGCAGAGTTGATGAAACATAGACAAATTTGTTGAGAGACTCGATTCACTCATCAAACACTGTAGATTCAATTAATTTAATGATGAAGAAGCAATAAGTCTCAGAGTTATTGATGGAGTCTGTCAGATTGATTCAGACAGCAAATAGTCTGCAGCAAGTTCTCATGACTGCCAGAGCTGAAGAGATTGTTGATCAACAAACTGCTGACACGGAGGCTGGAGGTGCCCAAAGTGAGTCAGTCATGAACATGAAGAGCAGTCAGAAACACAAAGCTGGAGGACACAAGATGATGTCTCCAAAGAAAAAGAAGTTGTGTTTCAGGTGCTGATTGTCATTTCCACACAAATGTAAAGGTCCCTCCATTGGGCAAATATTCAAAGGCTTTGGTAAGGAAAACCATTTTGTAACAGTTTCCAAGGCAAAGGAAAAAGTAAGTGCATCATGGAAAGACGACAAAATGGCTGACCAAGCTTTCCAGAAGCGATGTTCGATGCACGCACACAAGGCCACGTGACAAAATCAGTTCAGACAAATCAACACAAAATGAAGTCATCGTCAAAAAGTTTGTCAGTATCAAGTGAAAGTGAAGAAGAAGGTGACTGTGAAATGTCGATTTTTACCTCAGAACCATGCACAAATGGTTGCACTGGCTACATGTGAAGAAAAGTAACAGTCAAAGAAAAGTCAACATGAAAAAGCACCAAAGTCATTCAAATATTGCCTGAAGATTACACTGAAAATAAATGGTTGTTCCATACATTTCATCATCGTCAGTGGTGCTTCGATAAACATTATGCATTTGAAGAAATGTAATGAACTATCTCCATTGCCACAACTGATCCATCGACAATTACAGTGTATACATGGGTGGCATTGACACCCTTAAACAGTATTGGTTAATTCATAGCGACTATGAAACTCAAGAAGACAAAAGTGCAAGCACCCATCCATGTGTTTCAAGGTACGGCATCCTGTGCTTGTTTACTTAGTTTCAGCACAGCTGCTAATATAGGACTGATCTATGTGAAATGACAGATGAATGCTCATCATGGAACAGTAAATCAGTTCCATTCATTGTTTGATGGGTTAGGAAAACTTAAGATAACGGAAGTACAATTGCATATTAATGAGGATGTCAATCCTGTTGCACAAAGACACAGAAGAATTGCATTTCATTTACAAGAAGCTGTTGAAAAGGAACTTGAATCATTACTTCAGCATGATATCATTGAGCATTCTACTGGTCGACACTGTGGGTTTCTCCCCTCATGGTTGAGTTTGCGGCTACATGCAGACAATCAAGACATGCAATACACAGCTCCTTGTGTATCTTATTCATTGGCTGGTACCCAGGCTGGGGAGGATGCTACAATTGGCAAATCTAGGGCTCTCTCAAGAGGCTAAAGGTTTTACTCATAAGGATGGGCATATGTTAGATTTAATCTGTGCCTCACTGGGCCTTGTATTTTGAGTGAGCAGTGTTCCCCAGGTCTGGACAGATAATTCCCTGATTTATTTTAAGATCAAACTGCAATGTAAGGTACAGGGTTGGAGTAGAAACCCAAAGCAGCCTTAGCAATTTTGTCAGTGCAGCCGCCAGGTTAAGTGGGGGTTTGCAAGTGCAAAATACTGCTGCTTTTGTTACTGGGGACCAGTACTGCAGCACCTCTCCAAAACCGGCCCCCTGTCACAAAAATGGTCCCCACCCTTCCAGCCTCCCTGGAAAATGTCCGATGCACGCTACAGTCAATCCAGCCCTGGTAAGGTAGGTTATAAGTAAACAATGATAAATATGCCTTCAATGGTTTGGCCCTGTAAATAGAGCTGGCTGACTGTGTCCACCTCAAGACAGATGAAATGTGACTCGGTGAATACAGTGTACCAGAACTATCAGAAGGGGACAAATCAGGCTCTCAACAAAGTCCTTCCTTTAAAGGTTGTAAAGTGCAATTGTGCCCTCCCTTCTGCACTACGGTATAATGACTGTGTTGAAAGATGCAAAAGCGGGCCACAAAAGATTTAAAGAATCTGGTAGTCTCACTACTCCATTGAGTCTAAACTAGAGTTAAAGGAGGCACAAAAAGCCTACATAAAGTTAGTTAGTACTACTAAGGCATCCTATTTTTCTAACAAATTTTTGATACCCTACAGCTCTCCAAAAAGATTTTGACTATAGTGTGTTCTCTGTCTGCACCTTTTTGTATCAGACAAATATTGGTCATACACAACATCTCTGTGGTCAGCTATCTAATTTCTTTGAGGAGAAAATTGCTAAAATTTGTGGCAGCCTCACTCATGCGACTACACCTTTAACGACGGCTGAAGTGCTGGTGAGTAGGGAGAGTGTGGCCAGGCATAAAACCTTTATTGTTCTGAATGACACACTATGTTGTCCGAATTTGACCCACTGAACCATTAAGTGTTAATGGAATAAGCTAATACCATTATCTCAGGTCCTCTGCTAGATCCAATGGCTCCTGAGTCACTATAAAATATTGTCTTCCAATCCATTGCTGGATATCTGTAATAGATCTTTGACTGAAGCGTTGGTGCCCGATGAATGGAAAAGGGCACTGGTGGCTTCTCTATTGAAAAAGGCAAATGCTAGCCAATCTGTTCTGAACAACATTCGACTAAAAGCCTTACTGCCTTTACCAGCTAAAATCACAGAAAATGTTTTACCAGACATTTGGGGTTTCATTGAGTTCTATCAGTTGTTAGATCCTGCATAATCTGGATTTCACCCTATACATGGCACTGAAACTGCTTTAGTTCCTGTCCGGGGTGATCTAAGAATGTTGGTAGATAAAGATCACTTAGTGGCTCTTGGGTTACTCATTTCATCTGCTGTGTTCATTACAGTTTACCATGCCATCTTGCTTTCAAGATTGGCAGATATTGATATCTAGGGTCACACCCGGAAATAGTGCAGGCCTTATTTGGAGAAGAAATGTCAGGCAGTTCACCTTCCACCTTATCAGTCACTTTTCAGGGCCATGGGCCAGGGAGTCCCTCAGGGGTCAGCCATCAGCCTCACTCTCTTTCATCTGTACATCCATCTTTTAGCAGATCTAATTTGATGACCTTTACAAACTATGCAGAAGACACACGTTCGCTTACATCAAAAGACTACACAGTGTCTCAGCCTTTCGATTTATTCCATCAATGCATGACAGACGTCACCTCTTGGATGTTCCAATATTCATAAAAATTTAATGAGGAAAGTTTATCATTTTGTGCTGCTCATGCACTAGTTCTTTATGGGTTTTACCCACTGATTTCTAGATCATATCTTCAGAAACCTAGGCTTTTACAAGGATGATAAATCATCCTTGACCAGCCATGTGAATCAGTTGTTGGTCACCTGTTTTTCACTTTTAAGTGTCCTGCCTGAAATGTTGCATATCATCCTGTTCTGCTTTCTGATTTTGCCACTTCTTCCTGTTTCTGCTGTCCCCTTGGTGGCGATTCAACAATTTTACACAGGTTGAACTACTGCATTTCTCTGTTTCTAGGCTCTCTTGTTAACATCTTGTAGGGGTATTAGCAATGTCAAAATGCTGCTGCCAGACTGGCACTACAACAGCCTCACTATTCCACTGCATGCTTCATGCATTACACTGGCTACCTCTGTCTAAGAGAATTATGTTTAAATATCCTTGTTGTGATCATAAGGCTTTACATAAGACAGGCCCATTATATGGTTAGCACTATTTTGAACACCATACTCCTGTTGGTTTGTTGCACTCATCTGATGAAAATGTTATGATTATCCCAAAGTTCAGATGGAAACGTTGGCAAGGCAGATCTATTTCAAGTAGTGTGGCTCATTTATGAAGTACTCAGCTTTTTTCCTTGTGAGCAACACATGATTTCTAGCCTTTAAAAACGCTTTAAAAACCCGGCTCTATATGTTTAAGTGACTGTTGTCATTATTCTCTTCTCAATTTGGCATTTATCCAGTGCCTAGACACATGTATAGATAACAGTTGCAGTCCATTGATTAACATAACAATATAACATAACATTGTGGAATTGACTGACAAACTGTTACTACTGTTGGAAGTATGAATGAGGACAATGCTTGAGAATTTATAGAAAAATGTGTCCTCATTTGAGCTTGCTGTTGTATTAAATATAATTTCCATGAAAAATTAAAATCGTCATTAAGCTCATTTACCAGAGTCTCCTTGATAGGAAAATATTTCAGTTCTACAGGTCAAAGTGCAGAAATGTGATGTTTGGGTGTGCCTCACATTTATTAAGAACACAGCATATTAGCAGTTTAGTTGTTCATTACAACTCTGGTGAAGCTGCAGTAAAACATGAGAGAATCAACTAGCAATTTGCTGTTATTGCTAAAGGTATGTTTCACTCATTTTGATAGACTTGTTTCTCAAGTGACCCTGGAATATATTGGTAAATTCATAGAAAATGTGCCCTCATTTAGCTTCTAAGGAGCTAACTATAACTGCCATAAGAAAAGTGTGAGAGATCAATGCTACCCATCACAAATAGTTTATTAAATCTCAGCAAAGTATCAGAAGGGGAAATTCAATTCAAACTTAATAAGGCACCACTAGTAAATCATTTACATGTCAACTAGAATCTGTTATTGCCCTTTCTATATGCTCCTTTTCCCAACCCTAAAAACCAGCTATTCATTAGAATACATTTCAATAGGACATAAGAGGAGCGTTAGTACCAAAAACATCGAACAGGTGTGTTCCATGAAACCTTCCCTCTAAAACGTAGAATGAAAAACCTGATCTAACAAAAAAATGTGAATTTCACCCCAGATTTTAAGAGTCTGATTTACAATACAAATATCATGCAAGGGTGAGGGAAGTCACATGCAGTTGTTGGCTGGGATTGGAGTAGGGCCTTAGATTCACACTTTTTTAGTTTGTTTTAGTTTTATATAGTGTGAACTCGACCAAAGGTATTAGAGCACTTTACATGAGCACCAGTTACATTACATAAGGACATAATCATTTCTTGGTGGTGGCGGTTGGACCGCCGCACTCTTGGCAGTCCGACTGCCAGATTATGAGATTGCCGCCTATGCCGGGATAATAAATCCTGACGGGTTGGCAGCATTGAAAGTTGTGGTCAGCCACGGTGTTGCAGAGTTCAGCCCCACCATGCTGATCACAACTTCACTTTCCACCAGGCTTTTCATGGTAGGGTCCCTGCTATGAAAAGGCTGGCAGAAAGTCAGTATTGAGTGCCACAGGGGGTGGCCATGCACTGCCTGTCATAAAGGCAGTACAGCCCCCCCCGACAGCACACTCAAAATACATACCGTGAATTCCAAGGGTTCTTGTGTGTGAAGGCATTGGCCTTGGCTCCCCAAGAGAGTAAGGGGGTCATTCTGACCCCGGCGGTCTAAGACCGCCGGGGCCAGGGTCGGCGGGAGCACCGCCGACAGGCCGGCGGTGCCCCGCAGGGCATTCTGACCGCGGCGGTTCGGCCACGGTCAGAAGAGGCAAACCGGCGGTCTCCCGCCGGTTTACCGCTGCCCTTAGAATCCCCCATGGCGGCGCAGCTTGCTGCGCCGCCATGGGGGATTCTGACACCCCCTACCGCCATCCTGTTCCTGGCGGTTCGCCCGCCAGGAACAGGATGGCGGTAGGGGGTGCTGCGGGGCCCCTGGGGGCCCCTGCCGTGCCCATGCCACTGGCATGGGCACGGCAGGGGCCCCCGTAAGAGGGCCCCACAAAGTATTTCAGTGTCTGCCTAGCAGACACTGAAATACGCGACGGGTGCAACTGCACCCGTCGCACCTTCCCACTCCGCCGGCTCAATTCTGAGCCGGCATCCTAGTGGGAAGGTTGATTTGCCCTGGGCTGGCGGGTGGCCTTTTGGCGGCCGCCCGCCAGCCCAGGGCAAATCTCAGAATCACCGCTGCGGTCTTTCGACCGCGGTGCGGTGTTCTGACGGCGGAACCTTGGCGGACGGCCTCCGCCGTCCGCCAAGGTTAGAATCAGCCCCTAAGTATTGTCAGTCTTGGCGGCAATGCCGCCGGGATCGTAATCAGGCCCTAAGTGGCTTGCCCAGAATGACAGGATGTTGACCCAATGCCTAGACTCAAACCTGGTTCCCCAGCCCCAAAGTTGGCAGCTTTGTTATGAACTGTTATGTCACATGCTCTCCCTTGTCAATAGGTACCTGGCAGTGCTCTTCACATTGAATAAAATTGCATAAATAATGGAGCTGTGGTGTGCTTTGCTACAATGGAGTCATAGACAAATTCTATTTATGTTTCTGAGGTCTAAAGACAAGGAGCTTTATTTAAAGTTTGGTGGATGGAATATACTGTCACAAACATGGCATTTGTACCTGGTGCCGTAATACAAGTGCATTAAAGCCTAGGGACTTGTAATAGGACGGGATAGACTTCAAATATTGAGGGATTATTCTATCAGGCCGAAAGGGTCAGTGTCTTTTATATTTCGCTGTGAAACACAGGGAAAGATTTGGGTCAAGGAAGGTGAAACATAAGCCTTAAATATGAAATGGTAGGCTTTCAGCAGTGGACCGTACTCGATAGTGCAGTAACAATAGGGGACATTAACATGAGGCGAGTTATACCACTCATTCTGATAGCCCCTCTTGTTTCCTTTCAGAGTGTCTGGGCCAAAGTATTCCTGGAAATGGATGCTATTTACTGTCTTGTGTGCTCAGTCATATTTCAGAGGGTTCTGCAGAAAGAAGGCCCTCTATCATTTAAGCATCTTAATGTACAGCAGTAACACCCAATATATCATATCTCCGCATCAGTGTAGTAGACAGTGAAATTATTTTATTTGTTTTTAGTAAATCAAAAGAATGAGAAAATATATCCAGTCATCGAGCTATGCTGCATTACTTCCATTTTCTAAGTGCAACTATTCGTACTAGAGTCATAAATAACATCTGTTGTGATTAAAACGTATCAGTGTGCTGCATCTGAACTGACATAGATCAGAAATATTCACATTGCGGCACTTTCACTTAAATGTTGACAGATGGAGAGTAGATGTAGCAGAAAGCTCTCTTTTTGTGTCTGCGCTATAAAAGTGTCAGCCTTGCCCATGAAGGATGGAGTGGATTTAAGTCAGCCTTCAAGAACTCTTCCTTATCGTAACCAATAACAAGCACACCTGGCATTTCTAAATCACATGTATTGTCATGGATTGCCACTATCCACAGCAACAAAAGAAATGCACTCATCATATAGGAAATACATGTTAAAATACAATATTCTGACCTTTCTGTGCATTTTCCCGTCAAGGCGCAGATAAATAAAGCTCAATTAAACCAATTTTAATTGTGGTGGATTTGAAATTTTGGCTTTGAATTGCTAGGCATAAAAGACATGTAGATAGCTGTCCCTGCTTCAGTTTTTCCAACCTATACAGCTCCAGCAGCGATTCATGTGTTATTAATGAAAAGCAGTCCATCAGCCAGTACTAAACCGGCCTAAGGGGCACTCAGGCAATGCCTGATGGGTCGGTTTGCTAGATCATTGAGTGGGCCGGATTTCTACCTGCTTGTGGGTCTTTTTATGGCCGGAACTGGACAGATTAGCAAATGTAGTTCACTTTTTAAGGTATCTGGCTCAAATCGGGGACCACTTTTATTTTGGTGCCCGGGTCTGCTTTTTGTCCTATCTAACCCTGTCTACAGCAAACAATGTGGTTCTTTTTGCGCTATGTAGTGGGGCCCAGCAATGCAAAAAAGGTAGACTGAGGACTTAAAGAGATGTAGTGCACATTATACCCCATTCCTCATTTCTATTACACCCTATCTTGTGCACCATTTTGCTTAATGATACACCCAAAATGAGCTTTACAGAAATGAATCAAGCATGCATGCAGCACACCCATTACCGATTGAGCTGCACACTGCATTGCTGCTCAAAACAGAAACAGCATGTCAGAGGTCAAAAGTAGAATATTCCATTCCACCTACAGAATTCACAGAATTTTGACGACTACGTGTTAATCTTGTTATATGGAGTTCCAGCCAAATTCCACCAATCGCCACATGGTGGAATTTTTTCTCGTGTGGGGCTCCAGAATGGTAAGTTGGCGAGTGAGATTTGGCATCCCCTAGCATGATTTCTTGTTATCGCGAGGATTTTTCTAACACAGGTTGTCACAGCCTTTTGCCGTCAGATGGCTGCCTCTCAAGTAGAAAATCTATTTAAACTGCAGCAAAATCAACTTGTGTAGCTGAGCCCTCTAGCACACCACATGGTGCCATTAGTGCTGATTTTTCACCGCAGAACTCGCTACGGACTGTAAATCACAGCACAACCAAGTCGGTGTGTCTGTATCTGCCAGTTGGCAGAACTCCTCAGAATCACAGAGTTTTAATGTAACTCAGAGGCACTCCACAGAGTCAAATTCAGCCAGTTCTGCCCACCCTAGTCAAAAATATGCAATCTTTCAGTAAGCATTGGAAAAGTGTGTTTTATGTGATTGTCAAATGCATTTGTTTGAAAGTGCTGGAATGCTGGATGATCTGGTGAAAGAGTATGAGCATGTCGTATACTTTATGACAGAAGGATGAAGGCTTTAGAGAGGATACTTTGTTAATGTGACAATCTATGAAAAAACAACCTAGCACAGTGTAAGATCATTCACTCACTTCGCTATTTCAAAAGGGGACTAAAAACAAGTCTCTTAAAGGAGTACACCATCTTTTACTAATAAAGGCCGCGCTGGAACTTTCCTGAGGCAGAGGAGGAGGTGGGCAGCAGCTGTGTGCTGCATTCAATCAGGGCAGGAGCCCTTTAAATTCACGTAAGCGCTCCCGCTCCGCGGGACGCGCTGCACTTTCCTGAGGCAGAGGAGGAGGTGGGCAGCAGCTGTGTGCTGCATTCAATCAGGGCAGGAGCCCTTTAAATTCACGTAAGCGCTCCCGCTCCGCGGGACGCGCTGGAACTTTCCTGAGGCAGAGGAGGAGGTGGGCAGCAGCTGTGTGCTGCATTCAATCAGGGCAGGAGCCCTTTAAATTCACGTAAGCGCTCCCGCTCCGTGGGACGCGCTGGAACTTTCCTGAGGCAGAGGAGGAGGTGGGCAGCAGCTGTGTGCTGCATTCAATCAGGGCAGGAGCCCTTTAAATTCACGTAAGCGCTCCCGCTCCGCGGGACGCGCTGGAACTTTCCTGAGGCAGAGGAGGAGGTGGGCAGCAGCTGTGTGCTGCATTCAATCAGGGCAGGAGCCCTTTAAATTCACGTAAGCGCTCCCGCTCCGCGGGACGCGCTGGAACTTTCCTGAGGCAGAGGAGGAGGTGGGCAGCAGCCAGGAAGAGGCAGGGCAGGGCCACCCCCCTGACATTTACCTTAAACTGTGGTCCCAGATAACCACTTTCCATTGGACTGCCCGAAGGACAAACTCAAGCCTATTCACACTGTGGTGGGGTAGCTTTCCCCCAAAGCTCTAGGCCTCTACCTAGTCAGTGGTCAATTTCCAATATTAATCTGCCTTTGCTCGCCCCGCTGTGATTTTACTTGATTCTCCCACTAAATTCAAGGCCCCTGGTTCTTAGCAAAATGGGTCGACGACGCGGGGGGGGGGTTGGACGGGAAATTGCACTCTAACCAAACCCTGGATGGCTTTTTACAAAAGGCCGTTGGGGAACTTGAAAGAGAAATAGAACTAGTGCAGCGTCGTCTTGCTGCCCCTCCTTCTGCATCCATTAGCTCAGCCCATGATAGCCCAGTCTCACAGCCCCACCCGCGACTAGAGCTCCAGTCTGTCCCGATTATCCATTCCCCTTCTCCGTCCAAAATTCCTCAAGAGATCCAAGATGATACTCCAATTGCACCTGCCATTTGTGCCGCACCAACTTCATTGGTCCAGTGTCCCCCAATAGAAGGTCCCCTTACTTTAACTGAATCTAATACCAAAGGGAAAAGGAAGCGTAGGGAACCTGTCCTCAAAAATAAACGATCTAGAACCTTGAGCCCCTCTAATCTGGCGCAATCTTCTATTAATGAAATGGCATCAATCTCCTTACACAATACCAATAACTCCCATGCAAACGAGTTTATTAGGGATCTCATAAGAGATGAGCTCTCTAAACTACTTCTTCCTATCTCCAACCGTCTTCAAATAATTGAGGACAAACTTGAAAGTCTTACGAGCAGTCAGCTACCAACAATTTCTTTACCTGTAGAAATTCATCCTAATCATGACTCTACTGTTGCCATTAGTCACACAGGCCAAATTCCCAAAACTTTTCCTCCTATTCTAAATCACGTTTGGCCTAGTTCTGCTAAAACCCCCAGCATCCTGACGAACAAACCCCATATGGCCTTAGCTCCCTTATTAAAAGGAACCGCCTCATGGAACAATCCAGCAACTAATTCAGGAGACGGCCCCCCCTTTAGGGAATCCTCACAGCCAGCATACCAGAAGAAGAATAAGAGTAGGGGCTCTCAAGAACCCAAAGTGCTTCATCTACCACCTGAATCATGTCCTTATGTTCTTATTATATCAAATGTTCCTGAACTCAAACCTCATTTTTCCGAATCCTTCACCGAACTCAAAAATAAGGTTATCCACTGGTTGCACGTGAATGCGGGGTTTGCTTTTTCCATGTCATCTTCAATATTGATGGTGAGAAGGGTAGGGTGGGTGGGCCCGGGCCCTCTAGCGAAGATCGGTTTTGGGGATTGTATTGTCATTAATTTTAATTCTCCCGATCTTGTCCAACGACTTTCTTTAAATGCCAACAGACTTTACCCTACAACTGGCAAAACTTCTCTTTGCAGGTTACAAGTGTTCTATCCTCCTTCTATGTCGTCCTGGAGTACTCAATCACCACCATTACACGGGGCCGGCTCGGCTACTCACACACTGCCTACCCCCGTAATTGGTTCTAGACGTCCTCTATCCTCTCTCTCCGAGGCAGACTGACTAGGAGATGCCTTTCAGGATGCGGTATTGTCTAACTGCGAAGCTAAGTCCATTTGCCCTATTGGTCTTAACATCTCGGCCGATTTTGTTGTCCCGGGTTCACCCAATAGTTTAATATGCCAAGCATCTGAGGAATGCATTTCTAATCAGTCAAACGCTCCCTATACCTTGGGTCACATCTGCATGGCCAACCCCTCAAATCCAAACACTATTGAGGATATACCCAGCGAGGTTTCAAAGACTCAGAGTGAGAAATCTTCTGATCTTAATCCACCCGAGGGAAGCACCATGGTCCTTAACAGTCCCTCCCCTAGTATTCTATATGCCCAGAATAAAGTTGGGTCCTCATGCCCAGAGGATCTCGATAAGGTGCTCAGCTGGAATATAGCTGGATTGGAAAGCAAATTACACAGCCCAGGTTGGGGTAACCTAATTGATGATCACTTGATTTGTCTTTTTCAAGAAACATGGGCATTAGAACCCAAATATAGACTCGGTTTTAAAAGCTTTTGGGTTCCGGCCCGTAAGTCATCTTCTGGGAGACCTTCGGGAGGGTTGCTCGTGTGGCTAAATATTTCTCTCAGGTGCAAGATAGAAGAATTAGACACTGGTTGCCCGGACTTGCAAGCCCTATTGTTAATGATTTCTGAAGAAAAACCCCTCCTTTTAATTAATATCTATAATAGGAATGTGAGTCCCCACTTTGAGTCTGACGTTCTGTCAAACTTGGACTATGTTCTTAAAAGTAATTCCCCCTCTTTTGTTTTAATTGGAGGAGATTTTAATGTTACCTTCGAACCTAATCCTTTAGTCCAAGGAATCTGTAAAGAAGAGGATGCCCATTGGGGCATCCCCCAGTTAGTCTCCAACAAATAACCAAGATTGAACAAATCTGCACGTTTTTTGGCTGACATCGCACTAGCTCATGGCCTCCGAGCCTGTAATGGCCGCTCACACTCGGATGCTATTTTGCGACCCACTTTTAGGCGCGGAGAACATAGCAGTCGCATTGACTACATACTTCTTGATATCCGTCTTTGGTGTTACATGGTAGATATGAGGGTAGATGAGCAGCCTGTGAGCGACCACGACCCCCTGATTCTATCAACCAGAGGTCTTTTTCCTTCGTTTATAGTGCCTCACTCTTGGTCCAATGTGTCCCAACTGGCCCTAACCAATAATAGACGCAATCTAAAATGGGAATCTGTTATCTCCTCCCCTAAACATTTAGCATCTATCTACAGCTTGCTTGCAAATCATATGGAGTGTATGATCCGGTTAGATGAGTCCGAGGAGGGAGATAGCCTTCTTACAGCCCACACTGATCTGTTCCAATCTTTAAAACAATTTTTTACAAAAGAGACTGTTAACAACTCCAATAAAAAACACAATGCCCCTTGGTTCAATAATTCCTGCAGAACAGCACAACTAGCTCTCCTGGATGCAATTAAAGAAGGCCATGCTGCGACGCTGAGAATAGCCAGGGCCGCTTATAAGAAGGAATGCTCAAAGGCACGCAGAAGTTGGGAGGAGGCCAGATGGGCCACTATCCTGGTTTCAGCCTCATCTAATAATACTTCCAAGTTTTGGAAACTAATAGCTGATAATGACAGTGACTCTCCAGCCGTGCCTGGCTCTACAATCCTCTCAGCAACTTGGGTAGAGCATTTTGGGCAACTTTATGGAGGTCCACCAGAAGTTTCTCTGTGGCCCCCCAATGATTCAACAAACCAAGAGATCATTCCAATTTCTTTTTCTCTTTCCGAAACTAGAGCTGCAATAGACTCCCTGAAATGGGGGAAGGCTCCTGGCCCAGATAAAATTCCAGGTGATCTATATAAATCTGGACCTGATATATGGGCTCCCTACCTCAATTTTATCTGCAATACTATTGCAGCAGGCGCTCCAGTTCCATCTACTTGGAAAGGGGCAGAAATTGTACCGATCTTCAAAAAAGGAAATCCAAACATTCCGGCTAACTACCGTCCAATTAGTCTCCTCGATAACTTCCAAAAAATTTATGCGAAACATCTTCTGTCCCACCTTGAGGAATGGATTATTGAGTCTGAAGCCCTTTCTGATTTACAAGCGGGTTTCAGACCCGCTGTGAGCACAGTTGACCAAGCTCTAAGATTTATGTCAATAAAATGGAAGAATGTCGACCTGGGGGGGGGTAACCTTTACGTGGTCTTTATAGACCTAAGAGCCGCATTTGACCTGATCCCCAGGAATCTGCTGTGGTCAACATTATTAAACATGGGAGTGCCATTTGGCCTCCTGAAACTCATAGCCCAGTTGCACCAAAATACCTTTGCCCAAATCAGGTGTGGACAAGGGGGCGAGCTGACTGACCCTGTAGCTATCAAAAAAGGAGTTAGACAAGGCTGTGTTTTGGCACCTACTCTTTTTCTGCTCTACATTAATAATTGCATCCACTACCTAGAGAACTGCATAAATGATTCTCCAAAACTAGGTGGGAAAAAAATCCCCTGCCTGCTTTATGCAGATGATACGATCCTACTATCAAAATCGCCAATGGGAATTCAACACCTAATTAACCAGTTCTGTGCTTACTGTAGTGATTATGGTTTAGATGTAAACATTAAGAAAACTAAATTTATGATATTCACTACCTCAAAAAAACGACTGCGTTCTAACATTGAGATGAATTCGACCCCATTGGAGAAAGTTGAAGAGTTTGATTATTTGGGTTTCAGATTATCTACATCAGGCAAATGGAAGGCAGCCATTGACAAAGGGGCTCTGATCATAAGCCAAAGAGGTGGGGCCTTAGTCCGCAGATCTAGAAAGGCACCGAGCCCCCCTCTGAACATTCTTGCGGAGATTTATAATGTTCAAATCAGAGCAGCAGCCCTATATGGAGCGGAACTTTGGGGGTCCCATAAAAACCTGGACATTCTGCAAACTAAGGAAAATATCTTCCTTAGGCAGGTGTCCAGGCTAGGTACGGGCACTCCAATGACCCCTTTAAGGCTTGATCTTGGTTTAAATGGCATTAAAACCATAGCGGCCTTAAGACCCCTCTCCTACTGGATTCGTCTATGGAAATCTGCTGAACTAGAACCATATAGGCTGGCTATAAGAGAGTTGATAGCCGCCCCTAAGGCATTGGAGAGAATCCCTTGGCTGAAAGAGATGAAAATTGCCTGGGACAAAATGGGTCTTCCCCATTATTGGAATCACCCGGATCAAATCCCTGACAAGGCTAGGAGATTTGTTACGAACAGATATTGGGAGAAAGTTAACGAAGATTCCCTGCACCAAAAGAGGGCGGGTAGGTTAACAATGGATTTTCTCCAAATTAAGCATGAACCCTGGGCTGAGATTTTCCTGAACCTCCCTATCCCTCCGTATGCCCGTGCTCTATACCTGCAGTTAAGATATGGCACATTGCCTACCAAAGGTTTTACGGCCCATTGGCCATCTAACATCGCTACAAATGATAGGTGTATCTTCTGTCAACATTGTAAAGAAACATCAGAGCATGTATTATTCTTCTGCCCTTTGTACAAGACACCAAGAAAGAGGTGGATTATTCCCCTCTGTAAAAACATGCCATTGCAGGACAGAGTAACAGCCATTAGAATCTGTACGCATGATTTTTCTCCCAGGGTTGCCATTCCAGTTACCAAATATTTATCGGAGGCCTGGTACATCCGTCGCAAGTTCATTGCACCCAAAGGCTCCTGAGCCATTTCTATACTTGTTTTTAGAAGGATTTTAATCTTCTCTTTTTATCCTTTTTGTATTGTTTTTAGTTGGAAATTTCCATTATGAATTTGTTGCCCTCCTTATGACTACCAAGACTGCACAAGCTCATATAGCCTTCTCATATAGTTTTCCTGTTGTTTTCTTTGATTGGTACTCTGATAATGTCTTCTTTTAGTCCAATCAGACTATCTTTTGTCTTTTTTATCTTTTGGTTGTGCATACTGGTCCTCCAGATAAAAAGTCTTATATTTTAGTTTTTAGCTCTGTCCCCTTTTTTACTATATCTATTCATGTTTCATTTTATTGTATTTATATATTTGATGAAATGTTTTGTTTTGTTGTTCTTATTGTTACACTGTTTTGACGTCTACTGGTTTTACATTGTTATCATGTTTTTACTACATCCTTTTTTTTTTTTTAAGTATGATTGTTATTATTATTTTAAATGGACTAGATTTCTAGACCGAATGAACTTAATAATAATACTAATAAAGGCCCTTGAGTTCATCCCTGCCCAACTAGAAGAGAAACCCATACCACTTCCCTTCGCCTTTCATGAGTATAGCACTCAATTGCTTGCCAGTTTGGACTCTGCATTATAAGTCCAAATAAACAGATATGCAAATTCTTATTCTTCTAATATTATCAGTACTTTCATTATATGGTGAGTTAATTTTAAGGTTTCTTTGAATTCCCAAAAGCAACTCATTTGTGAACAAAGAATGAAAGCATCCTTTTGCAACACAATTTCTCCTACTATACAAACTTTGATAGCGTAAGCCCTAAATTTGCTGGGCATACGATAATCCCTACCTAAATTGATTGTCTAATTCTTCACTGATAATTGTCACAGAATACTCACTACTGCAACTGCTTTAAAAAGTCCAAGAGATGTTAAAACATTTACATTTGTTTAATTAATGTTTAGATGCACTCTCTAAAACATATTTCATTGTAATCATATATTTATGTTATGGACACTTTTACCTCTATAGGAAATAAATTGTTGTGCAGCATCTATTAAACTCACATAACCTCATAACATTTAATTGAGCTATATAATGCTAGCTGGCTAATGTAAACTGACATGTCTATCCCTGCATCATGTTGACAGACCTGATGCTTAATTTGAATTTCTCTTTCCCTCTTCACCGGTGATATACCCTTGATGACCGTTCATCTACTTCACATGTATCTATTTCCATCTTGTTCCGACCTCTGCTTCTTTATTGTTGGAGTTTCACTTTACATATGTCTTACACATACATACAAAAACAACAAAACCAAATAATCAATGCATGAATAAGTAAAAGATATCCCTAATCCTCTACTATCTAATGAACATTAAGTGAGCATTAGAATTCATTGGCTTGTGTCCTACAGAATTCACTAATCCTGAGGATGGATGATCTTCATTATCAATCACACCCTCATTCTGATAAAACAATTATTTACCTTAATTGTCTAAGGTTTTCGATGATAGTCCAGCTTGACTGGAATTATGTATTTACTTCATGGTGGGAATTAAATATCTACCAGGGGGATAACAATTGTTGTCATCACTGTTGTAGCTGAAGGCTCCCAGAGGGGTCAGTGTCTGGAAGGTCAGCATTTGATGTCCGGCACACCCTGGCACTTGTAGTGTAGCCACCTGGGGCACTTCACAATCCTGATACAAATGTTAAGGTTTATGGGTGCTTGGACAAAATATTGGAAAAAAAATATTGTTATCCAAAAATATTGTGTCAAGAATATCGGGACTACGAAAAGAGTGTAGACAGGAATATTGAAGCTAAAAATATCATCTTTAATGTTGCTTTTAATATTGTCAAATATATTGATGAAAATTTTGTTATATGTAATATTGTTTGTAAGTGTTAATTAGTATGTAATATATTGTAGTGTGTTTGATTGTATGTGTTTATTATTATTTTCATTTGTGTTTTGGTAAGATATATATTTACTTAGAATATTGTAGAAATTTGTATTAGTTGTATAAATTGTTGATTTTTTTCAGTAGTGGGATATTGGGCTCTTATGGGATAAGGGTAAGAAAATGTTTAAACATTGTATTTTTTAAATTTAAATTATAGGGTAAGAATTCCAAAGATATGCAAATAATAATTTGGAATTTTTAAATAACTTCTATCACATTAATATGTTATTTTGATGTTAATTTAGATATATATTAATGGTATTAACTATTTTAAATAACAAAAAATAAATATCAAATATCAACAACATAAGAAATGCAATAAAGTAGAATATTTTGAAATGTTTACAATTGTATAAAAATGTTAATAAAAAAAAAAAACAATTGTCATTTTCTGTTACATTTAAAAAAAAAAATTAAATCCAAAATTTATATCAGTATTTTTTAAAATCATGAATGTTAATTTTGTATTATGAAATTACTTTTATTTTATTATTTAAAGTTTATCAACAGTGGTAAGTATGTTCATAAAAATATTCATAGTAATTGAAATATTAATTTGATAATTTAAAACATAAATATGTATGTAAAGGTTTGTAGTGTAGATTAGTGTGATAACATTTTAGTTAATTTTATATAAAAATAGAGAATATGGAGCATTGTGTGTGTAATATTTTTATTTTGTAATATGTTGTGGAAAATGTTTTATTTTGAAGTAGATATTGTACATTTCAACTCTCAATAATAAA